>NC_064854.1:1576576-2176576 GCF_024139225.1 Suncus etruscus
CTTAATTTTATTGAGGAGCCATGATTTCAATTTATTTAAATCAATGTTAATGCTAGTCACCAAGTTCTAATACCACAACCCTCCACAGAAGGCCTGCTTCCCTCCACCATTGTTGCAGGATATCCTCTTTCATTCACCATCTCTCCCCAATGTCAGTTCTGTAGATCAGCTTTCAATTTCGATGGCTTTTGGACATTTACTATTCCCTTACAATATTTCCCTTTATCTTACATATGATAGTGGCCATTCTGTTATCTCTAGTTCTCCTCTGATTCACCTCAGTATGTGGAATCACTTCCATCTCTAGGTCATGAAAGAACATGATTTCATCTTCTATTAGAGTTGGATATATATTAATGCCTTTAAGTAGTCATTTTTTAACACATGTAATTTTCATACTTTAGATATTGTGAATAGTGACAAAGTGAATATAAAGGGACATGTTTTTCTTTTTTTATATTTCAAACTGAATCATGAAAATGAAGTAGTTATTCAAGATTTAGATTTAGTCATAAATATTCCAACATCACATTCGTTCTCCAATGTCCCCTATCTTCCACAAGGTCCCCAGTTTCCCTTCTACCTTCCAGTCTGCCTCTAAAAGGAAAAGTTGCAGACACATTTTTCTTTGTATTTATTTTTTTTGCACTGTGCTTTACAATATTCTTATGGATAGGTTATTATGCATATTATTTTACCTCCTTTTAGCATTTAGTTTTGATCCAGAGTTACCACTTCATAGTTGCAGTGGTTCCTTCCTAGTCTTATCACACACACACACTTGCTGCATCAAGATTTCTCAATAGGGGGCCGGGCGGTGGCGCTAAAGGTAAGGTGCCTGCCTTGCCTACGCTAACCTTGGACGGACCGCGGTTCGATCCCCCGGTGTCCCATATGGTCCCCCAAGCCAGGAGCAACTTCTGAGCACATAGCCAGGAGTAACCCCTGAGCGTTACCGGGTGTGGCCCAAAAACCAAAAAAAAAAAAAAAATGTCAAAAAAAGATTTCTCAATAAAGGTCAGTAGTCATGCTCCAAAGCAATACAAGTAAATAGCATGAGTATTGACCTTTATTATGCTGAGTAAATTAAGTCAGAGACACACACACAGAGTAGTCTCACTCATCTATGGGCTTTAAAAAAATAAAAGGCATTATTGTAATAATTTCCAGAGACGATATACATGAGAGCTAGAAGGACAGGTTCATGGTATTAAGCTTACTACAAAGACTGAAGAGCACAATTAGAGAAATAACTACACAAATAACTAACAGGACAACGGTGAGTAAGAGAAATAGAATGCCCTGTCTCGAATACAGGCAGGGGATGGGGAGGAGAGAGATGGAGGGCATTTGTGGTGGGAAGGTTGCACTGGTGAAGGGGGTATTCTTTTTTTCTAACTGAAACCCAACTACAAACATGTTTGTCATTATAGTGCTTAAATAAAGATATTTAAAAATATAGAAATAAAATAGTGTATCATTAAATAGTATATTGTTCAGCTTCTAAATGTTTAGTAAACCCTCCCAACCATGGGTTTCTGTTTGTGTTTAATTTCTATTTACAAAGCATTTTGATCTGAGTGTAATTGATGTGATCTATATTTTCTTAAATTTTTGCGGGCTAATTTTGTACCCAACATGTAGTCTTCTCCTAGAAAATGACCCATGTGATTGGGATAGAAAAATATACTTAAGGACTGGAAAATTAGTAAACAAGTTGAAGTGCTTGCTTTGGATATGGCTCACTCTGGTTTACCACAGACATGACTCTGTATTTGGTTCCCTAATCACCATCAGGAATCTGTTCTGAGTGCTGTCTTTACACTGCCAGATGTGGCTTCAATAGCTCTATTCAGAAAGAGTAAAAGGGAGATGGTTTTGTGGATGGGGGGACCCTATTAAAATATGTTAAACACAAATCCCTCTATTTCTTTCATTCTCTTTCTTCTTGAGCTATTATTACAAGGTGAGAGGGTAGTGCATTGTGAGTAGTGACTTTCAATTGCTTTACATACCTTGGTAGACTATTTGGTGCATATGTTGTAATTAGTGTTAAGTATTTTTGATGGAAAATTTCTTAGTTACTATGCAGCGTCTTTCTTCTTTTGTTGTTTTATTTTATTATTCATTTATTTTTGGGGGGATATACACCGCAGTGCTCAGGAATCACTTCTGGCAACTTCATGAGACAAGAATATCAAGGATGCAACCAGTTAGTTTTGTGCAAGGTAAGAACCCTACAATCTCTACCATCTCTCCTGTGCTTCTCTGTTTTGTATTATAAATTTTAGCATGAATTTTATTTTATCTGATACCAAAATGACTATCCAGGCTTTGAAAGTACTGTTTGCTTTTATGATTGCTTTTTACCCTTTACTTTGAGCTTATATTTGACCTGAGATTTTGGTGTGCATGTCTTGCAAGCTGTAATAGATTATATTCAATTTTCTGACCCAACTAGATATTCTTTGGCTCTTAATTGTACAGGATAGTCCAACATATTGAACATAATAAAATTAAAATAGTATTTTTAGAAAGAATTCATGCTTTTTTGATATTGATTCTTGGTACTTCTGTGCTTTGCTCTTATGTCTTTTGTTTGTCATACAAATGAATTAATTTAATGCTTCTTACATAATTGGTTTGATGTTCATGAGCTATTCAGTTTCTATTTTATGTACCATTCCTTTGAAATAGGACAGTAAATGGCTAGATAAAGTATTCTTATTTATGAAGCTATTATGTTCAAATTATTAGTTGTATCATCTCTTATTCTTCTAGCTTATAGAGTTTTTTTAGAAAGATTTTCTGGGTTTTATTGACCCTCCCTTAGAGGTAATTTTACTTCACTTTGCCACATAAATTATTTTTTTATTTCTGGTATTGACAATTTAATAATTATGTTCTTATCCCTATTATCTATGCTTGGGTTTATTTTTCTTCAAACTTTTTAACTATCCTGAATAGTTTATATGCTATATATATACACTATATATTGAACAAAATAAAAGATGGATTCATTAGTGAGTTATTCTACTCTCAAAGAACTACTATTATTTTTTATAAAAATTTTCCAGAAATAAGAGTATATGGGAATCTTCTATACAGATCTTCTATATATTATCTCTGAGGATAATGATGTGACCCACCAATCCTCAGTCCTGGAGATTAATCTAAAGAAACACTATAATTATGTTGCCACATCATTATTCACAACTGCCAAGTTATGGATAAAACCATAATATCTAACAAAGAGTTAGTGGCTAAATAATTCGATATATATATATATATATATATATATATATATATATATCGAATATGCTATACTGTGCAGTGTTAGGAGTACAGGGAACAACCTGTGGTGTTCAGTGTTCACTCCTGCTCTTTGCTGGGGGATTATTATTGGAAGTACTTGGGGAATCATGTAGATTGTCAGGGATTAAACTCTCATATTGGTCACAAGCAAGACAAGTGCCCTGTCTATACTATCTGTCTAGTTCCTATCATGCAACTTTGATATAAGTACAGACTATTCCATAACTTGGATTAAACTGGAGTGTATCATGCTAAAGTGAATGATTCAGAGGGAAAACAAGTGGAATCTATGGAAACAAATATCTATATAAAATAAATCCAAAGATACTGTAGAAATAGTAGTCAACTAAGATTGCAAGGTGGGAGTGACAGTGGAGGAATGGACAATAAAATATTGTTGAAGGGTTAGTGACTCTTCAAAGGTGCAGGTGAAGTGGCTCCGAAAGTATGAAATTATAATGTATAAACAAATTTTAAAAGTCATGTTACCTAGCTAAAAGACAAAAACTAAAATAAGAATATGTGCATTTTTGTATTTTTCCATCCAAACAATATAAATTTTCATATAGTATGTTTATTAAGAGGTCTACGGTAACAGGTAGTTGACAGTAAAATTTTATATTTGGAAACCAATCTGGTGACATGTAGAGAGAAAGAGATGTGATGTACATATCAATTTAAGACGGAAAAACCATCAATGATGAGCTTGTGTTTTGTATTATGGTTGGGAGAAAAATCAATAGACCCACAGACTACAGAATCACAAAGAGCTATTTAGTCTGCCATCATGTTTACTAAGTAAAAAAAAGTGTTTACAGTAATGAAAAAAGTATTTTAGTATTAGATATGAATCACATTTTTTTGTTTATTCAGGCCACACCCATTTGATGCTCAGTGCTAAGAAATTGCCCCTGGCTTGGGGGGACCATATGGGACGCCTGGGGATCGAACAGCGGTCCTTCCTTGGCTAGCGCTTGCAAGGCAGACACCTTACCTCTAGTGCCACTTTGCTGGCCTATGAATCACACTTTTATGCTTAGATAAAATGCATGAAAAATTTTAACCTAAGCTTTCATACAAAACACCACACCCAATCCATAGATGCTAGCACCTTCAATAAAAGCTTTTAATTCCAGAAAATTCACTTCTATAAAAATGGCTTTCATACAACATGTGCTGCTAATATGCTCCAAGGACCTTTGGTTTTTGAAACTAGGCGACCCAGAGAATCAATCATCACCATTGAAGAGTAGATTTAATGGAAAAACTTTATACTTTTTACATTTTCATTAAAATTGTGCAAGACAGGAACCTGCTTTTTTACATTTAAGTTTGAATAGCTTAATGTTCAGAAGGTCTTTTTCATTGTTACGTTTTCATTTCCTTTGTTGCAAAGATATCCTCCTCACTTCTCTGCATTGACATGAAACGAAGGAATCGTGTTTCCTTAACAGGAGACAAGCTGATTTGTGTTCAGATAAAATAATTCTCTTCATTTTAGCTTTTGAATAGTGTTGATTATTTGTTGTGTGCCTTAGCCAGCAGTGCTCAGAGATTAAACTTGATGTTGCTTAGGAGACAGTACAGAGTGCCACAGATTGAATCCAGGCTAGATGCATGTAAGACAAGCACATTAACCCCTTTAGTATAGATCTGCCTACTGTTTCTGAAGATACATAAATTATTAATAATATGTTATAATTTGGGGGAGTCGGAGATATAGTACAATCAATAGGGAACTTACTTTTTAAATGACCAACTAGGACCTATGTGGTCCCCTAAGTACAAAATCAAGAGTCAGACCTGAGCACTGCTGGGACTGGCCCAAAACCAAAACACACATATGGATTAGTTTTATTATCAGCATTGATTAGATTCTTTGTTTTCACAAGCCTGTAGTTTGGAAAATCCTTAGTGGATTTGAACCCCACAGTCAATGAAAGACATCGAGTCCCTCTTTTTATAATTTTCAACCAAATTAGTATTTTAAAAAATTGTAAAATATGTACCTTATTCCTGAGAGGAAATGTGTCATCTAATATGGATCCGTTTAATCCATTTTATCTCTAGCTCATCTTTGTACATCATATATTTACACAAACCCGTTAGGAACAAGAGAAAGTTCTCACCACTTCTGACTCTTCTGATGCTATGTTCTTAGGTAAGCCCAAGATGACTTTAAGGAAGCAATAGTAATACCTCATTGGCTGTAATGGCAGAAACATGGACAAAACTATTTGGTCTCCATAGCCTGTAACTTCTTTTTTTTTTTTAATTATCTTTATTTAAACACCGTGATTACAAATATGATTGTAGTTGTATGATAACAGTCATGTAAAGAACACCCCCCTTCACCAGTGCAAGATTCCCACCACCAATTTCCCAGATCTCTCTCCTCCCCACCCCCCCACACCTGTACTCAAGAAAGGCTTTCTATTTTCCTTATTCATTCACATTGTTATGATAGTTTTCACTGTAGTTATTTCTCTAACTGCACTCATCGTTCTTATGTGGTGAGCTTCATGTCATGAGCTGCACCTACATGGGAAGATGGGGGGAAATAAGGGTTGGGACTGAGGCAGTAAAAAATTAGAAATGAGCTTTGTAAGGGCAGTTTCAAGGTCACAATAAAAGATGGATATTATGCATATATAAATTATATGCATACAATACTATCAATAGGTCTCCTGTTGGTAGCCTGTAACTTCTTACCTTAAATATAATGTATGTTGGGGATAGCACTCAAAGTTAATAGCTCTACTTCCAAATATCACTCAGCCTTAATGCTGGTGAACTTAAACAGAATGTTTTTTAATATTCATGTGAGGAAAACTTGCCAGTGTATGTAAAATCAAATTATGCCAAAAATCAACTTCTAAAAGTATATATTGAGTAAAATGTTGCAAAAGTTTGAAAAATGTAAGAATTACTGTATCAAGCTCTTGAAAAACATCATAAGCAATAAAATATGATTTGATCACGATAATTTGATTTAAAAAGTTGGAAGAAAATACTTTTAAAAGAAAATTTCTTATGACTGCAAAACCATAGTTTAAAGTGATTTTACACTCTTTGAATATATATATATATATATATATATATATATATATATATATATATATATATATATATATATATATATATATATTCATGCATTTTTTTTGTTGTTTTGGGGCCACAGCCCATGACACTCAGGGATTAGTCCTGGCTATGAACTTAAAAATCGCTATGGCTTGGGAGGATCATATAGGACACCAGGAAATCGAACCGCACTTCGTAGTAGGCTTGAGCCTGCAAGAAACCTTACCTCTAGCGCCATCACTCCGGCCCCGATTCATGCATTTTTTTATATAAAATGTATTTTTTTGTTGTTGTTTAGTCTCATCTTTTGGTACTCTCTTCCAAATTCAAGGAGCTATTTTCTCTAAATTTCTCTTTTTCTTTCTTTCTTCTTTCATTTTCTTCTCTATTTCTTTCTTCTTTCCTTCCTTCCTTCCTTCCTTCCTTCCTTCCTTCCTTCCTTCCTTCCTTCCTTCCTTCCTTCCTTCCTTCCTTCTTTCTTTCTTTCTTTCTTTCTTTCTTTCTTTCTTTCTTTCTTTCTTTCTTTCTTTCTTTCTTTCTTTCTTTTCTTTCTTTCTTCTTCCTTCCTTCCTTCTTTCTTTTTCTTTCTTTCTTTCTTTCTTTCTTTCTTTCTTTCTTTCTTTCTTTCTTTCTTTCTTTCTTTCTTTCTTTCTTTCTTTCTTTCTTTCTTTCTTTCTTTCTTTCTTTCTTTCTTTCTTTCTTTCTTTCTTTCTTTCTTCTTTCTTTCTTTCTTTCTTTCTTTCTTCCTTCCTTCCTTCCTTCCTTCCTTCCTTTCTTTCTTTCTTCTTTCTTCTTTCTTTCTTTCTCTTTCTTTCTCTCTTTCTCTTTCTTTCTCTCTCTCTTTTTCTTTCTTTCTTTCTTTCTTTCTTTCTTTCTTTCTTTCTTTCTTTCTTTCTTTCTTTCTTTCTTTCTTTCTTTCTTTCTTTCTTTCTTTCTTTCTTTCTTTCTTTCTTTCTTTCTTTCTTTCTTTCTTTCTTTCTTTCTTTCTTCCTTCCTTCCTTCCTTCCTTCCTTCCTTCCTTCCTTCCTTCCTTCCTTCCTTCCTTCCTTCCTTCCTTTCTTTCTTTCTTTCTTTCTTTCTTTCTTTCTTTCTTTCTTTCTTTCTTTCTTTCTTTCTTTCTTCTTTCTTCTTTCTTTCTTTCTCTTTCTTTCTCTTTCTCTTTCTTTCTCTCTCTTTCTTTCTTTTTCTTTCTTTCTTTCTTTCTTTCTTTCTTTCTTTCTTTCTTTCTTTCTTTCTTTCTTTCTTTCTTTCTTTCTTTCTTTCTTTCTTTCTTTCTTTCTTTCTTTCTTTCTTTCTTTCTTTCTTTCTTTCTTTCTTTCTTTCTTTCTTTCTTTCTTTCTCTCTTCTTTCTTTTTTTTTCTTTCTTCTCTTTCTCTCTTTCTCTCTTTCCTTTATTTGGGCTTTTGGCCACACCCAGTGACACACAGGGGTTATTCTGGCTATACACTCAGAAATCGTTCCTGGCTTGGGGGACCATATGGGATGCCGGGAATCGAACCTTGGTCCATCTAGACTAGTGTGTGCAAGGCAGACGCCTTATGCCCTGTGCCAATGCTCCAGCCCCATGTCTCTAAATTCATGAATGTAGACATAATATTTCTATTTAGTTGAATACTTCCTTTTTGGTTACACAAGAAACATATATTTACTCTAACCTCTTTTTGAGGAGAATGAATTTAAACAAATGTTTGAGTTTTTTATTAAAAATATTTTTAATAGAATAAAAACCTTAGACTAAATCAGCTGAGCTTCCTTAAGTTATGGTACTCTGGTTAACATAACAACATGAGAGGAATGAAATAATATATCATTATAGCATTTTGCCAATATATATTGTCGGGAAAGGGGCAGCTGAAGAAGCCAATGAAGTAATCTTGTCTATATTGTTTATAAGCACTAGTAATGTTGGACTCTAGGAAAAGTAGGATGGAAAGTATGTATAGTCTGGAGAGAGGGTACAATCCGAGGACTGTATGTAGCTGCTCATCTTCATTTTTTCTAAACTTCTATACTCAAGCATGAATCTCAACAACAGTCTATAGATAAGGGTAGGTAGAAAACCAGGAGGATAATAAAAGAGGTTTGAAGAGGAAGAGATTAGAGAGAGGGACAAAAAGGGTGAGGGAGAAAGGAAAGAATCTGTCTCTGAGACTCTAAGAAGAACTGCAGATCCATGAACATTATTTGCTATTTTAGTGGCATGATTTTTCAAGCAAACAGAAATTCATTTTTTCCCTGTATCTTTGAAATATCCTCTATATTTTAGTGATGTCAAATCCTAACCTAAAACTATTCAGAGGTAAGAGAGATTGGAAATATAGTATCAGCCTCTTGATGGTTGATATAAACTATGAAGGAATGAAGGCTTGCTTATGCTAGAACAAAGTTCCTTTCTCTTCTTTTCTTCTCTTCTTTCTTTTTCTTTTTTTTCTTTTTTTTAATTTTGGGGAACACTTGGAGATGTACAGAGCTTACTCCTAGCTCTGTATTAAGAACTTACTTCTGGCAGGCTTGGGGGGATTATATGAGATACCCGGGATTGAACCCCAATTGACCACATGTGAGGCAAATGATATTTTCTGTTGTGCTATCACTTTGGCAACTAAAATAAAGTTTTTTAAACTCTAGGTTGGTATCTGACATTTTATTTAAAAATTAATTTGTGGTGTATTTTCAGTAAATAATTTGTATGTCTATGCCATATGCCTTGGTCATATAAAAATGCCCAATGAAAAGAGATTATGTGGGGCCAGAGATACAGCACAGCGGTAAGGCATTTGCCTTAGACGCAGAAGGACTGTGGTTTGAATCCTGACATCCCATATAGTCCACTGAGCCTGCCAGAGCGTTTCTGAGCATAGAGCCAGGAAAAACTCCTGAGTGCTGCCGGGTGTGACCCCCCCCCAAAAAAAGACATTATGTGATAAAAAATGTTTATGAAATCCTGGTCTAGACAATGACATGGCAATTAAACATTAAGTGTTGCTGTGTTTTAGAACATGATATGCATATATAAGTCATTGTCAATAGATGCATTCTTTATTGACTAAACAGAAATAAAAGTGAAATAAGATTAAACTTAACAAGGCTCAGGCTGGAGAGATAGCATGGAGGGTAAGGCATTTGCCTTTCATGTAGAAGGTCATCAGTTTGAATCCCGGCGTCCCATATGGTCCTCCGAGCCTGCCAGAAGCAATTTCTGAGCATAGAGCCAGGAGTAAGCCCTGAGTGCTGCTGGGTGTGACCCAAAAACAAAAACAAAAAAACAAACAAAAACAAAAACAAAAAAACAAAAACAAAAACAACAAAAAAACTTAACAAGGCTCATTACTTTGTCATCAGAAATAGCTCTCTCTCTGTTGTGTTCCTTGATGTCATGCTCAAAGACACAAGATATCTTTTTCAGTCAAATGTTGAGATCCGACCTCTTTATCTCCTAAATTAAATTCTACATAAAACTATATATATTTAAAATAGCAAAGTTGTGACATGTGTTTCACATAATTAGAGCAAATATTAAAGTGGATCTACTAATAACTAATAGATTATGTGTGTTTTCATGAATTAAATCTAACTGACATTTTATCATACACACTACTATTTTTCCTCATTTCTCCCTATATTCCATAAGGTTTATATTGTTCTGGCACATTCTATGAGTCTTAACCTGAGCCATATCATATGCTAACCCATGTGTTAATTTCCTATGATCAATATTTTCCCCCCATGATCAATTTTTGATTTCTAATTGTATAGTAAGATCTAAATTTATCTTACTGAAGTGCTACAAAAACAAATTTTGTTGAATGTCTTTGTATATAGCAGACACTCTTTGGGTTACTGCTGTTCTCGATGTTTTGTGTCTTTAGTTTTAATGTACTGAATTTTCAAATCTCTCAGAGATAAAGCACAGCATCTAAGATGAAATATTTGTTCAATCTATTAAGTCTGTGTTTTGGTGCTTTGACAAATATAATTTATCATATAATTTTAATTAAATTTGCTACTATAGGGGCCGGGCGGTGGCGCTGGAGGTAAGGTGCCTGCCTTACCTGCGCTAGCCTAGGAGACGGACCGCGGTTCGATCCCCCGGCGTCCCATATGGTCCCCCAAGCCAGGAGCGACTTCTGAGCGCATAGCCAGGAGTAACCCCTGCGCGTTACCGGGTGTGGCCCAAAAACCAAAAAAAAAAAAAAAAAAAATTTGCTACTATATATAGTTTACAATAGGTTATTTAGTCCAATCATAAGATTTAATGGCTAGATATTTCTGAAAATTGCCTTGTGTATTTTTCCATTGAGAACCCTGGATTTTAAAATGTCCCCAACTGTCTCATTAGAAAACTTTAACAACATCTGAAAAACAGTAATCAAAATCACTATTAACATCACGGCATTCAACTATACAGTTTATGGAGAATACAAGTATGGGAGTAAAAATTTTCTTGGTTAATTTCTGCTTTCTAGATTCACCTTACCCTTGTTTCTTCAGTTACTTTCTTTAACACATTCTGTCTTGCCTTCTTTAATACATCTTTATTGCTACTTAATAATAATATTGATTATCTTAAAATTTGCCTCTTTTTAGGTCTCTATTTTCTCATTGGTCCAGATCAAGGGAATATGCCTTAGAGTAATTATTTTTCTACACCTGATATCTTGTGACTTCCATACACTTTTTGATTAATCAAAATGAAGTCTGTTTCTTGTTACCTTCACATTCTAAAATGGCTCCTGTCACAGTCAATTGGACCCTCTTATACTTAATTAAGCAGATGACTTTTTAGACTATTTTTAACTGATATTACAGCAGTAGGTGAGGCTTCTGTTTGCAATTCCTCATTTTAATATTGTGCTCTGTGTTTGATATTGTGTCATCGTCTTTCCCACATTTCTCAGTATGGTGCATGATTATTTTAGTTATCATTTCAAAATCTTCTTTCTTCTATTTAAATTTTAATATTTCTAAAAGTAATTTCCTCAGTCCTCTCTCATGCTTATAAAAATGCAAGGTTGTATGCACAGAATTTTGTCATTAATAGCATTGTAAACCTCAGTATCTCAAATATGATTAAAATTACACAATATTCATCGCATTTATTTCTCTATATTATGCATTCACTTATCTATGCTAATAATTAATACATTTGTACCTAAAACACAGTTTACCAAGTTGAGACCTATGGTCCAACTGTTTGCTTGTTCATATCTTCAGAGATACATCATTCATGCTTCAAAATTAACAAATTGCAACCTACATTTAGTCTTTCTGCTTCCTAGCTTTCTACAATTCTTTCTTGTTCAATTGTTACCATAATAATGCATAGCCCATGACATTCTTCTGTCATGTCCTCTTCCACAATGCACCATAACCAAGTTCTTCCTGATCTACTTCACATTATTTCTAAGATCTGCTTAATTTCCTTAGATATCATCCAAACTCAATTTGCCTACTATAATCATTCTCTATTCATTGAAAAAAATTAGTTTTATCTTTCATATTTTCTCTTTCTATTGACAACCTATAAAATAGTCTTATAAAATAGCAGATTTTAACACTTGTAGTAGCATATCAAAAGCTTTCTATTCTTTTCTTTGACTCTTCGGATTAAAAAAAATAGTCCTTTTGAATTGATTTGCATATTTGTACAGAGCATT
The DNA here is from genome assembly GCF_024139225.1 of Suncus etruscus. Taxonomy (NCBI): domain Eukaryota; kingdom Metazoa; phylum Chordata; class Mammalia; order Eulipotyphla; family Soricidae; genus Suncus; species Suncus etruscus. The sequence continues at coordinate 1,588,630 of NC_064854.1, forward strand.
TCTTTGCTCAGATACTAAAACTTTCCACTGTGACACTGTAGTCATTGTTAGTATATTATTTAGTTTGTCCTGAAATTCCTTTATTTATATAAATTTGTCATTGGTATTACCTTTCTTGATACCATTTATTCCAGTGTGGTTGACAAGTGATCTTAGTTGCTGAGGATGATCTTCAGTGGTTCTAAAATGTAAGTCTTATTTCTGTATTTGTGCGAGTGTGTGTTTGTGTGAGTGTGAGTGTGTGTGTGTGTGTGTGTGTGTGTGTGTGTGTGTGTGAAGGGTTCAGCCACAATTAGGAGAATAGGGCCACTCATAGCACTGTGTTATGGAATGACCCTTGGATCAACCACATAAAATGCTGTATCTCCAGCCCCTGAGATATTTATAAATGTCTTAATTCTTAAACTGAGACTTGTATGAATTTTTGCAAGTCCCAAGAAAATTAATTTATGTTGCTTTTAAGTTACTTACTGGGAGGTAAGGGTGATAAAAGAGATATTGTTCTTAACTAAGAGATTCTGATAAGTAACAAGTATGTGCTAATCTATATTTCTCTTTCATCACTGAATTCTCATGGTTTAGTCTAGAACTGTACTCAGTATCAGTTTCCTGTACTTTACCTGTAGTAAATAGAACTTAGTAAAATAATTACAATACATTATAAACTATTCTGATACTTTATTATAACTCATTGAAATAATGAAATATTATTTTGCTTGTTGATCACAGATTTACAAAAAATGTATTAAGCATGTGATCCATTGCTTACTTTTGGTATATTGAAAACACTTAGAATAATTGAAATATTTTTATTTTATTAAAAAATTTTTTCTCAAGGAAAAATGCATAATGGTTAAAACCATGTTTGATAGGTATATTAATTAGGAGAAGGCTAATATTTGACTAGTGAATCACTTTCCTTATTAGTAAAAGTGATATCATTACATTAAAGACGTTAAATGAATAATGCATTCTAGCTTAAGTCAATATCTAAAATACTGTTAAAATCAGTGTCAGTGAAAAGGTACTTTAAATGATAACGAGGTGTAAACATGACCTAGAAAATCTATGAATAGAATTCAGTGATATTTAACAGAGGTAAAAGGAATTCAAAACTTTTTAAACTTCAGTGAAGGCAAATAAATTGTTATTTGATAGTTTAGAGAATGTAGATTTAAAAACATTTTAAAAACTTAAAAAATTGATCAAGCCTTTTAAAGTAATTTTCAACCTTATTCTCAGAAATAGTTATTCCCACAAATTTAAAAGATGAGTGAAAATGGATTAAAATGACACTGAGGGAGTAGAGCTTCTAGAACCACAAAGAAAGACTTCATCATAAGTTCCACTCCTTGACCTGTGCAGATACCGAGATTTTTAGATATAGAGGGCTGATTTGATCACCCAGGATGGAGCAGAAGTCTTCCAAACAGCACGAAAGCACCAAGGGGAGAGTAAATGAACCTGAAAGGAGTCTATAGTTAGTCCCATGACAATATACTCTAAGGGTGGAGAAAACCTGTATCTCTTAGGCCAAGGGAATTCCTTTTCTGTTGCATTAAATAATTAATGATGGAGCTGGGTCCTAGGTTTAGGTGAACGGCAGAATCAGACTCATCCAGAGACAGGCATCAGGAAGCATCAACTTTATTCATGCCCTGTCCACCACAGGTGTGGCCTATATCATAACCTTTTAAGTATTCAGCCATTCTTAGCGATCCCTGCATCTTAACTCCTTTCAGCCATCTTCCCTTTGACCTCCATGCTGGCAAAAGACCAAAATGGGCCTATCCCCTGGGTCAAAGGCTTTATATAACCTTCCAAGACCACTCCCCAGAATGGGAGGGGTCTTGTAGGTAAGGTTACACGTAATATCTGGTTCCCAAGACCCCTCCCAGAAATGGGCAGGTCTCAGGTAGCTACACGTAAATCCAGGGTGGAGTTACACTTTTCGAATGACCCCAATATTTACTCTACCTGTGCAGGAGGGGAAAAAAAAAGACAAAAAGCACAAAGCAATCTTTTTTATATTTATTTATCTAGTTTTTGTCGATTTCTTTGTTTTGGTGTGGTTATTAAAGTTGTTGTCTCCATTTATATTTATATATTTATTTTCTTCCTTTCTTTTCTTTCTTTATATGCTCTGCCATGTTTTTATCTCAAGATCATGGCTTTTATGTGGTACTTTTTTATGTCGGAGTGCTCACTGGATATTTTATTTGACACTTCTTTTTGTACTGTTGTGGTGTTTCACCTTCTTTTTCCCCTTCGTCTCTCAAACCGATGATGAGAGTCTCTAGAAGGACTCCGTATGATTTTTCTCTTCTTCAAACAAAACCATGTAACTTGATCTATCTAGTCCCGCCTCCCTGTTACAGGAGGAAATAAGGGAGCTACCAAGACCAAACAGGTGTAAGACCACTAAGTAGCAAGTCACGTACTCTTGCAGCCCCGGGGGTGAGGGAAGAAAATATGGGAGGTAGGATGGGAACGGAGGTGTAGGGAGAACAATTCGGTGATGGGAATCCCCCTGATATTAAGTTAACATGTACCTAAAATATTATTGTCAACAATATGTAAGTCACATATGATCAAAATAAAAATTATATTATTAAAATATTTTAATAAATCAAATAAACACTTAAAAATGAGTAAAAGGTTGCAGTTATTGATTTCATTTTAAAATTTGAACAGGATAAAACTGTGTACTTTATATTGTTTATGTACTCTCACTCTTTTTCTTGAAAAACTTTGATTGCTTTTTCATTTTTGTTTGTTCTTCAATGAGCATCTTCTTATGCATGCATCCAACATTTGCTTTATTTCTGATACTTTCACTCTACATAATTCCCTGAACCTCCTTTTACTTTGTTGTGTTGGCAAATATATAAATGATTTATATATACTGACATAGATTTATTTTATGTATATATACATATATGTATCTTAGTTACTGTGCTATATATGTATATAAATGGTTATATATATATATATATGTGTGTGTGTGTGTGTGTGTGTGTGTGTGTGTGTGTATACATATGTGTGGGTCAAGTTTGGCACTTACCAGTATTTCTAAGCTGCTGTCATATAGTGCTGGGTACTACTATGGCTGTATATAGTCATACTTGGGGACCATGTGCTGAGAATTGAATTTGAATCTCTCATATTCAAGGCTTGAACTCCCACCCCTTGAGCTATCTCAATGACCTCTTTTAATAGTATTTTGTAGTTTTGTTATAGAGATATTTGTCACATATATTTCAAGATAATTTGGTTTTTGGATTCAAGTATATATAGGATTTCTGTATATTAAGGAAAATGTGTCATTTTTGATAAACATAAAAACAAGAACTATTTTGTATATTTATTTTCTAACCAGCTGCTTTGTTTACTCATTACTTTTTTCTAATAGATTTTTAATAGAGTTTTTTTTAAGTTTCACTATGTTTTATAATCTTCACATAATGATAATGTAATTTTTTTCAGTCCGGTTTTCTTTTTGTTCTTTGCTGCCTAATTGCTCTTGCTAATTGTTCAATAAATTTAAGTATAAGTAGGGGTAGTGGATATCTTTTCTGATTTTGATGGAAAGCTCTAAACCTTCATCATTCTATTGTATTTATGGGGGTTTTATTTTGCTAACATATATGCTTTCTATCTCAATTTTGTTGAGAGCTTTTAAATATGTGATGAATTTTGTAAAATGCTTTCTCAGCATCTGGTGAGATTTTTGTGACGCTTGTTTCTCTTTTTATTGATCAAATAAATTACTTACATTTATTTTCCTATTTTGAACCATGATTGCATGGTTGGACTAGATCCCACTCTTCATAATGTATGGTTCTTACTATGATTTGATTAAATGACTCTGCTACTACTTTGGATAATTTTTGCATCTATAATAATCAGAGATACTTTTCAGAATTTTTTGTGACATCTTTTGGTTTGGGTATCATGGTCATATTGGGCCCTTAAAATGTTATTTTAAAAAATTAGAAGCAAAACCTGATCTCATCTTTAAAGGGAAAAGGAAAACCTTGCTAAAAAAATGCCTTGAAAGTAGAAACCCTATATGCATAAGGTCTTCTGTTTCTGGCCCCCTGGCAAACACATTATTTACCTATATTCTCAAGTCTAAGCCTAATTTCTCAGCACAAAATTTGTGCCAAAAAAGCAGAACTCGGCTTATACTCAGGTCATACAGGTTATTAGTTTTAGGGTAAAACCAGGGAGGTGGGTTTATACCCAGGTCAGGTATACTAGAATCAAATGCAAGTAGTCTCTAGTCTTCTGCCTTCTGCTGGAGGGGACAGTGCTTCAGCTCATTCCACAAGTCATGGCTGAGCTGAAGAGGTGGGTAGCTGAACTGAACCAGATGCCACTGAACTAGCCCACAGTATTCAATGGCACATTTAATTATGTGAAAAAGCCATTTAAGGCAGTAAAGTCATGTCAATAAATGTTTATAAATCCTGAATCCTTATAATCTGGGATTTTGGAGTATAATTACTCAGGATTTTTAGCTATTTATTTACAACACTTTACTGTCTTAAATGGTTTATTCATTTTATTAAAGTTGCAATTGAATACTATGGGTTAATGGGGCATGTTAATAGTATATCAAACAATAATGCATTGCAAATGTAATCATGTCTATTTATTTACTGATTCCTCAATTATTGTAATTGTTTTGGGTATATATTTTTATATTTGAAATTTACCAGTGGATACTGAATTTTCCACCATGGCTTATACTTGAGTCACTGAGTTTTTCCAGATTTAAGGTAAATCCAGGGGGTCGCTTATACTCGGATCAGGTTATACTCGAGTAGATCCGGTATTTTGGTCCAGATAATCTGACCTGCGTTGAGCCACCTCCCAACCTTCTAACACCTAGTCATCAGATATGTACTGCAAGGCCAATTATCAGAACGATATCATTACCTTCCTATGATCCTACAGTCCTACACTTCAACTATGAACTCCTATTTAGTCGTTCGTAACTAATGCATTGTTTCTCTGTAATTCCCTTTAATATCTTTTTTTTTTCTTTTTTGGTTTTTGGGTCACACCCGGCAGCGCTCAGGGGCTACTCCTGGCTCTACGCTCAGAAATCGCCCCTGGCAGGCACAGGGGACCCTATAGGATGCCGGGATTTGAACAACCGTCCTTTTGCACGCAAGGCAAACGCCTTACCTCCATGCTATCTCTCCGGCTCCTCCCTTTAATATCTTGCCCTCCTGATCTTTGGTTGTGAATGCTACTGCATTGATGCTAAATAGATACAGGAAGTGTCATAGGTGACCATAATCCAAGGAAAGATTCCAAGTATGAATAAAGTACTAGCCCTGCACATCCAACCTTAGATGCAGAGGTAATTGTGGCAATTAAAAGTCACTGGTTAAAAAAAGTCATTGGTAGAGTTATCGACAAGCTATCAACAGAGTGTTTCTCAAACAATAGTTATCTCATCACAAACTAAATTGTTAATCATCACCCATAATAAGACTTTACTGCCAAAGTGTGGCTGACTCAAGGCATCCTGAGCAGCATGGAGGTTTGATTTCTCCTTCACTTCTGAACTCAGAATCACACATTAGTTTTGTCTCTCATGTTTGGCATCTCTTTGGTCACCCAGGAACAGGAAGCATGTATTGGAAGCAAATGCCTCTGATTGGAATATTCGTATTTTCTGTCTTTCAGAAGTCAATACTAAATTCTTGACAAAACACACTAGTGATACTATCCCTGCTCTTTTCTTTTTTTTTTCTTTTTTTTGGGGGGCCACACCCGTTAGATGCTCAGGGGTTACTCCTAGCTACGTGCTCAGAAATCACCCCTGGCTTGGGGGACCATATGGGACGCCGGGGGATCGAACCATGGTCCTTTCCTTGGCTAGTGCTTGCAAGGCAGACACCTTACCTCTAGCGCCACCTCGCCAGCCCCTGCTCTTTTTCTTTCACACACCACTTCTTACTTCTTTCTGTGAGGGCACTGTTTTATAGTGATCTTATTCTTTCAGAGAGCCTGCTTTCCTTTCACTAAAAATTTATCAAAATATGGGAAGGAAATATAAGGGGGATCTCTATTTATTTGAAACTTGTGGGAATTCTCTGCCAAACCAATGAATATTTCAGCCTGATATCTTAATAAGGTGATATTGTTATGCTATAAGTCAGTAATAAGAAAAATATATAGGATGTGTTATGAACTACAAAGCAATTTTAAAGCAAACTATCTTCTATGATACTAATTTGCATATAAATATATAAAATAATGACACTTGTCACCAAATCTTTCTTCCATGTCTTATCAATAATTCTAAAATGTTAAAAAAAAATACAGGTACCAAGACAAGAGAGAGAGAGTAGAGACATAAAGTATTTGCCTTGCATGTGCCTAAATGTTGCCCAATGCCTTACATCAAGTTTTATGCCTAAATCATCAGCAGGTGTGATTACTAAGCACAGAATCAAAAGTGAACAGAGTTGCTCATGGTCCAACCTCCAATAGAGTTATCTTAAAAACATTTATACTTGACACATACCTACCTGTGATATTCCAGGGCTAGTGGAATTAATCTTTATCATTCTATCCAATTCCATTCACAATTTTTCCTATGCATTTGTAATGACTTCTTTTAAGCATAATCTTACCTCCTTCTGTCTGAAGTTCTATAACATTGACCTCTTTCTATGTGCTTTGCTCCTCCCATAACACATAATACTACTAAAAGATCCAACAATCATATCTCAGGCAAGTTTCCAGAGTTAAGTAAACCAATGTCTTCTTTCAAAAGTCTAAAACTTTCTACCTTATTCATGATCATGAATTTATCATCTCTACATTACAACTCTTATTGGTCATTATTGTAGAGTATGTGATGCTTTTTTATTTTATCTATCAAATACATTACATTTATACTGTTTATAGAAAAACACTCTGAAGGCAAATCTCATTATTTTTGTTCTATTTTTTGCCATCTTTTAAAAATTAAAGACTAAAATGAACATTTAGTTGAATAATAAAAGTTTTATTTACCTGATGATATAAAGATACATTTGTGAATATTATTGCATTTTCTCCATTTATTCATGAATGATAATAAATATTATTTGTTTTATAACTTATTATTATAGATCATTTTTATAGATTTATAAGCTAGAATGTAATAATCACTTTGATTCTGAGGTACTAATTGCAAATAAGGTAAGAATAGCTGGAGAAAAACAATATATTATATTATCTTTGGTTACACTAAAATATGGTAAAGCCAGAGAAAACAGAATTGTTTGCTTATGTTAATAAAGCACAAACTGTAGCAGCTTCAAGGTCAGTTTTGATAATGGTGGCAAATTTGTTGTAATATTAAAATAACTGAATTATAAAAAAGAAGTAATATTTTGCTTTAATAATTTTCTAATCTATTGACTGATCATTGTTTTTGTTGTATACAAGATACTATTTTTTTCATAGGTTAACTAAAACTCTTTAGCATTTTTGAGTATGCCTTTTGAAGTCATGCCTCCAAAGAATATAGTAAGCACTGGGAATTATGCTTTAAGGCAATTTAAAGTTATTATCATGCCTCTGGTTTGCCAAAGTCTTTATAACTGTTCATTCAAATCTTTGTAGCTTGATGTAATGTTCTATACTTAAATTTTATAACACATCCTGGAAATTGAATGAGCGAAGAACTTCTATCTGTAGAAATACTCTTGGGAAGTTTTCCTTTTATTAGTGGTGATCGAATAAAAGAAAAAAAGTTGTCAGACATAGCTTTTGCAATTACTAAAGCATCACAGCTCATTTTCAAACATTTCTGTTTGCAAGAAGGGCATCATCACAGTCATTTTAAAGCAACTACCCTTGGATAAGTTTAAATTACTAAAATATCATTTACAACTAAGCATAAGTAAAAATATAGTTAAACTCTAGTTCCAATTATGTCTGAGACGCTTAAATATTCCTGACTCATAGAGATTCCTGACTTATACCAATACAATCTTAAAACATGTGTAATGAAACTTAAGTGTAGTTTTCAAAAGATACATGATATATAGGATTTACAGAAAATTACTAAATGTGATGAGATGAGCAGAATGTGTGATTCAGGCATAATGCATAGGATTAAGCGTGAAGGGGACAAATCTTAACTATAAAAAGAAGAAAGTAAAGAGGAACATTTCTGAATAAGGTGGACCTTATCAAATATAAATGGATAGGATTATGGCCTCAATGTTTATTTATAGGCTAGCATAAAAACAAGCAAAAACACATAAAATAAAGGCTCAGTTGGTTCAAGTGAAAGGTTTCAAAATCATATTAAAACAGAGAGAAGCAGAGAGACAATGACGAAAGAGAAAGATTAGAATAAGATAACTAAAAAATTCATGAACCACATTTCTGACTTTAATATGCACTGCACAACTAAACAGCCTGTCAAATCATGGACATTTGTTAGTGAAACCAAAGTAATTTAATTACTTCACATGTAAACTGCAGTTTTGTGTATATATATGTACAATCAATGATAGAATCTCACCTGCATTTCTCTTTAGTGCATGTATTTTTGTATGTATAGATTTTTAGTTTATTTTGATCCATACACATCTGCACACAATAATCACTTTTGGAGGTTCCGCTGGATGATATGAACTTCCAGGAACTGAATTCCAGTCAGTCGAACGCCAAATAAACTTCTTTCTCAATTTAATATTTCTCTAGTGTGCACAAAGACATCTTATCAAAATCAAGCAATGAAATACAATACAATCTCGTAAATCTTATAATTGGAGTAAATATGTACAAACTGGTCACAGGCACAGTTTACAAAAGGAAGGAGGGTTTTCTGTTTATAACTGAACCCCAACTACAAACATGCTTGTAATCATGATACTTAAAGATTTATACTTAAAAGAGATAAAATAATAAATTGAAGCTAGATAATAATATAAGAACAATGCTCAATTGATAATTTACTTCACAACAATTGCAAAAATATGTGTCTCTCTACACCTTTTCCTATATCACGTCTACTCCTACCACCCTTCTCACCAATTAGGATTTGTAATCACTAACTATGGTTTTAGTATATATATATATACTTCAGACTCTCTATCTATGTTTGTGTATTAAGTCCAGTCAGCATATTTATTTTCCTCACCCTCTCTCCCAAGACTTGTAACTCTCATGACTGTATTCTAGTATCCAATATTGATTGATTTTTCCTTAGGTGTGCATATATCTCTAATATTTTTGATACCTAAAAGTTGAACAGCAAGGCCAGTGAGAGCTCTATTCTTTTTCCCTTTTATGTAAACAGTGTGATGACAAAAATTTTCATAATTGAGATTCAGTCTTATAATGTACACCACCCTTTACCCATGAATATCACCTATCATCAATATTCCCAGTTTCCCTCCACTCTCTCCCCTGTCTGCCGCTAGGCAGGCATTATACTCCCCTCTCTCAGCCTCTCTTTCTCTCTTTTCCCTTATTTTTCTTTGTAGACACTATGGCTTGCACTAATTGTTAATGCATATCACTTTATCTCTTTCAACATTCAGTTCTTATCCAGAGTGCACAATTCCAACTGTCATTGTCATAGTGATCCCTTTCTACCTTAACTGCACTATTTATAACAAGATTCTTACCAAGAAGCTCTAATTTATATTATTTTTAATATTTCTTGCAGAGCAATTTATTATTTTACTTAAACAACTTTATTACATACATGATTGTGTTTGGGTTTCAGTCATGTAAAGAACACCACCCATCACCAGCGCAAAATTTCCATCACCAATGTCCCAAATTTCCCTCCTCCCCACCCAACCCCTGCCTGTACTCTAGACAGGCTTTCTATTTCCTTCATACATTCTCTTTATTAGGACAGTTCAAAATGTAGTTATTTCTCTAACTAAATTCATGCCTGTTTGTGGTGAGCTTCATGAGGTGAGCTGTAACTTCCAGCTCTTTTCTCTTTTGCCTCTGAAAATTATTATTGCAAGAATGTCTTTCATTTTTCTTAAAACCCGTGGATAAGTGAGACCATTCTGCGTCTTTCTTTCTCTCTCTGACTTATTTCACTCAGCATAATAGATTCCATGTACATCCATGTATAGGAAAATTTCATGACTTCATCTCTCCTGACGGCTGCATAATATTCCATTGTGTATATGTAACACAGTTTCTTTAGCCATTCATCTGTTGAAGGGTATCTCGGCTGTTTCCAGAGTCTTGCTATGGTAAATAGTGCTGCAATGAATATAGGTGTAAGTAAGGGATTTTTGTATTGTATTTTTGTGTTCCTAGGGTATATTCCTAGGAGTGGTATAGCTGGGTCGTATGGGAGCTCGATTTCCAGTTTTTGGAGGAATCTCCATATTACTTTCTATAAAGGTTGAACTAGATGGCATTCCCACCAGCAGTGGATAAGAGTTCCTTTCTCTCCACATCCCCGCCAACACTGTTTATTCTCATTCTTTGTGATGTGTGCCAATCTCTGGGATGTGAGGTGGTACCTCATAGCTGTTTTGATTTGCATCTCCCTGATAATTAATGATGTGGAGCATTTTTTCATGTGTCTTTTGGCCATATGTATTTCTTCTTTGTCAAAGTGTCTGTCCATTTCTCCTCCCCATTTTTTGATGGGATTAGATGCTTTTTTCTTGTAAAGTTCTGTAAGTGCCTAGTATATTTTGGACATTAGCCTCTTATCTGATGGGTATTGGGTGAATAGTTTTTCCCACTCAATGGGGGGCTCTTGTATCCTGGGCTCTATTTCTTTTGAGGTGCAGAAGCTTCTCAGTTTAATATATTCCTATCTGTTAATCTCTACTTTCACTTGCGTGGAGAGTGCAGTTTCCTCCTTGAAGATGCCTTTAGTCTCAATGTCCTGGATTGTATTACCTACGTGTTTTCTATATATCTTAAGATTTCGGGTCTGATATCGAGGTCTTTCATCCATTTGGATTTTACCTTCGTAAATGATGTTAGCTGGGGGTAATATTCAATTTTTTGCAAGTGGCTAGCCAGTTGTGCCAACACCACTTGTTAAAGAGGCTTTCTTTGCTCCATTTAGGATTTCTTGCTCCTTTATCAAAAATTAGGTGATTGTATGTCTGGGGAACAATTCTCTGAGTATTCAAGCCTATTCCACTGATCTAGGTCCTGTGCTTATTCCAATACCATGCTGTTTTGATAACTATTGCTTTGTAGTACAGTTTAAAGTTGGGGAAAGTAATTCCTCCCATATTCTTTTTCTCAATGATTGCTTTAGCTATTTGAGGGTGTTTATTGTTTCAAATGAATTTCAAAAGTGCCTGATCCACTTCTTTGAAGAATGTCATGAGTATCTCTAGAGGGATGGCATTAAATCTGTACAATGCTTTGGGGAGTATTGCCATTTTAATGATGTTATTCCTGCCAATCCATGATCGGCGTATGTGCTTCCATTTCCGCGTGTTGTCTCTTGTTTCTTGGAGCAGAGTTTTATAGTTTTCTTTGTATAGGTCCTTCACATATTTAGTCAAGTTGATTCCAAGATATTTGAGTTTATGTGGCACTATTGTGAATGGGGTTATTTTCTTAATGTCCATTTCTTCCTTATTACTATTGGTGTATAGAAAGGCCATTGATTGTTTTGTGTTAATTTTGTAGCCTGCCACCTTGCTATAAGAGTCTATTTTTTCTAGAAGATTTTTTGTAGAGAATTTAGCATTTTCTTAGTATCATGTCATCTGCAAACAATGAGAGCTTAACTTCTTCCTTTTCTATCTGGATTACCTTGATATCTTTTTCTTGCCTAATTGCTATAGCAAGTACTTTCAGTGCTATGTTGAATAGGAGTGGTGAGAGAGGACAGCCTTGTCTTGTGTGAGAATTTAGAGGAAAGGCTTTTAGTTTTTCTCCATTGAGGACAATATTTGCCTCTGGCTTGTGGTAGATAGCCTTAACTATATTGAGAAAGGTTCCTTCCATTCCCATCTTGCTGAGAGTTTTAATCAAGAATGGGTGTTGAACCTTATCAAATGCTTTCTCTGCATCTATTGATATGATCATGTGATTTTTATTTTTCTTGTTGTTGATGCTGTGTATTATGTTGATAGATTTACAGATGTTAAACCAGCCTTGTATTCCTGGGATGAAACCTATTGATCATAGTGGATTTTCTTCTTAATGAGGCATTGAATCCTATTTGCCAGGATTTTGTTGAGGATCTTTGCATCTGTATTCATCAGAGATGAATATCAGAGAGATATTGGTCTGCATCATTAAGTTATTCAGGTATGCCCCTTCTTCTTTCCTTATGTGTTCTTGAAAAGCTATAAATTTTCCTCTAAGTGTCGCTTTTGCTGTGTCCCATAGGTTCTGATAGTTTGTGTCTCTAGTGTCATTTGTTTTCAGGAAGCTTTTGATTTCCTCTTTGATTTCATCTTGGAACCATGGAGTATTCAGTATTAGGCTGTTTAACTTTCAGGTATTAAATTTATTCTTCTGTGTCCCTTTGTAGTTCATATATAATTTCAGGGCCTTGTGGTCAGCAAAGGTAGCCTGCAAAATTACTATCCACTTAATATTATGGAGGAATGTTTTATGTACTAGCATGTAGTCTATCCTGAAGAATGTCCTGTGTACTTTAGAGAAGAATGTGTATCCAGGCTTCTGGGGGTGGAGTGTCCTGTATATATCTAGTAGGCCTCTCTCTTCCATTTCTCTTTTCAGGTCTAGTATATTCTTGTTGGTTTTTAGTCTGGTTGACTGGTCAAGTGTTGACAAAGCTGTGTTGAGGTCTCCCACAATTATTGTGTTGTTATTGATATTATTTTTCAGATTTGTCAACAATTTTATTAAATATTTTGCTGTCCCCTCATTCGGTGCATATATGTTTAGGAGAGTGATTTCTTCCTACTGTACGTATCCCTTGATTAATACAAAATGTCCATCTTTGTCCCTTACAACTTTCCTAAGTATAAAGTTTGCATCATCTGATATTAGTATGGCCAGTCTAGCTTTTATACAGGTGTTGTTTGCTTGGATGATTTTCCTCCAGCCTTTTATTTTGAGTTTATGTTTGTTCTGTCTATTCAGGTGTGTTTCTTGTAGGCAGCAGAAGGTTGGTTTGAGTTTTTTGATCCATTTAGCCACTCTGTGTCTCTTAACTGGTACATTTAGTCCATTGACATTGAGAGAAAGAATTGTCCTGGGAGTTAGTGCCATCTTTATATTGAAGTTTGGTGTGTCTGTTGGTCAGTCTTATCTTAAAGTAGGCCGTTCAGTTTTTCTTTTAAGAATATTTTTGAGTCTGTAAAGTTTCTGAGCTGTTGTTTATCTGTGAAATCATGTATTGTTTCTTCAAACCTGAAAGTGTGTTTTACTGGGTGCAGCATTCTAGGCGAAGCATTTATTTCATTGAGTTTTGTCACTATGCCCCACTACTGCCTTCTGGCCTTGAGAGTCTCCGGTGACAGGTCTCCAGTAAATCTCAAGGATGTTCCCTTGAGTGTAATTTGTCTTTTTGATCTTGCTGTTTTCAGAATTTTGTCTCTATCTGTGGGATTCATCATTGTGACTAAGATGTGTCTTGGGGTGTTTTTTCTGGGGTCTCTTTTAGTTGGTACTCTTCAGGCATGCAGGATTTGATCGCATGATTTCTTTAGCTCTGGTAGTTTCTTTTTAATGATGTTCCTGACCGTTGATTCTTCCTGGAGATTTTCTCCCTGGCTCTCTGGAACTCCAATGATTCTTAAGTTGTTTCTGTTGAGCTTATCATAGACATATTTTCATCTGTTCCCATTATTTGAGTAATTTTTCCATTGTTTGATCATTTGCTTTAAGGCTTTTTTCCAATTTCTTCTGCTGTATGGAGTTGTTATTCATCTCATCTTCCAGTGTACTAATTCTATCCTCAGCTGCTGTTACCCGTGGGATAGCTCAACCATGTTTTTCTTCAATTCATCTACTGAGTTTTTCAGACCTGTTATTTGACCTGAAATTTCAGTTTGGAGTTTTCTGATTTCTATCTTCATATTCTCTTGATTCTTATTACTGTTCTCTTCTATACTTTCTTTGAGTTCTTTGAACATCTTCCATATTGCGATTCTAAACTCCTTATCTGAGAGACTGACTAGTTGGTTAGTCATGTTCAAGTCATCAGAGTTGCCATCACCATTTTCTATTTCTGGCGCTGGCCTGTGTTGTTTCCCCATTGTCACACTTGTATTATGGGTTTTTCTATGTGTTGTGGTTGTATTCATTGGTTAAATTATGTGCATGGCCATAAAGGGAAACTTCAGGACCGTGCTCCTCTGCCTCCTCCCTTTCTGTGTGTGTAGACTCACCTCCACCGAAGGCTCCACGGAAGGCGGGCCTTCTCAGATGAGCCACACACAGGATGAAATCAGGCCAAAAACACAGCACAACACAGAAGACAGGCAGATAGGGGTGCTGGCATCTGAGTTCCAGCAGAATTCAGTGGCTCCTGCCTTTCTGGGCCTGTAGACTCACCTCCATGGAAGGCTCCAGGGAAGGCAGGCCGTTCGCAGATGAGCCACACATAGGATGAAATCAGGCCAAAAATGCAGCACAGCACAGAAGAAAATGAAATTTTTAAGGGCCGGCGAGTTGGCGCTAGAGGTAAGGTGTCTGCCTAGCAAGCGCTAGCTGAGGAAGGACCATGGTTCGATCCCCCAAGCCAGGAGCAATTTCTGAGTGCTTAGCCAGGAGTAATCCCTAAGCATCAAATGGGTGTGGCCCGAAAAAAAATAAGGTTTTTTTTTTTTTTATATTTCTTGACTTTAAAATTTAAAATTATGGGCACCATAAAGACACTGTAGGGGTTAAGACTTTGCCTTGATATGGCTGACCCCATTCGATTATGGTGTTCCATTTTGATCCTTGCAGCATTTTTAGGATTTATTCCTGAGAACAGAAAAGATATAAGACTAAATTCAGAGCACTATGTGTGTGACCCAAATGCACAACCCCCCAAAAAGTAGAGCATTCTTATGAAAAGACTATCAGAACAATCAAATAGAACTAAGAGTCCAGAGATTAAACTCTTAAACTTATGGAGTTTTATTCATTCATTTATTTATTTATTTATTTATTTATTTTTATTTTTTTGTCATACCTGCAGTATTCAGGGAGTAGTCCTTGGACTGCATTCAAGGACTACTCCTTGTTAGAGCTTTGAGGAATCTGTTGGGTGCCGGACAGCCAACCAGCAACTGTCACATACAAGGCAAATTTCCTGTTTGCTATAAAATTGCTCTCACCCTGTTTATGGACACTTAAATTATGGATTGCTGAGTGTATGAAGTGAGTAAAAATATAACTTGTCACAATAATCTTTGAAAGACTGGATAATCACATAAAAATGTAAACTGAATTCATATTTTATAGTATACTACAAATAATTCATAATAGCTTAAAATCCTCGAGATTAGACAAGTATTAACTTAAGACATTGACATAAACACAAGCAGAACTTCCCAGAAATAGAGCAGACTTATGTTTAATGTTTTACTTGACTGACAAAGAAAACATTAGAAAAATATACTAATGGAACAAATAAAATTAAAAAAAATGTTTTTGATATTAAAAAATAGGCCAATGTTTTAAAACGACACCCATTATTCAGGAGAAATTGGTTGATTTCAGTAATCTAATAAAGAGTAATATGCAAGATTTATACGCTATTCAAAAATTTCTTAAATGAAAACTAATAATACTATGAGAAAAGGGGAGAAGAGATGAATAAAACTTTTTCAAAGAATGTCTGTGGATAATTAGTATACATATGAGAATATTCCTCATAACTTATTATTAGAGAAATGTAAATTAAAACAGCAAGATATCCTTTCACACCAGAAAATTATACATAATTAAAAGATTAAAAATGATTAATGTTGTTTAACATATAGTGAAATTAGAATCCTGAGTCAATGTTAGTTGTATTTCAATTCGTTGAACTCAGCCTCTATGAAAATAATATGGCCATTTTTCAAATTTCAAATAAGTAGGACTAGAATGCCCATAATACCCAGAGATTCTATTTCTTGGCATTTATCTTCAGCTAACTAAAAGAAATGTCTCAGTGAGTATTATTAGATATGGACTAAGTTTTCACATCATGTAAACAGAGATCAAATTGTTTAATAGAAGACATTACCACAGATTTATGATACATATGTAGATTATCAAAAGGGGGTTTGAGATTTTAAGAAAACCAACCTAGTGATTTCTTAATAATCAACTTTACTTTTCACCATGTTTTTCTTCTGGCGTTTATTAGTCTTCTATAAACATAGTGTTGTAAGTTAGTTTCAAAGCATAGTAGGTATTGCAGATGATAACAAATTCTAAAATTTGAAATCAATTTTAAAAGGACTTTTATTGAAAGAGTTGACCAGAATAGAGTTTGCTATTTTTGTTTTGAAAAAAAAACCCAAATTTTAGTAAGAGTCAATGAGATTGCAGAACTTTCATTCACAATATCTTTACTTCCTACAAATGATATGGCAAAAACTAAAGTCTATTTTCATTTTTATAAGACTTATAAATCAGATTTATGAAAATGTTATTACTTCCAGCATATCTTTAATCTTAATATATTTTTCTCTCTGACTACTCTGATAAAACCTGAAAAGTAATATAAGTTCTTGAAAGATCAAATATTTGAGAGAATTATTAATATTAAATAAAACCTATTTCCCAAATGTGTCATCAAGACATGTAACCTACTGAATAACATTCGATTTAATATCCCATCCCAGCCTCTGTAGGTATTATTGTTTAAACTCATATCTCTAAAGTGAGATTTTATATTAGCGAACTTGAATGGATGATGGGTTTCTTTTTCTGTTACCTTTAATATTTTAGTGATTTTATTGGAACTTGATGAAATATATTACATAGTTAAATTTGACTTACATACTATTTTGCTCTGAAGTTATATTTATGCTCAATTGATTTGCAAAAAATATTTATGAAATAATCTAAGGATGGCCTGCTAATCCCAAGAAGTTCATTAATGTTTGTTGATAGAAATTATATACATTTAGATATAGTGATTTAGATACATTTCCAGGTATAATCCTAATGTGTTTTTGTAACTTTTATACTTGTGAAGTATTATATATAAATTTACTGCATCAGGTTGAATTATAACTTATGCTGTTAAAATTTTCACTAAACAAGGTTTAGTTAACTTCAAAGTTAACTAATTCATATCATTTATATTCTTCACCTGCCAAGATAAACAAATAGTAGGAAACTATTTTAGTAGTTTCCTGACCACTAAATATTACCACATAATATTACCAAATATAGATAGAACATCAAAAAGTTTAAGTTTAGATATTAACATAAAATACATTATACCTAAATTCCTTAATAATTGAAATATCAAAACATGAAGAGCTTTATACTATATCGTCACCATTAATATTGAATCAGACAGAATATTGGTTTCTGCTTTTAAAGAATAGCAACTTCCAGAAAGGTATCAATAAGTGTTGTCTATGATAACTCTTTTTTCTCTTCCAAACACAAAAATAGTGATATCATACCTATAAATAAGTCAGTCAGATTATGGTCTGGTCTTACTATGACTCTAAAATAAATGTATTTTAAGAATAATTATGGAAAATATTACTTAATATTTTTACATTTTGCATTGCACCATTATACATTTATGCTCTTATTTTTCATAATATATATATTCAGAATGCAAAATTTATACAATTTATGTGTTTATTATTCTTTATTAGCACATCTAGTGAATTTGCACATACTTTCAACATGAAAAAATTTCAAGGGGAAAATTAAAAAATGTTAAAATTTAATGCTCTATGAAATTATTTTTAAGTATTTTTCTACTATGACTTTGTAGTTGTCAATATTCATAGTTTTGATAAAAAATTTAATGAAGTATGTGCACAAATAAAAGAATAAAAAGTTCAATTCCTGTCTTCTTTAAATACAAAATGTTTATTACAGTATACTTGGTTTAAAATGTTTCCATAATTTTTTTATTTTATGCATATGGAATTAAAATAATGAATTCTTATAAATGTCTTGATATTTTATTTTATAAGCATATGTCTTTCTGAAATGAAATTAAAATTCTGTTGAATTTACCACAGTAATCTTATATTTTGGTACTTGGATATTTATTAAAGTATTTATTTTATTATTTACATTATAACATTATTGTCAGATGATTTCTTTCTTCGCTGAAACAGTACAACTTATTTTTTTTTGCTTAAATACTAGATTTATTTTTTTAATACGAATAGGAAAATCACAATCACAGTAATCCAGTGACTTATTTAGGTAGTTACTTAGCATGAATAAGTAGCTCAAGCAGTTCAATATTTGAAAGGGGCTCTACTAAATATTATATGACAGAAATAAGATTTTTCAAAAGTTGACTCATTATTAGTGTTTCTGCAGGAAGAAGTAACCAGAATAGGATTAAGAGATCTCTTTGGTTTTTTACAGTTCTTACTACAGAGACTTTCTAACATGCAGGACCTGCAGAATGACTTGCTTGGTATCTCTAAGATTTTTTTTTACATAATTTTTATTTTGATCATAGTGGCTTACATATTGTTGACAATAATATTTTAGGTACATATTTACATAAAATCAGGGGGGTACAACTTATTTTATGTGAAAGGAAACAGGGGGCTTCAGAGACCTTTAATTTAGAAGTTACTAATATGTTATTTCTGTCTATAAACACTTTCCCAACCTTTCCTTGCTTGATTCAACAAGTCTATAGAAAAGCCTTTCAGAACAGTCCCCCATATGCTTCAGATTTCTCTATGGGGACCAACATTGCATAAAACCTACTTTGTACTTAGGTGTGATTTCAAACAGAGGGAGGCAAAGTATATCACTTTACTATTAGAATATTTAACATTATGGCCACTTGATAATATCTGACACACAAAATATGAAGGACACTTGAAATAGTAAAATAGCATGTGCAGTAATAAAAATCTATGTTTATCAAACTATGATTAATATATCTTTGTATTTTTGTGTTTAAAAAGATCATTTCTTTTATCCACAGAATTGTCTTGATTTTTATTCTCATCTTATGTAGTTCGATGCCTCTTATACATAAGTAGATCCTTCTTTATTAAACAAATGTCACATCTTCCAAATAAATGGAATTTTTCTGGTATTGGTATGTAAAGATTCTCATAGAGGGTTAATTTTTGAAATCTGCACAGGTTAACTTACATCCAATAAAGCTCGAACAAACCTAGGTTCTTAAAAATAAAACAATAGAGGGCCGGAATGGTGGCGCAGCACATTGTGCTTGCACATTGCTAACCCAGGACAGACTGAGGTTTGATCTTCCTGCGTCCCATATGGTCCCCAAGCCAAGAGCGATTTCTGAGAGCATAGCCGTGAGTGATCCCTGAACGTCACTGGATGTGAACCAAAAAAATAAACCAAACAAAACAAAATGAAAAAAATCAATAGTAATAAAAAATAAAATAGTAAAACAACAATAGTAATAGCAATATATAGTAATTATATTATAGTATAAAATACTTTGGTAGTACTTGATTGTATTTTGTTTATGGAATATATTTATGTTATTAATTTAAGATAACATGACTTCAATAGTGTTAAGTTTTAAAATATTAATGTAGACTGCTGAAGAACCCATGCTCACTTCTAGTTTTCCATAAATCTTACTACTGGCCTATAACACATAGAATTTAACGCTCTTTAGCCCTTCTCTGAACTTCTCTATTTGTTAATGTATTTTGCAATCCAAAGCCAAGAGATTAATTTTATTTATTAATATAGATGACTTTATTTTTTCTATGGTGTTCCAGTAAGGTGTTCCAGTGTCACTAATTTTTGGTTTGGGGGTTGTTTATTTTGAGTTGGGCCACATCCACTGATCCCCAGGGCTTAATGTTTTTCCCTCGTATCATGTTCAGGGATTACTCCTGGTAGTGCTTGGTAGATAATAGAAAAATTCTTAGAATCTCAAACATTGTTGTTACCTTGGTTATTTAAATGTAGTAGCAAGTATAAGTATCAGAAGCGTATTTTTGCTGATATAACTGGAATTAAATATTTATTTCACAAAAATTTTAAGTTGTGAGGAAGAGAGCTAATTCAAAGGGCTAGAGCATCTGAGAGTTTTGGATTTAATTCTCAGAACCTCATGGTATCCCGAAACACTGCTGGCAGTGATGATCACAATATCTAGCTGGCAATATTCTCTAGTGCTGCCAGATGAGACCCCAAAACAACATATTTTTCTAAGATTTTCTATTAGTATTGTCTGTTTAATGCACAATTTCTGGTTATTTCAGTGATTTTCTTAGAGATGTTTAAAATTGTGTCAGTCTTATTGATCTACATAATATTGTATTTATTTTCACAGATTAATAGATGTAAAAAGGTTGATGAACATTGCTTTAATGTGCACAAAAAGTTTTCTCAAGAACATATTGTATGATAGATTCCAAAATGAGACTAATTAATTTGAGAAGATTTAAACTGGACCAGAGAAATAATACAGTGGGTAAAGTGCCTTTCTTCTAAATTGCCAGCACAGGCTCAAATTTGGAACTAAACTCAGTACCCAGAGTAGCACAAGTATAATCCCAGTTCACAGGGACAGAAATAAACTGCAACCCAGATGTTGAAGGCTTTTCTCTAACTTTCATTTTCTTATAATTTTTACCATTATGGAATTGTCATCTAAATAATATTTGATAAACATTTTAAGACTCTTTCATACTTTAATTATATCATAGTACATGATCTATTCTGGAAATTTTTCCTTTAACATTGGGAACAACCTGTACTTTGGATATGGAGTAGGAAAAATAAATTCTTAGATATATAAATCCCAATTCTTCAAATTTTTCAATTAGAGTTCATTTATTGATATATTTGATAGCAAATCTACCCAAAGCCAAGTTAATATTAAAGTCTCCCACTTCTGTCTTAATGTCATTGAGTATGTAATGTAGTCTATAATGCTCATCCATATCTCTAATTGCTTTCCTTAATTTGAACACTGATATAAGTGTATCCATCTTTGCTGCCATGGTCTTCAATATTGTCCAGGCTTTCACACACAAATGCTGATTTGTATCATACTGAAGGGTATCATTTTGTAGTTACCAGAACATTTAATTTAAGTTTTTGGTCAAGCCAGCCTATTTGATAGGATAATTTACACCATTGTTATTTATAGATATCATTTCTATGCAGTAATTTGTTGAATAATTTTAGTCATAGTCTTCATAAAATATTTCTTTAATTTTTATAAAACTACTATCATTATTTATTGTAGAATGGATTTAGAATCAATGAAGGTCTTCATTTCTTTTATTTATTTCATTCAGATTTGAGAGATAACTTGGTGAGGTGGAGGAATCTTCTTGTTTACAAGTTCTTTTTAGATTGTACCTTAAATATTTTGTTTCATCACTTTATTAGCTTTTTCTTTTCATTAGTTTCTTCCTTCTGAGATGTAGTTTTACCTGAGAAACCTGATGTCAGTTTCATTTTGTTTCTCTAGTATTTGAATATTTGCTTCCCCTTGCTGTTTAAGGACTCTGTCTCTGTCTCTGTCTCTGTCTGTATCTGTCTCTCTGTCTCTGTCTCTTTCTGTCTCTCTCTTTCTCTGTGTGTGCTTCTTACCATTAGAAAACTTGTTCTTTGGTGTTGTTATGTTTGGAATTCTGTTGCTTGGTACTATGATATAAGGCTATGTACCCTACTATAATAGCTTAGGAACAAACATAACTATCTGCATGGTATACTGCTGGCTTATAATTATTTTTTGATAATAGAAAGATAAAGGCACTAAACTAACATTTCAGGTTTTTTGTGTTAAAGATTCTCTGATATAGGGTAGAGAGTAAGTCTGAGAGAGAGCTTCCATTGTTTTTGTTTTGTCTGTTTTAATTAATTATGTTAATTGCATTTAATATCGTTTGGGAGTGTTTTACTTCAGAATGGCACCAAGAACAGAAACACAGTGTGGTGCTGAAGAGAGCCAGTTCAAGCCTAGTTTTAATTTAGCAAAGGCTGATATATATGTATATCAAAGGTATATATACATACATACACACACACACACACACACACACATATATATATATATATATATATATATATATATATGTAAAGTCTATAAGTCCAATTCTCTCAACTTTTATTTGCCCTAGATGTCCATTCTCTATCAAATATTAGAGACTCAATAAGATGGAAGACAGAACTTCAATTTTCCAGTCTAAGAACACACTTTAGTTTTTGGCTGGAAGAATCAGAGATTGAAAGAGAAAAAGGAACAAAGATTCTTGTTGGAACACTCTGCCTTTACCCAAAACAAAGGTTTTCCCAGCTTCCTCTTTTCTTTTCACCTATTCCTTTGACATGTAAAAGTAGATGTTCAGTATATAGGAACTTTGGAATTTCTGCATTTTAGTGAAAACATAATGGGGAGTTGTTGGATTAACAGTCTTCACCCTAATCAAAAATGGCCTCTTCTTTACCTGTAGTTATTCTACCTGGGATGAAAGAACCTCTAATAGAATCTCTGCCCAACCTCTTCTCCACCTATGATGGTGGTCCTATTCTTGGCAATAGACTGTGGCTCTGGTGGACTATGTATCTCATAGTGAAAAGATCCTTGAACCCAGCTTGATTTGGATTATTTCCTGCAATGTTCATGTTTCTGAACCCCTGTCCCTAATTCCCTTGGAATTGGGCTGTGAGAAATGATCTACATCTAAACTGGGGAATGCATTTATTTTCATTTAAAGCATTGTGTACCAACTGCCTTTGTTTTTGGGTAAAAGCAAGATGTTCCAACAAGAACCTTTGTTCCTTTTTCTGTTTCAATCTCTGATTTTCTCAGTTCAAAGCTAAAGTGTGTTCTTAGTCCCGAATATTGAAGTTCTGCCTCCCACCTAATTGAGTCTCTCCATAATGTTAGCAAATACAATTTTCTCCAATGAATTTTCTTAACAAGATCCCTTGGGTGATAAATTTTGTTCAGTATTTTAGAATATTTGTTCTAGGCACTTAGTTCAAAATAGCATTGTTAATTAAATAATATAATTTAATAATTTATACCCTAATATATATTTTAATGCTTTGAAGATTTATAAATTTCAAAAATTCACAAACTTATAAAGAAGGACTAAGAGATACCAGCCAACCCTTCCTCTGCATCCTCCTTCTAGGAGGCCTGGCAATTGTACCCTACTCACAAATGCAGTTATCAGTTAACTCTCCATATTCCCTCTTTTCTGAAATAGAATGTAAACCAAGTCGTGAGAAATTACAGGTGCACCAGCCATAATTGCCACCTGAAAGCTGAAAATATTGGGAGGAGAGGATGGACTGAGCCCCTAACTTGCATCCATCATCCACCATCTTCTCTTTGCCTTTGCCTATGACCCTGCTTCACCAAACCTCTACGATTCTCTGCAGAGACACCAATCTGACCAAACTCCGAGTATGTCAGCATTTGGACTGACGTCACCAGAACTTTTTTGGAGTGAGTCAGGGCACCCCCATTCCCCTGCATTATCCTACTTTTGGGAGAATACACCCACAAAGTTTACAAAGCTGCAGTATCAGAAAGAGGGCTTTGAATTCTCAAACTTCTTTGATACTCTCATCTCCATAGGAACACACCAATTTAGATGGCAACTGGTAGATGAGGTAATTTTATGTTTGGAAACAAAGGAAATAAGGTAATGGTCAGCTAAAAACAGCTTATTAAACCTTCTGCCATTGTCTCAATGACTTCATTGCAGATACAATAATTTTAGAAATCTGCTTGCCACTGTACTTTATAGTTTTCTTTTTTAAAAATATTTTATATTTTCTCTTTCGTTTTTTTCTATCCTTTGATTAAAAATAATTTTGCTCCACTAATCTGCAAACAAATATATTTCTTAATGACATCATTAGGAATAAAATAATTTTCACAAATTTGCTTGTCACTGACTTCTTTATTTTTAAATTTTCTTGGTTTTCTTCCATTTTTTTCTTTTTAATATTCTTTAAAAAATTTTGCCCTCACTTATCTGGAAACAAATGAATTATGTCAACTATGTTAAATATATGATGTATTTTATTTAAATACATCTTTAAAATATCTAAAATTTGTTTGCACGAATATTCTCAGTTTATTTGCTTTGTATCTTCCTATACAACATATGGATAGATAATAGATATTTTTATTTTTCCTTCTGACTAATTTCTTAGCATGTTCTATAACACTTCTATATTACTGTAGCAGAGGCATGTTTTTTATCTTTTTAATAGTTTGGGTTATTATATCTTCATTAACTCATTACTGAATTGTTGATAAAACTTTTCTATTTAAAATAGTGCTATAATGAAAAACTATTCATATATGTTTTAAATTATGCTTTTGGAAAGTTACCTAGGAGTGGATTAGATGTTGGATCAGATGACATTTCAATTTTTTTCTTTTTGGTTTTTTGGGCCATACCCATTTGATTCTCAGGGGTTACTCCTGGTTAAGAGCTCAGAAATTGCCCTTGGCTTGGGGGGACCATATGGGATGCCTGGGGATGGAATCACGGTCCTTCCTTGGCAAGCACTTGCAAGGCAGACACCTTACCTCTAGCGCCACCTCACCGGCCCCAATATTTCAATTTTTTATCATTTGAGAAATCTCCATATTGTTTCCAATTAGGAATGAGACAGTTTATATTCCCACTAACAGTGAGCAAAAGTTTATTTTCTTCCAAATCTCAAGCAGTACCTCTTCTTTCTGGCTTTTTCTGTGTAAAAGGAACAGAAAAATAAAGAATGGAATTTATCTTTCATCATTGTTATTATCATTTCCTTAAAATTCTTGATATCAAGCATTGTTTCATGAACTAGATAACACTGTAAAAGTCTTCAAAAAGTGAATTTTAAACTCTTCTCCCCCTTATTTGCTTGAATTGTCTTATTGCTGAAACTTTAGAACAATTAATATTGTATGTACAGTAATTAAAATAGCATTAATGTTTTTGCTTTCGGCTTAAAATGACAATCCTACACCAGCACTGAGAGCCTAAACACATTATACTACTGCTCTTATAGTACTTCAAAATTGCTCCTCTTCATTTTTTCTCAAATCTTCCCTAACTTCTTGATAATACCTCCTTATTTTGTGACATTCATTTCTGAATTTTTGTTAAGGTATTTTGACCTCAGAGGAATTGTTGGAAGAAAATCTTGTTTCTTAATTTTTAAAAAAGATCTTTAAAAGAGTCTTTTTAAAAATAACTTCTTTCTTTAAGAATGTTGGTTTAAAATATATTTGTAGTTGGGTTTCAGTTATAAAATATTCATCCCCCCTTCACCAGTACAACTTTCCTGCCACCAATGTGCTCCATTTTCCTTCTCCATGTCCCCTGCCTGTCTTCAAGACAAGCATCGCATTTCTCGATTATTGTCATAGTAGTTGTTAGCATAGTTATTTCTCTAAATGCACTTACCATTCTTTGTGCTAAGCTTCATATCATAAGCTGGTTATTCTGGTCATCATCTATATTGTCTCTGGGTATATTACCATAATTTCTTTTATTTTTCTTAAATAACACAGATATGTGAGACTATGCTGTATCTCTCTAGTTCTGACTTATTTCACTCAGCATAATAAACTTCATGTTCATCTTGAATAGGAAAATTTCATTACTTTATTTTTCCTAATAGCCGCAGAGTATTTTATTGTGTAGTTGTACCAACTTTCTTTAGCCACTCATCTAATATTGGGCACCTGGGTTGTTTCAGATTATGACTATTATAAATAAAGATGCAATGAACATAAGAGTGTAGAGGGCATTTTTGTATTGTGTTTTTGTGCTCTTAGGCTATATTCCTAGGAGTTGTATTGTTGGATCATATGGCAGCTCAATTTCCAGACTTTCGAAAAATATCCATATTATTTTCCAGAAAGGCTCTATTAGATGCCATTCCCATAGCAATGAATGAGAGAGTTCCTTTATCCCCATATCCACACCAGCACTGAAAATTATTGTTTTCCTGATGTGTGCCATTTTCTGTGGCATGGGATGATACCTCATTGTTGTTTTGAGATAATTAGTGATGTGGAGAATTTTTGATGTGCCTTTTGGCCATATATATTTTTTCTTTGAGGAAATTCTGTTCATTTCTTCTCCCTATTATTTTTTAATAATCAAAGACTTTTATTTTAATCTGTTCACAATCTTTGAGGATTTTTTCCATTATCTAATTCTTTGCTTTAAGGCTCTTTTACAATCTGTTCTGCTGTATGAAGATGTTATTCATCTCATCTTCCAGATAATGATTCTGTCCTCAGTAGCTGTTATTATGTTGGATGAATTTCAGTGAGTTTTTCATTTTGCCTACCATGTTTTCCAGTTCTGTTATTTCAACTTGGAGTTTTCTCACTTTTCTTTTCATATTCTCTTGATTCTAATTTAAAGTACATTCAGTTCTGTCCATGGCTATTGAGCTATATAAACATCTTCCATATATTTTCTATAAAGTACTTATCCGAGAAGACATCTTTTAATATTGGTTTTTCTCCCAACTGAAAATTTAGGTTTTGTAAAATTTATAGATTTGGGCTAATTCGTCAAACTAATATCTTTTCTGTATATTTTTCTAATTTGCTTTTGTCTATGTTTTTTTCTTTGCTTATTTCTATTCTGGAGAAATCTATTTTCTCTCTCAAATACACACATATCTCTCCCCTCTTATTTTTTATTATTTTTTATTTTTTGATTTTTATACTAAACTTGGCTTTGCTCAGGATTTACTCCTGGATCTACACTGAGAAATTGCTTCCGGCAGACTCTGGAAACCATATGAGGTCCTGGGGATATATATAACCTGGGTCTGTCCTGGATAAGCTGTATGCAAGGCAACCACCCTACCTCTGGGCTATCACTTAGGTCTCAACCATCTTACATTTATAAATAAATTTTAATTAAAAAAAGATTGCTTCACAACAAAAGACTTCATATAACAAACTAGTAAAACAATTTAAATATAGGATTTTCAAATAATATTTCAGTTCCTTTGTTTTAAATTAGCCCATTCTGATTTTCTATATCTCATAGTTAAATTTTGGAATTTATAAGATTATTAAGGTTAATAAATTTCTTCTAGGTTCTCCACTTTGGAGGCATAGAACTATTCAGAATATTTCTTAAGATTCTCTGAAGTTCTATAATTTTATTTTAATATTTATTCTTATTGTTTTTATATAATTATTTAAATTTTATTCATATTTCTTTGTTAAAAGCTATTTATAAATCTCATTTATTTTTCAAAAGCCATATTATTATTTTCATTTATCATTTGATCAGACATGTAAATACAATAAAAATTTTTATTAATGAGAAAAATAAAAATATATCAGTAAAGATACAAACAAAACACATTAACAATTTTTTTATGTGAAAGTCAGAGAAAGCCAAGAAAAGACTCCTTATGGTCAGAATACAAAGGCTAATGTACAAGATAAAAGGCATTAGAATAACACCTTCTTCAAAATTTCTCTATTAGCAAGAAAAGAATAAAGTAACATAAATAAATATTGAATGAAAATAACCTTTAACCAATATGTTTTAACCTGACAAGACAATCACTCAGAGTGGGAGAAGATATAAAAAAAAAACCTCTCAAACTATCAATAATTGAAGATATACTTGTAATCTAATTCAACTCTGGTAAGAACATTGAAAAACACATGAAGAAATATAAAAAAAGCACAACTCCTTATGAGACATGGCAGTGGATCTCTTTACATTAATAACTTCTGGAGAGATATTAATACATCAGGGAAAAGGCGTTTGCCTTGCTTATACCCAACCTGGACTCAAGCCCTGTACCACATATCATTCTCCAAGCCCTGTCAGAAATGACAACTGATCACAGAGCCCAGAATAAACACTGAATACAGCTAGTATGGACTGAAAGTAAAATAACAATAATTTGTAGATATAAATAAACTAGGAATCCCATAAAATTATGTGAACCAGCAGAATAGAGGAAGACACAAAATTCTACCTTCTGTTGCTTGAATGAGAAATACTTAAACTACAATAAAAAAAACACAAGCTTAGCCCTATTGATCTAAAAAAAATAGTATTCACACTAAAGCAGATAACAAACAATAAAAAGGACATTACATACTGGTTAAGAGACAGTTATTTAGAAGACTTTATTCTCATAAACATATATGAACCAAATGAAAGCACAACAAAGTTTACTAACCAACTGCTAATAGATCTAAATTGTTACATCAAAGTCAGAACATTAGTAGAGAGTATTCAATACCCCATTCAACTACAGATAATATCATAAAGAAATAGGAGAGCTAAATGAGGGACTAGAAGAACTGTGTCTATAAAATTAATCAGTCCCTCAAAATACATACAACAGGCAAACAAAAAAGTCAGAAAATGAATACATATTCTTCTCCAGTGAATATAACACATGCTTTAGGTTAGAACAAATGCTTAGACAGAAGTGAAACATCCAAAAGATTACCAAATAGAAAAACCAATTACTTTCAAGTGTCTTCTCAGACTGAAAAGCTACAATTTTTTTTTCTAATTTTAGAAATCAGTCATAAATATAAAGTGGTAGAAAGGTTAAATATTTGAGCAAATTGAAAAATATAAGGCTCAAAAAGGGATTTAAGAAGAAATAAAAGGATTTCTTGAGAATATGAAATGGAATAAAATAGCCTGTTCAGAAAATGGTGCTGGGAGTATTGGATAATTACATGTAAAAAATTAAAGCTTTTTTTTTATATCTCATACATACCTTACACAAGATTTAATTCAAAGTGGATCCAAATGGAAACTATAAAGAACATTGATGAAAATATAGGCAGAACACTCCAAGGTTTTAACCTCAAACTCATCTTCAATGATCTGATGCCACTGGCAAAGTCAACAAAATAAAAAATACATGAATGAGACTACATTAAAGATTTTCTGAATGGCAAAAAAATAAATAAATAAAAACAGCTCACTGAAGTGGGAAAACATATTCACTTTCAACACTCCATATAAAGACTTGTTATCCAGAATACAAAAATTACTAACAAAGATCAACAAAAACAAGTTTAAAACTCTTACAAAAATGGGGAAAGAAAATGAAGACACTTAAAAGAGGAAGATAAGTGGATTGTCAGCAGACTCATAAAAAAATGCTCAGCAATACTTATCTTGGGGGCATCCAAGTAAAAAATATTAAGATATGGTACATCTGTGGTATGTAGTAAAAGAAATGAAGACTCTTTAAAAAAGAAGATAAACAGATTGTCAATAATCTCATGAAAAAAATGTTCAACAAAACATTATTATTGGGGTGATCCAAGTAAAAAAATTAACATATGATTCATCTGTGTTGTGTGCAGGCAACACACTTATTAAGCTGGGAGGCTTGCAGTGGGCACAGATCTGTAGTGAATGTTGGAAATCTTGGAGACCATCAAGTGGGGCCCCAAGAACAAAATGGCTTGTAACTGGTGCAACGATACAGGCCAGAGGACAATGTTTATGTGGCCACAAGATAATATCTCACCCACATAAACTCCCCTGAAACTTCACTGGCAGTGAAAAAACTGCCAGTGCCCAAATAAAACGCACCCTGGGACTATGAAAGGAACCCTAGTTAAGCAGCACAAAATCACACCATACATATTAGTTGAAAACTTCAATTCTGCAAACCTAATTAGTACTAATACCTACATAGACTGTCTAAAACAGGGTTTAAAGTAGAAATGCTTTGGATGGTTAATGAGCTCCAAGACACAGTGGACTGTACTGCTAATAAAACACAGGAGGTTATGGGTGCAGAAATGAGAAAAATACAAACAGCCATGTCAGAACTGAAAAGCTTGTTAGCAAGATGAAAAATTCATTGGGAAGCCTCACTGAGCACAAAGCCAGTGAGCTTGAAGATGAATTACAGAAAACTCCAGACAAGAAAAAATGATGGAAAATATTATTAAAATAAATGAATAGATAAAAATAGAATGCTGGGATAAATTCAATAGAAACAACATAAAAATAATTGGAGTCCCAGAGAGTCAGGATAAAAACCCTCTGAAGAAACAACAGTCAATGACATGACTGAGAAATTCTCAGATTAAAAGAGTGCATTCATCCACATTCTGGATGCCTGAAGAAAAAGAGATCCAGCTCAAAGAGATCCAAAAGAAAATACCCCACAGTACATCCTAGTCACAATGATGAAACCAGAGTCAGAGACAGAATATTGAAAGTAGCAAGATCAAAAAGGAAAAATTCCTACAAAGTAGCATCAACAAGATGCACATTAAACTTATCACAATAACCCTTCAAACTCTAAGGCAGTAGTGGGATATAGTGAAAAATAAATTCAATAAAATGAATTCCTCAGAAAGAATAAATACATTACCCAACCAGACTCGTTCTGGTTTGAAGGAAAGACACATAGCTTTACAGATAAACACAACTTAGGTACTTTACAGGTTCAAAACCACGTTTAAAAGAAGAAACAAAGGGAGCAATATAAGGTAAGACCTTATATATAAATAAACCCCACAAACACACCAATCTTTTAAAATACATGGCACAAAAGTTCATGACAATAATATCTCTTGGGCCTGGGGCAATAACACATCAGTAGGGCATTTGCCTTGCACTTGGCCAACTGAGGATGAACTCGGGTTCAATTCCCATCTTTAATATGGTTCCCAGAGCTTGCCAGGAGCGATTTCTGAGCTCAGAGCCAAACATAACACCTGAGCATCACTGCATGTGGCCTCCAAAAGAGAAACATAAAAATAATCCTTCTTGATGTCAGTTAGCTAAATGCACTAAATAAGAGTCATATAGTTGTAAAATGGATCAAAAAATGAATCCAACATTCTGTTGCATGCATGAAACACATTAGAGAGACACAAAGTCAAAGGCTAGAAGAAACTCTTTGAATTACTCCACTTAAAAGGCTGGTGTGGCCAAACTAATATCAGATGAAATAGACTTCAGGCTTACAAATGTTATGAGACAGATAGGGTTCATTTCTTAATAATCATGAATTATGTACATCAGGAAGAAGTCACACTCCTAAAATGTGCACCCAATGAGAGGTAAGCAAAATACATAAAACAATTGCTAAGACTTGAAAGACATTAACAGCAACACAAAAGTAACGGGAGACTTCAACACTGCTCTGGAACCTTTTGATAGATCAACCAGACTAAAACTCAATAAAGATTTACTGGCTTTGAGGAAGAAATGGATGAGAGGAGTTTGGCAAATACATATATATACATATATATACATTTATATATCTAAAATACTATATATACATATACATATATATAGTATTTTAGATATAAATTTATTTAAATATAAACACACATATAAATGAATAGTTTTATATATACATATACATATGTACATATATATGGTTTTTTAATATACGTCCTTCAGTGTGCATGGAACATTCTTCAAGATAAACCACTTGGTAGGCCACCTTCAAAAAAACAGGAAGATAGAAATTGTAGGAATTATCTTCTCAGACCATGTTGCACTGACATGTAGATGTAAATTTTCAAACAGAAAAGGATAGATGACTTTGAAGAATATATACAAAGTGAACTACAAAATTTTCAAACAGAAAAGGATAGATGACTTTGAAGAATATATACAAAGTGAACTACAAAATTTACTTCAAGAAATAAGAGAGGGCATCAGAAATGAAAACATCCTCTGTTCATTGACTGGGAGGATCAAGATAATTAAAATAGCAGTACTCCCCAAAGCATTGTAAAGATTTAGTAAAGTTTCTATATAAATTTCCATGATGCTTTTTAAAGTAATATACCGAACACATCTGTAATTCATATAGAACAATAAATCCCATGAATAACTAAAGAAATCCTCGGGATAAAGAAAAAAGGGGAGAGGCATGACCTTTCCCAAGCTCAAACTGTTATAAAATGGTACTAATTAAAATGGCACGGTGTTGAAATAAAGACAGACTCTCAGATCAGCAGAATATAATTGAATATCCTGAGACAGATCCCCAGGTTTGCTATATATTAATTTTATGAAGGAAAACATTGTGAAGTGGTGCAATGAAAGCCTTTTTAACAAATAGTCTTGGGAAACTCATTCAGCCATATAGAAGAAACTGAACTCATAATTCTTCACACTACACACAAAGATCATAATAAAATGGAATACATATTGATATCAGATTGAAAACCATAAGGTATATAGAGAAAAACATAGGCAGAACTCTTCATGACATTCATTTAACCTAAAGTTATCTTCAAGGATGAAACACCATTGACCAAATAAGTCAAAGTAGGTAAGCAAAAGAGATTATATTAAGAAACTTCTTAACCTCAAAGGAAACTGTGACAAGGATACAAAGAAATGTGACAAACTATTCACCGTCTTTTAAAGGAGTTAAATATAGACATATAAGGCACTAGAAGAGCTTAATTAGAAAAGAAAATATAAACCCACCAAAAAAAAGGGGGAAAAAGAGGTGAAGAGACATTAACTCAAAGAAGAAATACAGATGGCCAAAATGCACATGAGAAAATGCTCTACATTTTTAATGATCAGGAAGTCACAAATCAAAACTAGAATGCAATATCACCTAATACCACAGAGACTGGAACACATCAAAAAAAATAACATGTGTTGGTATGGATATGGGAAGAAAGGGATGGGACTCATTTATTGCTGGGTGGAATGTAGAATATTTCAGCCTTTTTAAATAAGAGGACATTCCTTAAAAAATAGAATAATAGTCTACATGAACCAGTAATACACTTCAGGGAACATATCTTAGAGAGGAAATAAGCATGCAGAAAAGTTATCTGCACTCTATTATCAATAGCAGCTCTATTTAAAAATAATCAAAATCTATAACCAACCCAAATGTCCCAGAATAGAAAAGTGGCTAGAGAAACTATCTATATAGGACATCTACTCAATGGGATATTATGCAGCTATTAGTGAAAATAAAG
The DNA here is from genome assembly GCF_024139225.1 of Suncus etruscus. Lineage (NCBI taxonomy): Eukaryota > Metazoa > Chordata > Mammalia > Eulipotyphla > Soricidae > Suncus > Suncus etruscus. Next base: position 1,621,700 of record NC_064854.1, read on the forward strand.
TCTTGAAAATCGCTTATATGCCTATGGCTCTGGAGAATATTATGTTGAGCAAAGTGAGTCAGAGGGAGAGGAATAGACAGAGACAAAGGACAAACTCTGTGGAAAACTAAAGAATAATATAGGCATTGTCTGGGCGCAGCAAGTTTAAGTAAAAACTGGAGACAAAGTGTGTACAGTAGCAAATGTGTGAGGAATACGCAAGTTGATGGGATACCTTCAGCATGAGATTGCAAGTCACTTGAGGCAGCTTGAAACCAATTTTCATAGGTTTTTAAAGGCTCAGAACATAATTTGAACTTGTGAGTACTTAGGCACATCTATAGCCTGAGCATGAGCAGACACAAAGTATGACCACTTCCATATCACTTTATAGCATGATCTCATTGTTCTTATCAGGGAATAATAGTCTATGATTTGACTATAAGTTTAACCTGTTTATTCTTCTTGACTTGTTCAATTTTGCATAATGGTGAATAAACCAATCACAAATATTCATATATGTTTTCTGGAAGGGTAAAATTTTAAATCACTTATGTAAATATTTGTAAATTTTCTGCGGTGTTGCTGCATAGAGATCATACCCTGCTTTACCCAAAACAAAGATTGCCCTAACTTCCCCCTCATTTCAACCACCCCTATTGAGATATAAAGACCCAACTAGGCTTGATCTGCATAAAACAGGTATTTTTAAATTTATTTTTACTTTATGTTGAATACATTTTTCTTATTTCTTATTTTAATTTTTTTGTATTTATAGCTTCTAGACATGGGATCCCACTCGCTTTTTTCTTTTTTTTTTCCCCACTCGCTTTTTTCTATAGAACCATAGAATATGAATGATCTTTGTGTTGTTTTAATATAGATTAAAGAGTCCTAGAGATGGTGAGGCCTTTCTGGGCTCGACCCAGCTTCCGCAGTCCCTATGTCCTGGCAGGTCTGAAGGTTGCAGGGTGAGGGCGGAGAGATTCACAAAGCAGTCAGATGAAGTTCAGCTTGATTTCACAGTCCTAACCTAACATCTATGTGTCCTCACATGGCTTCTATGCTATGCTTAACTGTGAGGTTATTATCTATTCTTTTCCTAGCAGCTAGTTCTCTAGTCCTTCTGACTCCTGACTCTCTTGGCCTCTGTCTTACTTTCAGCTGCTTTTTCCAGGCTTCCTTGCTGTCTAACTCCCTTTGCTGAAGGTACTGCTGCTGCTTCTTTGCTGATACTCAACGACCGATGCTGACTCTGAGGCTGAATTGCTGATACTGAATCTGAGGTTGAATCTCTCTGTGATTCTCGCTTCTACCTGTTCTCGCTTCTGCCTCTAACTTTCCTTCTTAATCCCTCTCCCCCCCACCTCCCACGCAGACTCCTCTACCCGCCCATTCCAGGTGTGGGCAGTTCTAATCATTCAGGTGGGATCAATAAGAAATTGTTCTGCCTCATATTTTCATGTCTTCTTACAAATTAGAGAGAAAAAAATAGAACTAATTGATGGGACCCAGGGTCCAAGTGATCTGTCTCAGGAGCATTAAGTGCAATTAAATCTAAATACCCAACCCAAAGTCAATGCGATAGAATCAAGAGGCCCAAACTACACAAGCTATGCACAAAAGAGACCTGTTACACTAGCAGTCCAGGGGGCTAAGGGAGAAGGTATGGGAAGCATTCTGGGAACAATGGTAGAGGGAGGTCAACACTGGTGGTGGGAATGGTCCTAATTCAGTCACCATGTATTGTAAATACACCTGTGTAAGACTTGTAATTCACATTGTTCTAAAAAATTATTAAAAAAAATAAAAAGAGTACTTTCATCTGTTAGCAAAGTCGTCCATCTTCCATATGGTTTGACCCTGGTCAATACAGGTGGTAGAGGAAGGTCTGTTTGGCACGGTCTCACTCCAAGGGACTTGAAACCCCTAACTCCCATGCCCTTTTTGTTTTTCCCCTGACTCTTTTGTTTATTACTTCTCGTGGCAACCCTGCTTTAGTCCACTCTGACAGGGTTGGATTATGGCAAGTGAAGCCTTTGCTTATAAACTGTGAGGTTATTTTCTTAAAATTATGTTTCTAAGTTATATGTTGCCAAACTTTTCTCAAATGTCTCTACTATTTTATTCTACTGAAAAAATAAGAAATATTCTATTTCATATCTTTGCCAAAGATTGCTATTGTCAGTATTTTGACTTCCAGTTATTATAATTTGCATTTAGCTCTATCACGTTGCTATTTTAGTTGATGCTTTTAAATAAAGTATGTTGAGTATTTTTCCATATAAATATTTCAAAACATATATCTACTTCAGTAGGAATACATTGATACTTTTTGCCAAAGTTTGTTTTTTCTTTTGTAGAATACAAGCTAAAAAGCTTACAAGAATACAAGCTGTTTAGATTTGTTTTGAAAATAATTTTTCTATGCATACAGAAAAAATGTAACTTATTTTCTTAACAATCATTTAGTAAACAATGATATTAAATTTTAAGAAATTCTACTGTGTTTTCTTTTTATTTCATATTCTTTAGTGCTATTGTAAACATTTATTTTCAAACATATCCCTACCAAGATTGCATTCTTATCTTCTAGACATTTGATAGTTTTTCAGTTTACATATAAGAATATGATCATGGAGCCAGAGTGATAGCACAGAGAGCAGAGCATTTGCCTTGCATGTAACCAACCCAGGTTTGATCGCTGGCATCCCATATGGTTCTCCTAATAAACACCCAGAAAAAACCATGAGCACAAAGTCAGGAGTAATTTCTGAGCACTGCCTGGTGTAGCCTAAAAAAATAAAAGAGAAGCAAATTCAATAGTCTTTTTACATGTGTATGTTCAAATAAAATTATCATTCATTGAAAATTAGTTTCTTTTTTATTTCCTACTGCACCATCATAAGAGTTTATTTGGATACATATTTATATTTTGGCCAGTTATTTTGACTTATTGATTTACTGGTTTATTATTTTACTTATTTAAGTATAATTTTAAAATTTAGGTCATTATTTTTTAGTAATTTTGTTTTCTTAATTATTTGTCTCTTCATTAACCATACATACTATAAGCATTTAAAATCCATACAATCACTCTTGAAATTTTACAGACCCACCTGAGAAAAATCCAGCATTCTAATATTAATGTTACTTCCATTACCATCTTTTATTTATTTTGATATTTTTGATAATTCTATGAATTTATTGCTTATTCCTAATGATCTTTTTTTATCAACTATTAGATTCATTAATTGTGAAATTTTGGAGTAGCATGTAGTAGTGAAACCCAATTTACCTAAACAAATAGAATTTCACCAACTTTCATAGGTCAAGGAAGATGTTCCTCATTATGGTTATCACTACCACAAGGTAATCTCCCAGCTGCCAATAGCACTCACACAGAGAAATCTCTAGATGTGGGAAAGACACTGAAAGTGACAGAGGAAAGTCTCCCCTCTAAAGCCAAAAAAGCAACCATTATAAAACAGTGTAGAACCCCAAAATAAATTGTCAGTGAAGATTGTAATCCCAAAGACCCAATCAGTATTAAATCATAATATAATTTCTATAAAAAGGACTTCAAAGTGGAAATGTTCAGAATTTTTAATGAGTTAAAAAAATAGAAAAGACTTTCAATGAAACACAAGATGATATGAGATGAATTGAGAAAAATAGAGAGATATTATAGAACTGAAATACTTGGTAGACAAAATGAAAAAATTCACTACTTGGTCTCACCAGTGGATTAACATTGGTAGAAAACAAATTCAATGAGCTTGAAGATAAAATGCAGAAAATCTTCAGACAACAAAAATAAACATATGACAAGAGAACTTTGGGATGAATTCAAAAGAAACATCAGAAGAATCATTGTGGCCCCAGAAAGCAAGGAAGACATTTCTAGAAAGAAGCAACAGTATAAGAAATCATCACTGAAAATAGATCAAGAAACAAAACAAAGCCATGTTCTTTTTACAGAAATGACTTCTAAAAACTTAGGCTACACACAGGCTTAGAGTAAAGAATAAAAAACAATTATACAAGCCATACAAAAAAAAATAAAAATAAAAGGAGAGAGAGCCATATTATTATCATACCAAATTGCATTCTAACTAAAGTATGTAATTAGAGACAAGTATGGACACTATTTATTGATCAATAGAACAATAAACAAAGAAACACTAACTCTTAACAACATATTTACAAAAAATTGGATCACTAAAGTTTGTAAGGTTTTTTTCTCATGAACCTAGAGTAACACATGGATGGAAATGCGATAGTATTAGATTTCAGCATTCCCTTCTCAACATTGGAAATGCACTGAGCAAATCATAAGGACATAAGAGCCTTAAGTTACAAAAAAGAAGAGACGAGAGTAATGGATTTATAGTAGGCCTTTCATCCTCAAAAAGTTTAATACACATTACTCTCTATAAAACATTTTGTGCTTATAAAACATAATCCTGGATAGATCACATTTAAGGACATATGTTATCCTAAATAAAGTCACAAATATAAGAACCTCAGCAAGCATTTTATCCAACCACAATAACACAGGGATAGAAATTGATTATTAAAATAAATGTGGAGAAACTCTAACACCAGGAGACTAAATTTCTAATTGGTAACAGGTGGATCAAAGAGGAAAACAAGGAAGAAATCTAAATATTTCTTGAGATTACTAATAATGAAAAAACAAGTTACCAAAATCTATGGGGTACAGCAAAAACAGTAATTATGGGAAAATTACATTTGAACAGTCAAAGTAAACACAGAGTGAAAGTATAATGTTGTAAGTCACTATTTTAAGCAAATGATCTACTCAAATGGTAAGGGATTGTATACTAATACCACAAAACAGAATCTTTAGATGGAAATAAGGTTATAAGAGATAGAAAAGTTAATTTCTTAGTAATCAAGGTATATTAACAACAAAAAGAAATCATACTATTAAACATATACACCTAATTATGGACCAGTAAATTATTTACATCAATTTCTAATAGACTGAGGGAAGATATTGATAACAATAGTAGTAGGAGACTTTAACAGTGCTCTGTCACCTCTTAATAGATGAACTAGACTAGAACTTAGTAAGAAAATACTTTCTTTGAAGGAAGAAATGGAAAAGAGGTCTTTAGTAAATGGATATAGGGTGTTCCATGTTCCCAAAGTCAAATACATATTGTTTTCTAATGGACATTCTACAGCATAATACATATATTAGAAAATAAACGAAGTCAAAAGGTAAGAAGTGATATAAATTATCTTCTCAATTCACGATTCACTTAAAACAAAATTCAAAGCAAATAGAACAGAGAAACACAAAGACCTAGAAACTAAGAAGTTCATTACTGAACTACCAATGTATCAGAGAGTGAATCAAAGAGGGATTAAAAATATGCTTGTAAACAAATTAAAATAAAACAAATAAAAAACAAATAAAAATTACACAAGCTACTAGAATTGGTGGAGACAAGAAAAGTGATGATAAATGGAAGTTTATAGCTTTTACACATTAATCATGAAGGAATAAATATCTCACTTATATAACCTGACTACACAACAAATAGACTAGAAATGACCACCAATCAACATCATATATACACTCTATATAAATAAAAGATAAAGTAAATCTCAGATGATCATATCAATGGAGAAGAGAAAGAATTTGATAATATCTGCACCACTCATGATATAAACCTTCACTCAACAAGATGGCAATTGAAGGAATTGTCCTCAGAATGGTCAATTTTTATTACAAAACCATGATTAATATTTTATTCAATGAGGGAAATATTAGGAACATTGTTCTAAGGCCTGGGACAAAGCATATTTGCCAACTATCATTCAATTCTATTCAATATAGTACTGGAATACTTGCTGTAGCAATTAAGTAAGAAAACTATTTCTAAGGAACTTAGAGAGGAAGGTAAGACATGAAACTCTCACTATTTGCGAATGATCCTATACTATGTTTAGATAATTCTAAAAAGTAGAAAAGCTTATTTTTATAAATTTTATATTAATTTGGCAGTAGACAAACTTATTTTCTAAACTTGCTGAATTTCCTAGATATTAACAAGGAAACAAAAATATAGACATACAAGGCACTGATTAAACTTTTTAAAAATAAAACATCTAACACCATCTGAAAATGGGGAGAAGACATGAACAGAAACTTAATCAAATAAGAAATACATATGGCCAAAGGGCACATGAAAGCATGACAATCATCAGTAATCATCAGGAAGATACAAATCAAAACAATGAGCTTTTATCTCAAACCTCTGATAATAGCACACATCACAAAAATAAAACAAGAACATCCAGTGCTATCATGTATGCAGGCAGAAAGGAACTCTCAACTCTCATTCACTGATGGTGGGAATAAAGACTGGTTGAGCCTTTTTGGATAAAAATATGGACATTCCTCATAAAGCTAGACATTGAGCTTCCATATTTTCAACAATACCGCTCCTAGATATATACCCCAGAAATACAAAACACAAGACAAAAATGTCCTCTGCTTTCCTATATTCATCAAAGCACTATTTTTTGTGGAGGACTACACCTGGTGATGCTCGGGGGTTACTCCTGTGTATGCTCTCAGAAATTGCTCCTGGCTTTGGGGGACCATATGTATGGGGACATGGGGTTGAACTGCGGTTCATCCTAGGTCAGCATGTGCAAGGCAAATGCCCTACTGCTTGCACCACCTCTCTGGCTTCAACATACAGCACTGTTACAATAGCTAGAATCTGCAAATAACACGGGCATCCAACATTATATGAATGGCTAAAGAAAAGTGGTACATCTACACAATGGAATATTATGCAACCATTAGGAAAAATGAAGTCATGAAATTTGCTTATACATGGATGGACATGGAGACTATTATGCTGAATAAAATGAGCCAAAGAGAAAGGGATAGACAGAACACTCTCACTCTTTTTGCAATATAAGAAAAACAAGAGAGAGTACTATATAAATACCCAGAGATACTAGAGACAAAGGTAAGGAAGGCCATCCTAGGGTAGAAAGCTTAGCAAAAAGAGCAGTGAAAGTAGAGAAGGGTCTACTAGGACAATGATATATGGAACTGATTGATCTGAAAAAAGAACTCGGCACTGAAAGTGGAGATAGTAATAGGCAAGGCACCCCTTCATTAGTGCAAACTACAAGAAAGGGAGAGAGAGAGAAAGAGAGAAGCAATTTGCCTGTGCTAGAGCAATGCAGGTGTGTGTGGGTGGGAGGGAAACGGAAGACATCAGTGACAAGAAGCATGCACTTGTGAAGGATATTGTACATTGTATGGTGAAGACCCATCAATAAATATTTTGTAACCATGGTGCTTAAATACTATGTACATAGGTCAAATCAAAAGGAATTAAAGACCTTGAGATCAGGGTTGAAAGCATAATGTACATCGAGAAAAACATAGGCGGACGGCTCCATATCATTAAAGCTAAAGGCATCTTTAAGGATGAACCATCACTGTCCTACTAAATAGAAGCAACGATAAACAAATGAGACAGCATTAAACTCAGATTCTTCTGCACTTCAAATGAGGATAATGAGGATCGAAAGATACCCATGGAATGTGAGAATCTATTCACTCGATACCCATAAGATGAAGGGTCAATATGTAATGCAATGCACTGATAAAACTTATCAAGAAAATAACGTCTAACCCCATCCAAAAATGAGATGAAATGAACAGACATTTTCTCAAAGAAGAAATACAGATGGTCAAAAGGCACATTCACTAATCATCAGTGAAATGCAAATCAAAACACCAGTATGATGTGGTTTCACATCACAGACACTGGTGTACATCACAAAGACCAAGAATAACCAAAATTGGCAAAGAAGTTTGAAGAAAGGAACTCTCATTCAAACTCTCATTCACTGCTGATACAAATACAGTTTCGGTCCAGCCATTTTGGAAAATAATAAGGATCCATACTAAAGATGGAGCTTCTATATCATTTAGCAACATCACTGCTAGAGATATATCCTAGAAACACAACACAATTAAAAAAATATTTCCTGCACACCTATGTTCATCGCAGCACTATTTTCAATAGAATTATCGTGAAACAACAAGCCAGGTCTGACAGTAGAGGACTGGCTAAAAATCTATGTTGCTTCTACACAGTGGAATAATATGCAGTGCCTAGGAAAAATGAAGTCATTAAATTTGATCATGCGTGGATGGATATGGAGATTATTATGCTGAGTGAAAAGAGTCTGGAAGAGCGATAGACAGAAATTAATCTCAATCATTTGTGGAATACAAGAAAAATAGAACAGTATAGGATAATAATATCTAAGGACAATAGAAAGGAGGATCAAAAGAACCAGTTCATGGTAGGAAGCTTGCCACAAGAGTGGTGAATATAGTTAAGGTATTGAATGTTAGGTTCACTCTGACAATAATACTTGGAATTGATCCCTCTGACGGCTAACTGGTTTCTGAAAGGGGATAAAGTGAAATGCATGATTCCCCTTCCTTACCAGTTGAGCAAACCATGGTGTCAAAAAGCAAAGAGAGAGATAGCCAGCAGGTGAGAAGGGAGGAGAGTAAAATGCCTGCCCCAGAGGCAAGCTTGGGGGAGCAGATATGAGAGAGTGGGAGGGAGGCTGGGGCCATTTGTGGCAGGAAATGTGTACTGGTGAAGAGTGGTGTATATTGTGTGACTGAAACTCAATCATGAATAAATTTGTAACTACAGTGCTTAAATTATTTATTTTTAAAAAATGGGAGTTGTAGCGATAGCACAGCTCATAGGACATTTGCCTTGCACAAAACTGACCCTGGCTCAATCCCCGGCATAATATATGGTCTCTCGAATAAAAAAGAACTGATTTCTGAACCAAAACCAGGAGTCATCTCAGAGTAATGCCAGGTGTGCCCCACCAAAAAAATAAATTAAGGTGAATGAAAATATATTGGTATAAAGGCTATGCAGGTAAAAGCTGTCATTCTTATAAGGAGAGGGCATGCCAAACCCTGACCCCACTGAAGTCATGCCCTCTTCACTCATTATCCACAATCACTGATTCTGCTATGGCACTCCATCACTAATCCTTTATGGCTTCTTGGCAGAGATACTGATCTGACTGAACTCCAAATATGTTAGTACATTGGCCACAACACCAGGACATTTTTGGAGTGAGTGAAGGTACCCTGTCACTCTCCCTTTCTCCTACTTTTAAGAAACATGCAGCTTAGACATGCCCCATAAAAGTCACAAAAGTCCTACTATAAGAAATAGTGTTTTGCTTTCCTGAACAAATGACACTTGTTTGATACTGACATCCCCATAGGAACAGAGAAATTTGGATGTCAATGTTTAGCAGAGATCCCTTAATATTTGGGAAAAAATAAATGAGAGAATGATCAGTTAGCTACTAGGGTTTCCTAAACCTTATGTCCATGACTTAATGACATCAGATGAGATACAATAATGTTCACAAATTTGCTTGTCACTGTAATTTTTATCTGCTTTTTTTCTTTACATTCTTTTTTTAAAAATACTTTTGCTCTCATTTATATTTGGAAACAACTGTCTTATGGCTAACGATGTCTACTATGATGCATGTTCTTTAAATAAAGTAAATTTTAAAAAAGACAACAGTATGAGAGTAATAATAATAAAATAATAAATATAACAATGAAGGTGGTCATGTGAATTGTTCTATGGTAGGAAACTTGCCGCAAAGGGGAAAATACATTTAGCCAAAGCTGAGACCACTATGTCAATGATAGTTAATGATAGTTGGAAATTCTGGAAAAGAACTGGGTACTGGAAAGTGATAAAGTGATATGAGCAATAAAATTTCAGTAATTGTATTGTAAATCAAATTGTATTAAAATGGGGGTTAAAAGTTAAAGAGGAAGAAGAATATTGTCCGCCAAAGTAAAGTCTGGAGGGTGTGATATTAGAGAACCTGGGGGCATTATTGGGTAAGAGATGAACAATTGTGAAGTTATGGGTGTTGAAACATTTTATGACTAAACCATCAATAACCTTTTAAGTCTGTATCTCACTGATTCAATTAAAATTAATCTTAAATATAGATTGATTGTAGTTACAAATTCTAATGATTAATTTTAGAGTTTTAAATGGATTTACACATAGTAACTTTTTGTGTAACACATCCTGTAATAAATTACTTCTATTATATCCATGACTTTGACCATTCTTTATTCTATTTAATTGTCCACATAATCAGGTGTTTTTTGAACAAACATAGCATGTATATTCTTACTATATATCTCGTATAATTCCTTGTCTCATTTTCTATTACTTTATGTACTCAAAAGTGGTGATAAAATATACACATATTAACCTATTTGGGGGTCAATACACCTACATGGACTTAGACCTACAATATTTACACTGAACAGAATTATTCCTTGCATTTATTTCTTAAATACTATAGTATGTCAGTTTTTGTATTATATTTTGTAATTTAACCCAACTAGAGGTTGTTTAATATATGAAATATTGGGGGCTGGAGAGATAGCACAGTGGTAAGGTGTTTGCCTTGGATGCAGGATGGTGGTTTGAATCCCAGCATCCCATAAGGTCCCTCGAGCCTGCCAGGAGTGATTTCTGAGCATAGAATCAGGAGTAACTCCTGAGCGCTGCCGGGTGTGACCCCCCCAACAAATATTAAGTATTATTTGTATAGATTATATACAAATATTTCAAAAATTTTAAAATAGAAATGTTCAATTATAAAATAGTTATTTTAAGGACGTAATGTAATGAATTGCCTATAGACACAAAAAGAAACTAGAAAATTACAAAGATTAGACATTTTTATTGAGAATGTTGGATACATTACCAACTGCACAGTTAACACCAACTCAACAATAAAATTTTGATAAAACATAATTCTGGAATTTGTTACTAATACAATCTGCACTGAGATATGATTTATTTAGTTGCCATCTTTCTTCATTTTGGCATAATATCTTATTGTTTACTTTGGCGAAAGTCAGCCAAATGCCCTTGAATTGCACAGCCTGCCTTGCTCTGGCTTTCCTCCTGGATGTGTATCCAATGATGAATTTTGTTTGGACTCAGGGGACCAAAGGTGGTGATCACCTTGAATCTAGGTCATCTTGGTATGTGCTAGGTAAGCACACTACTGGCTGCACTATCAGTCAGGCCCCACCTTTTGACTTCAATTACTTGTTAAGTATACCATATGAATTGCGTGTAATTATCAAAATTCTAGGAAATTTTGTGGGATTGTGTAGTTCCATAAATTGATGCTTTGGTTGAGGTCATAAGGAATGTTCACCATCTATACGTGTTACAGTCATGCTGTATCTCTGTTAGGTGAGTATCCTGGGGAGAACTCTTTGAGCCTGCTTTTGATTTTGAGTCCTTTGATTAAAAAATATACCCCTACATATAGTAGGTTTTCTTTACTTTATTAAGTACGTGGATACCCCAGTGGTATATATAGTAGAAAAGAGAAAGATAAAGGATTCACCACAGAACATGCAAAGGAGACTGGCACAGGAAAACAATTTTTACTTTAAAATTTTCTAGTCAAACAACACAGACCTAAGGGTATTGGTCATATGAATATAATAATCTTCAATTTCACACTTTTGTGTTTTCACACCTTCAAATGAAGTGCACTCCATAGACTCTACACAAATGTAAAAGTATTATGATGATGATAATGATGATGACTGAGATTATCACACTCTTGTTTCAAGAGCAGGGAAAACGTGTTTGCATTTTTTAAGAACACAAAGTAGGAATGATTCCCTTTGAGATAAACTGTTAAATTACTGATAGTTTTGTTTACTGCTCATCCAGATGGCTGAAATACTTAATGAATAAATGCCAAGGCCCCTATTTTCATACACATCACTCTATATCCTGTTCAATCACTGAGCCAAATTTCATTATTCTTAGTTATATGGAGGGCACTGTTCAGTCAAATAGAACACATTTATTATAAACAGAAGCAAATAATATCAATATAAAATTTAAATTTTTGTCTTGTAACAAAAATGCATTTTATGTGGACGAGCAAATTTAATTTTTTCTAATTTCATTTTTCAGATTCAAATATATAGACAATCAAAGAAAATGTACAGGCATATGTACTTTAAAGTGGCATAGTGAAATTAGAAAAGTAATATTGATGTAATTTAGGTCCTAAATAATGACAGTTTAAGATATTTAAATAATTCAGCATTTTGTTGGTCCACACAGAGCAGTTTTTAGGTCTTACTCTTGACTCTATTCTCAGGAATTATATGCCGGGCTGGATTAAATACCATGCATTAAATACCATGGACCCTGCATACTAAATGGCTCTAATATCATATCATATCCCTGATCTTTTAGAGATCACAAATTATTATCTTATATTAATAAAATGTACTTGCATTGTTTATTTTCACATGCATTGCATTTGTTTAATTTTAATTCAGATTCCACAAATATAATGTCATATAGATGTATTTATAATATTTAAAAATACAACACATTTTAAATTTGTTATTTTTTCTCTTATAAAACTTCATATTTTTATCATTCTGTTTTAAGTTTACCCACTCATCTATTTTGGTCTTAATTTCTTCTACTAAATAATGTATGGTTTATATATGTTAACCCATTTATATAAAAACAGCAAGAGATTTGCCCTCATAAAGAGTATTGTGCATTATCCCTACATGACTCAGTGCATCTCTGAACAAAATTTCTATAAATTACTTCAGAAGTGTATGTGTGTGAGTGCACTCATCCGAAAAAAAAACTCAAAAAACCCCACAATTAATTATTTTCAGATAAATATGCACATCAATTTCAAAGTTCATTTGCATATAAGTTACAGAAGAATTCACTGTATTTTTTGCCCTATAAGACACACCTGACCAGAAGACACACATAGTTTTTAGATGAGGAAAACAAAAAACTATATTAAAGCAAATGGTGTACTAAAATATTTAATAAACTACAATGAAAGAATATTTCAACAATGTTAAGTGAATAGCAGTCAATGTGACATTAAGAATCATCATGACTGCCTCTCCTCCGGCTTCATCTACAGGCAGCATTCGCTACATAATATGCATCTTTTAGGGGAAGAAAGTGCGTCTTAAGGTACAAAAAATATGGTCACTGATGAGAATAAAAAGATTTCAACTTGATAAATAATAGTTTTAAGTACTATTTCTAAAACAATATTATAATATGAGCAAAATTAGTCTAGAAAATTTTTAAATAAAGTTTTGGCATTTTAATCAAAACAAATTTATGTATTTTGGGGGATCTAAGTAGATTCGCAGGGAACTTGAGACAGCCAATAATTCTTAGCAAATCAGGCTGGTGACTAGATGCAAAGCCCAAGTTAACAGATCTATGCTGGCATGGCATTCCTGAAATCCAACAAGGCCTCTCCATTCATGCTAAGAGTTCTTTCAGGTTAACTTCTGATAATGTTCAGTGGCTATGTGGTGTAAGATATTGGACTGAGATAGTCACAGGCCAGGTATGTTCAAGCTGGAATCATATTTAAGTTCAATTTCTTATTAATCAGTGTCCATATTATTTCCCATGAAGGCTGGTCTCTGGTGAAAATCCAATCAATGGTGAATGGGTCTTTTTTTCCCCATATGCTTGTTTTGCTCTTTAGTATGTGTGCCAATTTTATTTGGTGTGAGATAGTATTTCAAAGTTATTTTGATTTGCATTTATTTTTTATTTATTTTATTGAGACCAATGTGAATTACAAGACCTTCACAGATGTATTTCAGGCACATAGTGACAGTGAATTAGGACCATTCCCACCACGAGTGTTGACTTCCCTCCACCACTCTTCCCAGCAGGCCTCCCATACATCCACCCTTTGCCCCCTGGACTGCCAGTGTAACAGATCCATTTTGTGTATAGCTTGTTGTAGTTTGGGTCTCTTGATTCTATTGTTGTTGACTTTGGCATTTCTCTGACAATAAATAGGTGCATGTTTTCTCCAAATCTGGAGGTATTTTTTAATTCTAGTTATAGTCTACATTGTCATTCAGAAGCTTCTTAGTTTTATGGAATCACAATAGTATATCTTTGTCTCCATTTCCTTGGTCAATGGTATTGATTAATCAAAGATTCCTCTAGATTCAATGTTCTAAATTATTTTGCCACAGTTTTCCTCAATTTAATTTATAAATTTATGTCTGATATCAAAGTCTTTAATGTGTTCTGGTCGATTCTGTGTCTAGTAATAGAAAGGCATCTGAGGAATTTTTTAAGCTATATATGTATCAACAAATTTTATTACTTGTTAAAGATGGTTTTCTTGCTCCTCTTCTTACTTCTTTGTAAACAATTAATCACCCATATACCTATACATGAGGATATGTTATCTGAACTCTTAATTCAGTTCCATTGGTCAGAGAATCTGTCCTTATTCTAGTAACACACTCTTGATTACAGTAGCTATATAGTATAATTTAAAATTGGGATAAACCTCTCATTTTCTCCCAGGGTAGAATTGGCTACTCAGGAGAAAGAGAGACCTCTTTATCTACATGTTTATAGAGTTACTACATGTTTATAAAATTTTCTGAACTTTTTATAAGGAGTACATTGAATATTTGCAATGATTTGATCAATTTATTATTTTGATTATATTGATCTTTCAATCAACAGACATGGCTCGTGATGCCCTATATTAAGGTCTTTTTAATGTAATATTTCTCTTTGTATAAATCTTTCACCAGTTTTGTTTAGCTGATTACAAGGTATTTATTTATTCATTTTGGTTTTGGGGTCACACCTGGTGGCTCTCAGAGGTTACTCCGGGCTCTGGAATCAGAAATTGTTTCTGGTAGGCTTGGAGAACCATGTGGCATGGGGAGATTGAAACTGTGTCCATCCCAAGTCAACTTCATGCAAGGCAAATGCCTTACCACTGTGCTATAGCTCCAGCCCCGTATTTAATTTTTTAAAGAACATAACAAGAAGAAGTAATTTGAAGTGAGACAAGTTTACAAATTATATGTCCCTATATATGCACATATATAACAATGAGGTGCTCTAGTTATATTTTTTGATAGACTTAAGTTAATTGGAGATACTTATGGAACAATTCATGACATTCATCTATAAAAAATACCTTTCTTTACCTGATCTCAGAGGACTTTAAGTTTTAAGCCATCAAATATGACACTAACTCTGCTTTTAATAAAAATGGACATTACTACCCTGAAACATATTCCATATATTCTAATTATCTTGATAATTTTTTCATAAATTGGTATTGAACTTTGTTAAAATATTTCCACATAGGCTGATATCATGTTTTTTTGTTCCTTCTTTTTCTTGATATGGTGTATTATGTTTATATATTTGCACAAATTAAACCATCTTTGCATACCTGGAATGAATCCTCATGGTTATGCTATATGAGCCTTTTTGTATGTAGTTGACCTGAATTCATTAAGATAATTTCTAAGTAAACAGATTTATAAAATAGGGCCAGAGTGATAGCACAGTGGTAGGGTCTTTACCTTGCATTCGGCTGACCCAGGATGGACTTGGATTTGATCCTCAGCATCCCAAATGGTCTCCTGAGTTAGGAGCGACTTCTGAGTGCAGAGCCATGAGTAACTCCTGGCCCCCAAACCAAAATAATAATAATAATAATAATAAACTAAAATAACATTTATGTAAGCACCATGGTTACAAACATGTTTGTAGTTGGATCTCAGTCACAAAGTGTACACCCCCCTTCACCAATGCAACTTTTCTTATTTGGAGGTTCTAAAGAAGGGGAGGCAGAGGATAAGAAGGTAACTAAAGAGCCTCATTTTCAAAGGCAGAGAGCCTTGGTACACAACTCAACATGAAGGTAGGTCATACACACACATTTAAAAGGGGAGTTTTGAGTGGCATGTAGTCAGGCAATACCTGTGCCAAAGATTTTAAGGGTTATTACATCAGTGTTTATCAGAGCCATTTTTCTTCATTTTCCTTTTTTTAGTCACATCTCTGTCTTCTTTTGCTACTCGGTTAATGTTGCTCTCTTAGAAACTGTTGGAAAGAATTCCTGTTTTTTCAGTGTTGTGGAAGAAAATGAGTGCAGTAAAAGAGTAATAAATATTTAATGGTTTAGTATAACTTACTAATTAACCAATCTGGACCCCAATTTTTGTTCTTGAGGAAATTTTTAGTTAGTGTTTCGATTTCTTTGATAACCAGGGTTTCTATATCCTGGTTCAATTTTGGAAATCTGAATTATCCTAACAGTGCATCTATTTCATTTTGCTTATCTAGCTTGGTGGCATACAGTTGTTTGCTATAATTTAATAAGATCACTTCAAATTATGTAGAGGCCCCACCCAGCAGTAATCAGGGACTCTATCTGGCCTGTCCTCTAAATTCATCCAGCATGGCTCTAGGGGACCATCAACCCAATTTGGCCCATACAGAGCAAGAAACTACCCACTGTACTAGCTTTCTAATCATATGATATTTCATACTTCTGAAATGCCTACAGTAATTTTCCCTTTCTTTACCTTTGATCAAATTTATTTTTTCTCTTCTTTCCCCCTGTTACTCTAACAAATGTTTTTTATTCTTTTAAATAACTAAAATTTGGTTTCCCTGGCTCTTTGATAGTTTCCTTAATTCCACTCTTTTCTGTTATATTTTCAACATTTCTTTTTGTACTAAGTTTTTGTACTAAAAGATGCCAAAAACTAAAGTGTACAGATATTTTTAATGTTTTAAGTTTTGTTTTTCAGAATCACATTTAAAATGCATACAATGAAAGCACTTTACCTGCTGTACTATATATTTTCTTTTATTGTTTTTTTTTTCATTGTGTTTTTTCTTTATTTAAACATCTTGATTACAAATATGATTGTGATTAGGTTTCAGTCATGTAAAGAACACCCCCTTCACCAGTGCAACATTCCCACCACCAATGTCCCAAATCTCCCTCCATCCCACCCCACCCCTACCTGTACTCCAGACAGGCTTTCCAGTTTCCTCATTCATTCACATGGTTATGGTAGTTCTCTGTGTAGTTATTTCTATCACTGCACTCATCACTCTTTGTGGTGAGCTTCATGAAGTGAGCTGGAAGTTCCAGACCTCCTCTCATTGTCTCTGAGGATTATTGCAAAAATGACTTTTATTTTTTTAAAACCCATAGATGAGTGAGACTATTCTGCGTCTCTCCCTCTGACTTATTTCACTCAGCATGATAGATTCCATGTACATCCACGTATAGGAAAATTTCATAACTTCATCTCTCCTGATGGCTGCATAATATTCCATTGTGTATATGTAGCACAGTTTCTTTAGACATTCATCTGTTGAAGGGCATCTTGGTTGTTTCCAGAGCCTAGTTATTGTGAATAGTGCTGCAATAAATATGGGTGTGAGGAAGGGGTTTTTGTATTGTATTTTTGTGTTCTTAGGGTATATCCCTAGGAGTGGAATATATTTTCTTTAGTTGAAATAATATATTATAACAGAGAACTCAAAGAAATGCAGGTACAGTTTTGTGGAAGCAGGAAAGACTCATGTCAATGAACTAATCACAGATAGAAAAGCTAGAGAAAATAATAAAAACAATTCCCAGATATTATATTAATTTTTTTGCAACCCACAAAATTTTAATTGGGTCAGGGAGATAACTCAGAAGAATAGAGAAAATGGCCAGTATCTGATATTTTGCTGAAGGTGGCTCCTCAAGTATATCCAGAAATAATTCTAGTGAGCAGTGAGACAGAAGTAGCCAATATGCACTATCAAATGTGGCAGAAAAATATAGTCATTGTTCAATTTTAGTGACTAAGGAAATTGCAGTGAATACACACAATGGAATACTATGCAGTTTTCAGGAGAGATGAAGTCATGAATTTTTCAAATAGATGAGTGGGCATAGAAACTATTATGCTGCTGAGGCCAACCGCGCAAAGGGCCGCCCCCCGCCCCCGCTGGGTTTCTCCTGCCCCCAGAAGGTAAGGAAGCTCCGCCCACCCACGCCGGCCCGCGAATGGCCGCACCCCACCCCTCTGGGTTTCTCTTGCTCCCCTGAGGGTAGGGAAGCTCCGCCCACCCACACTGGCCCTGTGAACGGCCGCACCCTGCCCCCGCCAGGTCTCTGCTGCCTCCCAGCACTAGCTGACAATAGGGCAAAGCAAGGAATCAGGCCACAGAAACAGCACAGGAGATGCCAAACCTCAGCAAGCTCACCCAACAGTACCCCTAGAACCACCCTCAGGGAGGGGACCCATTCCCACACCACAGGGGATCAAAACAGGCTGAAATTAGAAGGAACAGCACTCCAAAGCACACCAATAAATGCAAAAAAATATGGGTAAATCAAAGAGAACCCTAACTTCTGAAGATACGGAGACAAACCCTAACAAGTTTCCAAGTCCGCCAAAACGCACAGATCCATGGGAAGGTGACCTAAAAGCAGCAATGGGGAAAGAAATGGATGAATGAATCAGCCAAATTAAAGAAGAAATGTTAAAGAACATGAGAGAGTCCATACAAAAAGAAGTGAAGAAATTAACAGAAAAAGTAACAAGCCTTACTAGCAGAAACACAGAGTTGGAGAAACACATTGAAGAACTCGAAAGAAAACTGCAAACAAAAAATGACCAAGACACCAACAAAGAAATAAAAGGCAAAACACTGGAAGGAAAAGTCCAGTACCTAATGAACAAGGACAAAAGAAACAATCTAAGAATCGTGGGTATACCAGAAGGGGAGGAAATAGGGAAAGGGGAAGAACAAGGAGTCAGAGAGATAATAGCAGAGAACTTCCCCACCCTCTGGAAAGAAACTTCAGGGCAAATCCAGGAAGTCAAGAGAGTCCCTAATAAAATAGACCCAATAAACCAACACCAAGACATATAGTAATATAAATGGCAAAAAACAAAGAGAAAGAGGAACTTCTTAAAGCAATAAGACAGGAAAAAAACCTCAAGTACAAAGTTAGGGACATAAGAATCAAACCAGATCTCCCAATCGAAATAATTCAAGCAAGAAGACAGTGGAATGACATATTTAAATGACTGAATGAAAGAAACTTCCAACCTAGAGTCCAATACCCAGCAAAACTATGATTCATATGGGAGGACAGACTAAAAACATTCTCAAACAAGACCGAACTAGAACTATTTGTGCAAACAAAACCAATCCTAAACGACGTACTCAGAGATGATTACACAATTCAAATCCCCGATTGTAACAAAAACCACCCTACACAACACAACTGCACAACAGTCCTCTCTCTAAATAATCTCCCTAAATGTTAATGGCCTAAACTCTCCAATTAAAAGACGCATAGTAGAGAACTGGATTAGGGAAAATAAATAGGACTTCTGCTGTCTGCAAGAAACACACCTACAGCTACAGGATAAGCATAGGCTTAGAATAAAAGGATGGAAAGTAATTATTCAGGCCAATGAAAAACAAAAAAGAGCAGGGACAGCCATTCTTAAATCAGACCAAATTACATTCAATCTCAATAAAGTGATCAGAGACAAAGAGGGTCACTACATACTGATCAGGAAAACATTAGATCAAGAAACACTAACCCTGGTCAATATCTATGCACCTAATGTAGAGTCAGCAAAATATGTAAGGCAACTGCTCATAAACCTAGAGAAACACATGAAGGGAAAGGTGATAATAGTAGGGGACCTCAATACTCCACTATCACCACTGGACAGATCCACCAAACAGAAAAATAGTAAAGAAATGAGAGCTCTGAATGAAAAATTAGAAGATTTAGGGCTAATAGACTTATATAGAGCCCTCCACCCTCAGAAAGCAGAATACACATTCTTCTCAAGCCCACATGGAACCTTCTCCAGAATAGACCATGTCTTAGGATACAAAGCCAACTTATATAAGACCACAAAGGTAAGGATCATTAGAAGTACCCTTTCAGATCACTATGCAACAGAGCTCAAAATTGGGGTCAAGAAGAAGCAATGGAGAAAAACTAATACCTGGAGATTAAACAACATGCTTCTCAACAACAGCTGGATCAAAGATCAACTCAAGGAAGAGATAAAAAGATTCCTTGAGACAACTGATAATGAAGAGACAACATGTCAAAATTTATGTGACACAGCAAAAGCAGTAATTAGGGGGAAACTCATAGTAATACAGGCCGATGTCAAGAAATAGGAAAACAACAAAACCAACAGTTAAAGAGATCACCTCAAGGAATTGGAACAGCAGCAGCAGAGAAACCCAACCATGACCAGAAGGCAAGAAATAATAAAAACCAGAGCAGAAATAAACAATATAGAAACTAAGAAAACAATACAAAAAATCAATGAGACCAGGAGTTGGTTTTTCGAAAAAATAAACAAGATAGACAATCCACTGGCAAAACTCACCAAAAAAAAAAAAAAAAAAAAAAGAGGGAAAAACCCCAAATCAGTAGGATCACAAATGAAAGGGGAGAGATTACAACAGAGCCCCAAGAAATACAACATATCATGAGATCATATTATGAACAACTATACTCAGCTAGGATAGAGAACCCAGTAGAAAACGACAGATTCTTGGAGAAAAACCCTCTTCCAAGACTGGACAAGGAAGAACTAGAAAGCTTAAACAGACCAATCACCTCAGAGGAAATTGAAGATGTAATTAAAAAACTCCCTAAGAACAAAAGCCCAGGCCCAGATGGATTTACAGGTGAATTCTACCAAACATTCCGAGAAGATTTACTACCACTTTTACATAGGCTCTTCCAAACCATAGAAAAAACAGGAATCCTCCCTAATTCCTTCTATGAGGCAAATATCACACTCATTCCCAAAGATGGCAAAGACACCACCAAGAAAGAAAATTACAGACCAATCTCACTAATGAACATAGATGCAAAGATACTCAACAAAATCTTAGCAAACCGAATCCAGCACTACATCAAAAAGATCATACATCATGACCAAGTGTGATTTATACCAGGAATGCAAGGTTGGTTCAACATACGCAAATCAATCAACATTACACATCACATCAACAACAAGAAAGACAAAAACCACATGATCATATCAATCGATGCAGAGAAGGCATTTGACAAAATCCAACACTCTTTCATGTTAAAGACACTCAGCAAAATAGGGTTAGAAGGAACCTTCCTCAAGATAGTTACAGCTATCTATGAAAAGCCTACAGCCAACATTATACTTAATGGCAAGAAACTAGAAGATTCCCACTAAGGTCAGGAACTAGGCAAGGCTGTCCACTCTCTCCACTCTTATTCAATATAACCTTAGAAGTCCTAGCAATAGCAATCCGACAAGAGAAGGGAATCAAAGGAATCCAAATTGGGAAAGAGGAACACAAACTATCTCTATTTGGAGACGATATGATGATATACATCGAAAACCCTAAAGAGTGTACAGTAAAACTCCTAGAAATAATTAACCAATACAGCAAAGTGGCTGAATACAAAGTCAATACACAAAAGACAGTA
Source organism: Suncus etruscus (assembly GCF_024139225.1). NCBI lineage: Eukaryota > Metazoa > Chordata > Mammalia > Eulipotyphla > Soricidae > Suncus > Suncus etruscus. The sequence continues at coordinate 1,643,186 of NC_064854.1, forward strand.
GCGTTTTTATATACAAACAATGAAGTCGAGGAGAGAGAGATTAAAAATACAATTCCATTTAAAATAGTATCAAAAAATATCAGGTACCTAGGAATCAACCTTACAAGGGAAGTGAAAGACCTATACCAAAGAAACTTCAAAACACTTCAGAAAGAAATTGAAGAGGATCTAAAGAAATGGAAGAACATCCCATGCTCATGGATAGGTAGAATTAACATAGTCAAAATGACTATCCTACCCAAACTTCTATATAGATTTAATGCAATTCCTATCCAAATTCAAACACCATTCTTTAAAGAAATAGAACAATCAATCACAAAATTTATTTGGAACCACAAAAGACTCAGGATAGCCAAACACATACTGAAAAACAAAAAGCTGGGAGGCATCTCTTTACCTAACTTGAAACTATACTATAAAGCCATAGTAATCAAAACAGCATGGTACTGGAACAGAGACAGGATCTCAGACCAGTGGGTCAGAACAGAATTCCCAGACATAAACCCCAAGATATACAGCCAACTAATATTTGATAAAAAAGGCAAGAATCTGAAATGGAACAAAGGAAGTCTTTTCAACAAATGGTGTTGGTACAACTGGAAAACCACATGTACAAAAGTGAAGTCAACTCAAAATGGATCAAAGACCTTGAAATCAGACCCGAACCTATAAAGTTTATCGAGAATAAAATAGGCAGAACACTCGAAGACCTATATATCAAAAAGGTCTTTGAGAATGGAGCACCAATGGCAAGAACGTTAGCATCAAATATACAAATGGGACTACATCAAACTAAAAAGCTTCTGCATGGCAAAAGAAACCCTACTTAACGCAAGAAGACAGTTAACAGAATGGGAAAAAATATTTTCACTCGACATATCAGATAAAGGGCTGATATCTAGAACATACAAAACACTCAGAAAGCTGAGCCCCCCAAAACCAAATAAAGCCATAAAAAAATGGGGAGATGAAATGAATAGACACTTCTCTGAGGAAGACAGAAGGATGGCCAAGAAACACATGAAAACATGCTCACCTTCACTCATCATCAGGGAGATCCAAATCAAGACAACAATGAGATACCACCTTACACCAGTGAGGATGGCTCACATCAAAAATAATGGAAACAACCTTTGTTGGCGGGGATGCTGTATGAAAAGAACTCCCATCCACTGCTGGTGGGAATGTCCCCTAGTCCAACACTTATGGAGTGAAGTCTGGAGAGTGCTCAAAGAACTCAGAATTGAGTTGCCATTTGACCCAGCAATTGTTCTCCTAGGCATGTACCCCCAAGTTGGAAGGACATTCATTCCAAAATACGTATGCACCCCACTATTTATCGCAGCACTCAGTATAATATCCAAATCTTGGAACCAACCGTGATGTCCAACAACAGATGAATGGATCATTAAGATGTGGTATCTATACACAATGGAATATTACATGGCAGTCAGAAATGATACAATCACAGACTTTGCAGCAACGTGGATGGACCTAGATCATGTTATGTTAAACGAAGTAAGTCAGAAGACAAAAGATAAACACAGAATGGTAGCACTATTCTGAAGCACCTAGAATATATTTTATATACAACTAATACCTAACAATCGAATAACAGGGTTGAAACTCCAAACACTGTAATAGTCAACATATACTTGGGAGCAGTGTCCAAAATACATGAAAAAGGAACAACGCAAACTCTTGACTACACATTATACCACAAAGAAAACAGCAACACCAGAACAGCAGCATAGAGAGAACAGGTATGTAATCAGACTTCTACAACAAAGGCCCACAATAATCCCTTAGAGATCGTATACAGGAACACAGGTATAGAACACCACAGGAAATCACTGACTGCAATGAAAACATACCATAACACTATGTCTTAATGCCTCTATCTTACTATATTTTAAATAACCTCTCAGCTTTTCTGTCCACAGGCGCCCTTGGATACAAAGGGCGGACAGACTAATATGGCAACTCGGGATACCACACGAGATACCATACCTAGCTTGCACTATGAGATGGCCACGAGAAAACTCTTTAACATATACTTTATCTATATATTAGGAACTGAAGTATGTGACCAGTCAGACCACCGAAGCAGTAACTGCGACATACAGACTTAAACTACAGGCTCTATTCATCGAACACATTCAACCAAACCAGCATTCCCTTGCTAGTCTCTCCTCTCTTCTCACTACTTTCCTTTGTTTTTTTCATTTTTCTCTTTTCTTTTCTTGTCTTTACTTTTTTCCCTTTCTTTTCTCCCTTTCTTTCTAAGGTATTTTCTCTTTTCTCTCCCTTCGTACCACTTCCATATACCTTCCCCTTTCTCCCCTCCGGAAACCTAACTATCCCTTCACCCCTCAATCCCATCCAGATCTCCCACCATATTAAAACTCTTCACCCTCAGTCCTTAATCTATTCGGCATCAAGATCGACCTCCTACCCAATGAACCAGTACCCAGCACCCAGACGAGGGGACACCCAGTCAAACCCACACCTCCTCTCCTGCAAGAAAGGACAGCCAACTCCCCTGCAGACTCATGCTGCGAGGCCCTCCCTACCAATTCCCCCTAACATGGACTGTTTCTTGAAACCGGACCTAGGTCCAAAAGTATCCCCAATGCAAGAACTCTTCCAAGACCTCCCTGTCGCAAATTTTTACCAATCTGAAGAAGGTCGGGGGTGTGATAGAAAGATGCCTGGGAACCCACACACCACAAGAAAAACCCAAAAGACAATGGGAAAAACTGTACTTCCAACATAGGCATAAGACCTGTAATACACCACCTCTTTACCTGCTTTCCCCCAAATGTAAGTTAGTCTTTTGCACCACTTTGGTCCTTTAAAAAGTTTGCTAACTCATTTTATTTCTTTTTTTTTTAATTAATTAATTTATTTTTTTAAATGTCTGTCCTACATATACATTTGTGAGCACATACATATTTATTCCCTTTTTTTGTAGGTTTCTTTCTTTTTCTTTCCTTTTTTTTTATCGTTTTTGGGTATGTGACCTGTTTCTGTTCACCCCCAAATGCACCGACAATATAATGTAGCACCATTTCTCCCTGCAAAGGCACACTAAATAAAGGGGAAATCTTACATATAAAAAAAAGAGCTCTTATCTACTAGAGATAGGAACTCATAGTTGTTTACAATACAGGGATATCTCCTACCTTGAAAATATGTCATGTGGAATCAACTTAGACCTCAGGTGATTAGATACCATTCATCCAGCCTTGAACCCTGGATCCCAGACATAGAAATGGCACAGTTCTTCACAACAGCTGCAGGAAACAAATTCCATCCGGGACAGCCTTAATACTGCAGGGTCAACAACAAGGGCCAGCTCTAAATGATATCCTGACAACGAGGAAAATGTAAACAACTTGACCTTAGAGCACATTAGCCTACCTTACCAGCTAATGACAAGACAAAACCAGAAGACTTGGCACCCGTTGGTAGGTCCAAAAACCAAGATCGTGATTTACAGATGACTGGCTGCTAGAACCACGACCAGACTGTATACATCTTGGGACCAATAAAAAAGCCCTAGTTTAGGGTTTGAACTATGACCTGCACAATAATCATGATTCCCAGTTCCAAAGGTCCGGCAGAGACAATTGTAACGGAATGGGGCTTCTGGAAGCACAAAGAAAGACGCTATCCTAGGTGCCATCCTAGGTTTAGTGCAAAGACCAAGATCACCAACCACAGAAGATGGATTAAAATGACACTGAGGGAACAGAACCTCTAGAACCACAAATACTGACTTCATCATAAGTCCCACCTCAGGATCTGTGCAGATACTGAGACCTCTAAACACAGAGCTCTGATTGGATCACCCTGGACAGAGCAGAAGTCTTCCACACACCACGAAAATACCACCGGGAGAGTAAATGATCCTGAACAAAGTCTAGAGTTGATCTCATGACAGTATACTCCAAGGATGGAGAAACCCCATATTTCTTAGGCCAAGTGAATTCCTTTTCGAATGACCCCAATATTTACTGTGCCAGGGCAGGAGGGAAAAAACAAAAATACAAAAAGCACAAAACCTTGGTTATTTTTATATATATTTTTTACCTTTATTTATTATTTATTATTATTATTATTATTATTATTATTATCATTATTATCATTATCTATCTATTTTGGTCGATTTCTCTGTTTGGGTGTGATTATTGAAATTGTTGTCCCCAGTTATACTTATTTTTTTCTCTTCCTTTCTTTTCTTTCATGTTGTGCTATGTCATGTTTCTTATTTCAAGACCATGGCGTGTTTTTTGTTTGTTTGTTTTTGTTTGTTTTGTTTGTTTGTTTTTTTGTGGTGCTTATCGATATAGCTGTAGTCCTCACTGGATATTTGACATTTCTTTTGGTACTGGTGGAGTGTTTCACCTTCTTTTTCTCCTTCATCTCCCAAATCGATGATGAGAGCCTCTAGAAGGATTCCACCCATTCACGGTGTATTAGACTCTTACCCCAGTTTATTACTTTTCTCTTTTTTCAGGCAAAACCACGCAACTTGAACTAGCTAGTCCTGCCTCCAGTTAGAGGGGGAAATAAGGGAGGCATCAAGACCAAACAGGTGCAAGACTACTAAGTAGTAGGTTAGATACAGAGGGGACCACATATTCTAGCCTCCCTGGGGGTGAGGGAAGAGGATATGGGAGATAGGACAAAAACAGAGGTGTAGGGAGGACAATTTGGTGATGGGAATCCCCCCTAATTTTATGTAAATATATACCTAAAATATTATTGTCAACAATATTTAAGCCACTATGATCAAAATAAAAATTATATTAAAAAATGTAAAAAAAGAAACTATTATGCTGCTGAAAGAGAGAAAATGACACAGAATCATCTCACTCATCCTTGGGATTTAAAAATTTTGAAAAAAATATATATGTGTTCATAATGCATAAAGGGAGCTATGTTCAAATACATGTACACATGCAGATGACAGGCTGATGAAGATGCATACATTGTATTTTGTATGTGAAGATTATAGCAAAAGTTAAAAGTAACAAAATATACACATGGCATGATGCTGTAAACTATTGATTAAAAACTAATAATAGTGAGAAAAAGGACGTTATTATGGAAGTATACATTAAATTCTGTAGATGCTCAGATCTGCTGACAACAAGCATACTTTACTTTTTGCTTGTGAACAGAGGTTCCATTTAATCAAGGGATTCACAGCAAAATAATGACAAGTGAAAAACTAAAAAACAAATATAAAAAACAATATGATCAAAGTGATCATGAGTGTACAAAATCTGAAAATTTGAGTGATATCAGAATCCAAAAAATCTTTAGCAGAGAGTTATTCTGTGGTTCTTATGGATTAGAATATAGAAAAGAAAAAATGGTTATGTAAAAAAATAATTGCAAAATATTGCACCAGTTAGGGCATTTGTTTTCCATGTGACCAACCCTAGTTAAAATCCTGGTACCCCATATGGGCATGTAACTTTGACTTGAATGATTCCTGATTATAGAAACAGAAGTAACATGAAAAATCTCTGAGTGTGAGCACCCACCCCGAAAAGGCAAAAGAATATGGATCTATATGACAATATTGACCCATTGTGACAATATACACTATACTATCATCACAGGAAAAAATGTGTTGTAAGAATGGTTATTAAACTTTACATTCTACTTTTTTCTTTAAAAATGCTGATGATAAATTAATAAACTAGAACTCTTATTTCAAATATAAGTAATCATATTCTACTGAGGTACGTAAGAATTTAAATCACTAAAATGTCCTTAGAAAAGTGTGAGTAGAAGACCACTAACAATATTAACAAGTACATTTTGGTTAAAACAGTGGTATGGGCATATTAATGTACAACAATATGTATTGGTATATATTTTTTCATAATGTGTTCATATATTGCATAACCAGCAAAGGAATTATTCATATAAGGAAAGAAGACCATACATAATCAAGGACTTTTGGGTTATACAGATCATAAGATATTATGCAACATTTGCTTACAATATGAATTTTTTGACAAATTTGCTACACTCAGCAGACATGAATCTCAAGGAGATAAATTTCTCTTGCCTATTTTCATGATGTATTTATATTAAATGGACTGAGTTAAAGAAATGAGTTCATTGCCTTACATAAAAAGAGTCTAATAGCACAAAACTTTTCTTATCATATTAATACCATGCCCTTTTCCTTCCTCAACACAATCAGAAAACTATAAAAAGTTAATAAGATAAAATTCTAGATGTAATGATTGGGAAAGTAAAATCCTAAAAATTAGTATAAAAATAACTTCAGAGCAAATCTCTTTCCCCAAGTGTCAGTAGTATAAAATCAGCCTCCAAATGCCCTGAAACAATGTTGTTTAGCAAGATCAGACTATAATAATTACATTAGGGACAAATCAGCTACAAAGGAGAATATTAAATTCTAATGGGATATACTTTTTAATTTGGGGAAGATTAATGGTTGTCGGTAAGTCCATGAACTTGCTTAACTCTTTGTCAAAGAATAATTAAAACTATACAATTTTGAAAGTAGAAAATGTTCCGTAAGTTCAGTTATTTGCTCTTTCCTCCCTTCTATGTCATCATTTTATAGCTAAATATAATAATGGTAAAAGTCAACTGACATTAATTGTGCTTTAAAATTGAAAGCAGAATTCTAACTTACTTAAATGTCAACTAGGAATACAGTTAATAATTTGGTTATATGACATGTTGCAGTTCCACACTACTTGGGAAAACCTATAATACATGTGCAATCATCATATATAATTACAGTGAAAAAGTAGAGAGGACTTTTTATAATCTTATGATCCTAAGTAAAATAATCACAGCATAATTATTTGTCATTTGACTATCCAGGTCATTCAGCTCTTTTAGGACATCTTTGTATTCTGGCTACGCTAAATTGTCTCCTAACAAAAACCCAAGGTGAGATAATGGCTGGGTAAGATAAGTTTCACACGTTTAGATCATCAGGATACAGAGCTGTGCAAGGCTAGAAAAAAATAGGGACTTATCAACACTTGAATACTGTATTTTAAAGGTTCCACCTCATTGTCCATGTACATATGCTAGACTTCGCTCTTTCTATACCTGCCAATTTAAACAATAGCTCACATTTCTGGAGTCAGGGAACTAGGAGGGTGAGGAGAAATTGCTTCCAATAAATGGCAGGCTGATATCCCTCTGGGCTAGCTTGCATGCTGAACGAACAAAGGTGTCTGTCAGTCTCATTCTTGGTGATTGATCCTGCTGGAGTGGTCCAAGGTAGCAGTAGGATTGGCTTTATTGCTGTGGTAAATTGCCTCAGTAGCTACTTAAATAAAAATGAAATGAAGAGATTGCTATACCTTACCACTGATTTCAGAATTAATAAGAATATTGCACCCATAACATTTATTTTTGCATTTCAACCAGATTTAGATAAAACACCTCAAAATTTTGTAGACTATATGGAATATATTTATATTAATAATTTTTATTTTGACCAAAGTGGATTACAAATTATTCACACTAGTATTTCAGGTACATAGTAGCATTGAATCAGGGACATTCCGACCACCAATGTTGTCCTTCCTCCACCCCTGTTCCCAGGAAGCATTCCATACCGCCCCTCTTTTGCCCCCCGGGCTGCTAGTATAAGTGGTTTCTTCTGTGTCTAGCCTGTTGTAGATTGGGTATAGTTTCTGTTGTAGTTGGCTTTGGATTTGGTGTTCAAGTTTGATCATTTTTTATTTCTCCTCAATATTCATATGATTGTTTGGTCTTGGTGCCCTCCTCATAGTAATAAAAAATGATGATTAAATGTGCTTTAAAGTTTTATGTGAGGCCTTACCTAATAGTAGAATTGATTGTATATATCTTGAGAAAAAGATAACAGAAAAAGGTAGAGTTGGCATATTGTGAGATTTAGAAATCACATTTACAGCTGATAAAATTTCAGAAGAGACTAATAAAATCTGAATTTCTTCAGTTATCAAGAAAGAGCTTCTCAGCACCCCAAAGATGCTTTAGTAGTAAGGATGGGGGACAGATGATGGCAAAGCTTTCCATGACAAGCTGGGAATATTAATATTCCATTTGTCATCCTGTCCTCCACAGTCAGAGACTACCTGTGGTAGTAATGAGTTTTCATTAGATTTAGGATAATTCCTTTTTGATGCTTTTCATTTATTGGACTGGAAGCACCTTTGGATTGAAGCATCTTTTGGTGTGGTCCCTTGCTATACCTGTTCTCCACCCTAGGAAGTGGCTTTCCACTTCCCAATAAAGACCTCAGGTACAGCTTTATGTGTCCTTGTGACAGCTGGTTAGACTGCTTGATAGTATCTCTTGCTGGCAGCAGAAAGGCTTGTGTGCAATTTTTCTATACCTGTTTTATTTCCCTTAAATCTGTAGGAATTATTTCCAGACTGATGGCTCCCCAGTTCCTGGGGATTGGTTCGTGGATCGTCTGCTTCAATTACCGATTACTTTCCAACATAAATTACAAGTTTACACTATGAAAAAAATCTTTCTTTTAATTTGAACCCTTTAATAACTCTGAAATAAGTTATAGGAAACAAGGGATATAAATAATCATATTTTATCTTTCCCTGTCTTCATTATTTGTTAAATGCACTCCAATATATCGAAAATACAGAATTGTTCTTCTAGACTTGACTGATATATATCTTATTTTGTTTTAATCTAAAATTTTGTCAATGTTTTTTTCCAACGATTGTATGCCCATTTGTTAACTATTGTTTTAATGCAATTTGAACATATTTAGAGATTTCAGACTTATAACTGTAAAAGGAATAACAATACTCTATTGTGTTATAACAATCTTTTCATTCTTAGCAAACAAATCACAACCTTGACAAATAAAAAATATACTTTTTATAGAGTTACATAGAGCATTTCCAAAAATGATATAAATATTTAAATGAAGTTATCATAAATATACTCTATGATTACTACAGAGATAGTACTATTTGTAGTACTCAGAGATAGTACGGTGTTTAGTATGACCTCTGGAGCACTCATGAAAGCAAGACTTCTGGCTTCTTTAATAATCTAGGGTAATATCAAAAGGAAATCTCAGTACCCTCCCAAATTTTATTACTATTAGTGAACTGTTGCCTAAATCTGATATACCCCAAGTAATGACTTCCAAGTTGAACTACATGGTACATATTTCCATGATTTTTTCATAATACAATAGATTATTTGTTAAAATAAAGTCACAGAACAACATAATATGAGTTTGTAGAAGAATCATCTAAAATTAGTAAATTATGTTAAATTTAAATCCAAAGTTATATTCTGTCCATTTGCCATACTCTTCTAGATTATTTATAAATCTACTGTAAATATCATGCACATTAAGATCTTGAAAATATGCAATCACATTTATAATGTATTTACAGGAAATTTATATTTCAAAATGCTTAGTGAAATAGGTCATCTCTTATTTTCAACCACAAATTCCATTACTGGAGTAATAAAATCTTTGGGGATTACATAATTTTTTGGTTAATAATATCTTAGAACATTTATAGTGCCAATAATTATTACCCCTAAAATAGCAGGATAATTTTTCTTTTTATTTAAACACTGTGGTGACAAAGTTATCTGTGATTGAATTTCAGTCTTACAGTGTATACCACCTGTCACCCATGAATATTTTCAGCCACCAGTGACCTCAGATACTCTCCTGCCCTCTTTGAGGCCAGTGCTTGGGTTTACTCGTGGCTCTCTGACCATTTCATGTAATGCTCAGGGAATCATATATGGTACTGGGGATTGAACCCAAGTTCGTTGCATGCAAGGCAAATATTTTAACCACTGTACTATCTATAGAGCCATGAGGTTTTAAGTTTTAGAGCGTCAATTCAAATTAAATTAAATTAAAGAGATTTAAAATTTAATTATTGCACAGTTCTTAATTATTTTAAATGTATTGAGGTATTGTTATTTCCAATACTGTTAATGAGAGTCTTACATATCACTCCAACACCACTCTTAGCATAAGAGTGCCTATCCATACTATTCTAAAAAATTTATACAATGTAGACTAAAGGCACTGAGATTAGAGCTGTCATGTTTTATATTTATTTATGGAGACAACTAAAATTTGTAATTACCAACACAGGTTTTGTTAATCATTTTACCTGATAATCTTTTTCATTTTTTTGTCGTTTTCATGTCATTGGAATTAATGTAATTGATATATAAATATATGCAAAATATATAGAATATATTATAACTTAATTATATATTATTTTAAGATTTATAATATAAATATATATTTATAATATAATTTGATAACAAATGTATTATAAATTAATTTTATGTATTTATTTTTATTTCTTTTATATATGCAACACAATGCGTGCTCTTGGTATTTAGCCACATCCAGTGATGTTAACCGATGGTAATCCTACCTCTGTGTTGAGTGGTTTCTCGTGGTAGGATTCTATACTTACCAGGTATAGAATTTAGATTGAATGTGTATAAAACAAGCATCTCACTCTCTGTACTATCTATTTGACCTAATGGATACTATCTTTATTAATAGGAGCAATGCTTTGGAAATCTCTGTTCTGTAGGGGATCAAACTCAGAGACTCATGCATAGTAGGTATGTACTTTGCCACTTAAATGATCTCCCTATCAGCCAGACATGAACAATTTTAAATCTACTATTTTAGTAATGTTAGATCTGCAATAGATACCATACCACTATTAAGGTAAACACTAACATCATTTCACTTTTTTTTTGTTTCTTTATTTTGTTTTGGGGTCATACCTGGTGACACTCAGGGGGTTACTCCTGGCTATGGTTTAGAAATCGCTCAAGGCTTGGAGGACCATGTGAGATGCCAGGGGATCGAACCTTGGTTTGTCCTCGGCTTTTGTGGCCAAGGCAGAAGCCTTGCAGCTTGCTCCACGGCTCCGGCCCCATCATTTCACATTTTTTGTAGTTTCGGCAATTGAACAAAGGTCCCCACAAAGTAAGGCATGTAGTCATCCACTGAATCAATCATAGACGCAGCCTTTATTATACTTCCCTAAGTCAATTAATTCAAAAATACAATAAAAACACAAAGCTAAAATGAGCTGAAAGAGGTTAAGTGCAGAAGTGAAGGGAGTTGTCTTGCATGCTGGTGTGTCCGGTTTGATACCCAAGAACTGCGTGCAGTCCCAAATATTGCCGGTTCCTGAAAATCATCAGAATGATCCTTGATTACGAGTCAGAAATAAGCCCTGAGCGCTGGCAGCCCTCTGCACATACCAGTTAAAAGACATTAGATACACGGATTTATTAGACTACCGGTTTGTTTATTTATTTTTAACTATGATTTTATTATTTTTGTAATTGAACTTAACCCAAGTTTATTGAGTATCTTCTTTTTTATAATATATTTATTTAAGAATTATGATTACAGACATGTGTGTAGTGGAGTTTTAAGTGGAGTTATAAAAAAGAACACCCTTCCTTCCCCAAATCTTGGTATCAGAATTGGTTTTCAACCTCTCCCTGGTTATCCACCCTGTTACCCAGCCTCTTAGGACCCTTTATTGGCTTTATGCTGCTGATTTCCTTTGGCCCATGGGCATTCCGCCGCCTCACAAATTTTGTTAAGAATCAGGTTGATGAAGCCACCAAACGCTCCCTGCAAGTGCATTACCAGCAACTCTCCACTCAGGACCCTACTAAGACTCAATCTGCTGGTGAGCGAGGGTTTCAACCCCTAAGTTTTGCAGAGTTTGAACAGCTGGCTGAACAACGTCTTTTTAGTTTTGGGGTCACACTTAGTGATGTTCTTGATTTATTAATGATTATTAGCACAGAACTTCACTTCTGGAAAGGCTCAGGGGACCATAGAAACTACTAGAAACTTGAACTTGGGTCAGCTTCATGTAAGGCTATTCCTTTTCTGCTGCACTATCTCCATTTTCTAGGAAGCATATCGCTGTGGAAAGAAGAAGAAAAAAATGTGCTGGAAAGGGGCAAAATTGAGGGAATTAAGGTAAGTGGACACACTGGTGAAGGGCATATTTATGGAATAATTTATGAAAGAAAATTTACTATTATAAACATTCTAATTCCTGGGACCAAAAATTATTTTCTTTAAAATAAGCAATTTGGGAGTATTTCTGATTCTTTGGTGTTTTGGAAGAGCTTGGCAGAATAGGTAGTATGACTCCTTTGAAGATTTAATATCACTCACAAAGAAATATATCTGAATTAGGGCATTTTCTTAAATTATTAATTATTATTAATTATAATTATTACTAATAATTATTAATTGTTTTAATTTTCTTGTTTGTAATTTATCTATTCCGTTTTCTACTTTTTAAGTTTTGGAGATTATATAATTATAGTCATTTTACATGTCTTCCTGGTTATCTAACCCAGTAGCATATACTTGTTTCTAGAAACTTTCTATAACTTTTTGTATATCTGACGAGTCTATTGCTTTCTTGATTTCTAGATCATTGATTCATCGTCTGCTTTTATTATTTTCTCCCTTCTGCTGCTACATATTTTCTCCATATTACTTTCTATACAAGTTTGTTTTTAGTAATTTGTTTCTTTATTCTTGTTTTGATGAATTTATTTATTTCTTATTTTGTTTTCTTGATGATTCGTTTATGACCAATCTATTGTCATTTTCTGCTCAACAAAATTTAGCATATTTTTTCAGCTTTTAAGTATTTATAGGAGGGGCCGGAAAGGTGGAGCTAGAGGTAAGGTGTCTGCCTTGCAAGTGCTAGCATAGGACAGACCGCGGTTCGATCCCCCGGTGTCCCATATGGTCCCCCCAAGCCAGAGGCGATTTCTGAGTGCATAGCCAGGAGTAACCCCTGGGCATCAAACTGGTGTGGCCCCCCAAAAAATTATTTATAGGAGTTTTTTTATTTTTATTGTACACTGATTTCAACTTTCATTGTATTATGATATAAGATGATATTGGCTAAAATTTTCATGACTTTTTATGAATTTTCATAAAATTCATGACTTTCATGAATTTTTGTGACTTTGTATATGTTGGTATTATGTCCTAATATGTGTAGAAAGAGAATGTGTCTCCAGCATTTTGAGGGTAGGGAGCCATGACAATTAATTCAAGCTATTCTGATTAGTTGTTTAGGCTCTTCATTTTTTTTCTGATATTATATGGTAATCTGTACAAGGCAGAAGTAGAATGCTGAAGTGTCCTATTATGTTTCCAGTAAAGTGCATTTTTAGTTTTGTGAGTAGTATGTTTATATCTTGTGTTGTGCCTTCTTTTAATCAAATACAATACTAAGCATCAATGCCTCCTCTTCTACTGAACCCTTAAACTGTTCGCTATCTTTAGTTGGAAAGCTATTGACTTGATATAAATATACTGTCCTTACATTTTCCTCCTTCTACTTACTTGTATAATATTTTCCATCAATTTTTTCTGTGAGACTGTATAGGTCAAAATTTAAATAAACTTTCTGTAAAAAAACAAAAGGTTTATCCCATCCACTAATCTAATGAACATCACTGCAGAGTAGAGAAACTTATATCTAATCTTTCTTTAGTCACTGTTTTGCATATTTCATTACACCATTCCTTGCTTGAATGGTTTCATATGAGAGTTCCATTGATTCTTATGTTATTTTTCTTGTATTTGACATTTTTCTTCTCTATTCACACTTTAAACATAGACTATCTCGCTTTTCTTCTTGACATTTTGACTATAATTGAGTCTTGCTTTTTTATTTTATATATACATATATATAATGTATATTTAGAGAACAAACTCATTCAGATATCAGTATTGTACATTGTAATTGGTACTATTTAAAGATGATGCTGCTATAAAAGAAAAAGGTCCCAGACTGTCTTTCTTCTTTATTACTATAGATAAATGCATGTATATAATATTCTTTTATTTCCAAGCTGAGGACATGCTTTGCATGCCTGTGTCCCATATTTATTTTTAATATATATTTTATTTAAACACCTTGATTACATCCATGATTGTGTTTGGGTTTCAGTCATGTACAGAACACCACCATCACCAGTGCAACATTCTCATCACCAATGTCCCAAATCTCCTTCCTCCCCACCTAACCCTCACCTGTACTCTAGACAGGCTTTCTATTTCCCTCATACATTCTAATTATTAGGATATTTCAAAATGTAGTTATTTCTCTAACTAAACTCATCACTCTTTGTGGTGAGCTTCATGAGGTGAGCTGTAACTTCCAGCCTTCTTCTCTTTTGTCTCTGAAAATTATTATTGCAAGAATGTCTTTCATTTTTCTTAAAACCCATAGATGAGTGAGACCATTCTACATCTTTCTGTCTCTCTCTCTCTCTCTCTCTGACTTATTTCACTCAGCATAATAGATTCCATGTACATCCATGTATAGGAAAATTTCATGACTTCATCTCTCCTGACAGCTGCATAATATTCCATTGTGTATATGTACCACAGTTTCTTTAGCCATTTATCTGTTGAAGGATATTTTGGCTGTTTCCAGAGTCTTGCTATGGTAAATAGTGCTGCAATGAATATAGGTGTAAGGAAGGAATTTTGCATTGTATTTTTGTGTTCCTAGGGTTTATTCCTAGGAGTGGTATAGCTGGATCGTATGGGAGCTCGATTTCTAGTTTTTGGAGGAATCTCCATATCGCTTTCCATAAAGGTTGGACTAGACGGCATTCCCACCAGCAGTGATAAGAGTTTCTTTCTCTTCACATCCCCGCCAACACTGCTTGTTCTCATTTTTTGTGATGTGTGCCAATCTCTGGGGTGTGAGGTGGTACCTCATAGTTGTTTTGATTTGCATCTCCCTGATGATTAGTGATGTGGAGCATTTTTTCATGTGTCTTTTGGCCATGTATATTTCTTCTTTGTCAAAGTGTCTGTCCATTTCTTCTCTCCATTTTTTGATGGAATTAGATGTTTTTTCTTGAAAAGTTCTGTCAGTGCCTTGTATGCTTTGGAGATTAGCCCCTTATCTGATGAGTATTGAGTGAATAGTTTCTCCCACTCAGTGAGTGGCTCTTGTATCCTGGGTGCTATTTCCTTTGAGGTGCAGAAGCTTCTCAGCTTTATATATTCCCATCTGTTAATCTCTGCTTTCACTTGCTTGGAGAGTACAGTTTCCTCCTTGAAGATGCCTGTAGTTTCAATGTCCTGGAGTGTTTTGCCTACGTGTTGTTCTATATATCTTATGGTTTTGGGTCTGATATTGAGGTCTTTCATCCATTTGGATTTTACCTTCATACATGATGTTAACTGGGGGTCTAAGTTCAATTTTTTGCAAGTGGCTAACCAGTTGTGCCAACACCACTTGTTGAAGAGGCTTTCTTTGCTCCATTTAGGACCGTTAGGTCCTAGGATTTCTTGCTCCTTTATCAAAAATTAGGTGATTGTATGTCTGGGAACATTATCTGAGTATTCAAACCTATTCCACTAATCTGAGGGCCTGTCTTTATTCCAATAACATGCTGTTTTGATAACTATTGCTTTGTAGTAAAGTATATGGTATTCCATGCAAAAAATTTAGCTCCAGAGATTAGTAGAATTCTAAGCTTTTTCCACCCATATTTTTCCTTTTTCCATTATTTATAATAATTCTTTAATTATACTACCTTATTAGTATTAACAATTAAATACCTTAATTTTTCTTCCATTTAATCATTTATTTATTTATTTATCTATTTATTTATTTATTTTGGTTTTGGGGCCTTACTCAGCTGGGATCAGCACTTCTAGTTTTGTATAAAATAATTAATAAGTGGTGTCTGGGGGATCATATATGGTCCTGGGGATAGAACATGGCTCAGCTGTTTGCAAGCAAGTAGCTGTTCTATATATCTTTTCTCTCTTCCATTCTTTTTTTTTTTTCTTTTAAAAAATGTTTTGAGATCAATGCGAATTACAAGTCTTTCCAGTTGTATTTCAGGCAAATAGTGACAGTGAATTAGGCCATTTCCACCACCAATGTTGACTTCTCAGCTCCTGTTCCCAGTATGCAACTCATACCACCATTCTTAGCCTCCTGGACTACTAGTCTAACAGGTTCATTTTGTATACAGATTGTTGTAGTTTGGGTCTCTTGATTCTATTGTCATTGACTTTGGGTGGGTTATTTAAATTTGAGCATTATTAATTTCCATTCAGTGCTCCTAAGACCACCACTTGGCCCCTGGGTCCATCCACTTTTTTTATTTTCTCAATTTGTAGGAAGACATAGAAATATGAGGCATAACAAGATGATTCAAGTTCTATGGTTCCATAAAAAAAAGACAGAAGGCCCTATCTAGGAGCTATAAATAAAATTGAAGAAGAAATTAAGAAAAAATTGGGGGCAGATATGGCAAGTCAGTGTATATTTGTTTGTTTGTTTTGGGTTATTTTGCATATGCTCAGTAAACATTGGGGAAATTAGAAAGGAAATTCCCTTGGTATAAGAGACACAGGACATTTCTGCCCTTGAAGAATACTGTCATAAGACCAGCTACAAGCTCTGGATATGTTAGTTGTCAACCCCCAATGTTTTTTTTTTATCTCCTATTTTCTACTCCTTTATTGTTTGAGACCTGCATTTTTTTCTTTAAGTTTTCTAATACAGCTCTCAGTATACAGAATTCTGTTGCTGTGGCTTTCTATTATATTCTTCGGCTCATCTAATTTCATCTCTATGGATTCTTCATACTCTGATGGAGTCTTCTTTGAGTTGATTAAATTTATCTTTCAGTGATTTCTCAATTTCTATTGCCTTTGCATAGAATGTTGATTTGAGTTCCTACTCAACTAGGCTTAAGAATTTTTATGAACTGGAAGACTTGCTAATGCAGCTGAGTTTTGTTGCTCTTCCATTATACTTAGAGTTTTGTGGGAACTGACACCAGAGATTTAAATCCCTGATTATCCTATTTCTTATGCTATTAGCTATTTAGTGCTAACAAGACATTGCTTATGCCTCAGCTTTCTTATTCCCATTACCGTGTAATAGTATTCAGCAGACAGGCATATAGAATATAGTTTCTTTAGTCACTGTGGCTGTTGTGAGGAATAGTCTGGTAGACTATTAATTAGACTGGAAAACTAATAGTTAGATCCTGTAGTTTCCTACCAGCAAGAAGAGTATATGCAGTGGGTGGGTGGAGTAAAGTAGTTGGTTCACTAATTGAACCTTGCAGTATTTTCCAATGGACCAGGTGTCAGTGTATCCAGTGGGTCTGGGGTGAAGTCTATTATTTTACTTAAAATACTTAAAATAGTTTACTTCCAAAATATGAGAGAAGGGTAGAGGAATAATACGGCAGGTAGGGATCTTACTTTGGACACAACCCACTTGAGTCCTATTGTCAAGGTCAGATATGGTAGACTAAGAACCAACAGGAGTAATTTTTGAGTAGACCACCAGGTATAACCCCTGAACATTGCTAGGCATGATTCCAAAACAAAAACAATGAAACAAAACCATGAGAAATGATAGAGACATACATATGACCCCATAAAGTAGGAGAAAATATTTTCATATCCTAAGTTGCAGTGTGCAAGGACTCCAGAACAAAGTGAGCAGAGTAAAAGAAATTATACAAATTGGGATAGTAGCTACATTTAAATAGACTTGTTTATAATATCTTTTTAACACATCACAGTGGTAAATATAAATTTAACACCTGATAATTAATGTGATTTATTAGCTAGTTATTTGCAAAAATATATGTTCATGTATATATTTGATAATGTGTAGATAAATATACTTATAATTAGTAATTGTATTTGAATTTTAAAATGACCCCAACATTAAGCAGTCTCCCAAGTGTATTACATTTTAATTGATACAAACATAAATTATGATCACTATACATCTAATAAGAAAAGTAGCTGCTCTTATGATACAAATATATTAAAATTTTAATTGAAATAAATAATAAATGACAAATTAAAAGAGTAATCTGGCACAATGAATACTCATAAGTGAGTATATGGTAAAATTTAAGTCGTGATAATTGAGACTAATATGATATCTATTAAAATAGGAAAATAAAGTTGTTATTTTATCAATAAGTGCACCATTAGCTTTATTTGTTTTGCTAATTCATTTTTTCTTAAATTTCCCAATTTGGAGTGTTCTGTGTAATCAGTGATTGATTTTGCTGGGAATATTGCTGCTGTTTATATCTTTCTTCTGACTTGTCCTATATATTTTGCTGTTCCTTCGTTTAATCAATATACATTCATATATACTAACTCAATTTTTCTGGCTCTTCTATTGGTCTCTTAACCAAATTATTGTGTTATGTTGATACTTAATACTTATTATCCTTTTACTTTGAAATATCTGTTATGATTATGACAAATCCTGCATTTTTGCTATTGTTAGTATGTGAGATTATAATTTTTCCAACGTTCACTTTAAATTTACTTAGTCTCTTGAGTATGACAGTCTTTGCCGTTGTGTTAAAATAATTTTGATTTTTTAAGCATTTACCTTAAGTTTGTGTTTATTATCAGAGCTTAACTATCTCTGTAAAAGCAGTAGGACTTGGATTTGTTTTTTATTCTTGTGGTTCCTTGTGAGCATTTATTGTCCAGATTACTGAGTAGAGCTAAATTACTGGTAAAAAATATATTTGTCATTTCATACATAGATTCTGGACAGTTATGAAAGTTGATTTTATTTCTTTGACATTATCTTATTTTCTCTCCATGTACTAATTATCTAATCATTGAATAATTATAATATTCCATTTTAAACTTCTTTATTTCTTTTAAGACATTTTGCACTGAGATTACCATAAAGTTTTCATTTAAAGTTCTATTTTTATATCCCATTTACAAGTTAGAGCAATATATCTGAGTTCATTTTAGGTGACTCCATTATGACTCTCCTTCTTTCTTAGATTTCATGCTTTATAAGTAGGTTACTCCTTCCAAGTAGTGTTGCTCTTACTTTTAAGAGACCATTAAGTGTTCATTGTAGAGTTGATTTAGTGGCTATTATCTCTATAAATGTTGCTTATCTGAAACAATTCTTTTTACTCTTTCAAATATGAGTCAAAGCATAATGGTAAGGCACTGAGAATTCAGGACAGATGTTCTCAATTAAAGACATAGAACGTGCAGTGTCCTGGCCTGCAGGACTCTGTTATTCGCGGGTATAGAGGGGTCCTGGCCTGAAAAGAGAATGGGGAGAAAGAAGAGACGGAGACCAAGTAAAAGTGTCTTATCAAGGTCTCGCTTTATTCATCGGTACAGGCTCTTTATAAGCACGGTTATACAGAGGGTGGAGAGAAAGCAGGATGGAACAGCCTGCATTACAGAGGTCAACTTGTGAGTAATCTTTACATGCCATCTTTACATAAGGAGCACAGACCATCTCAAGGTTAGTGAAGTTTCAAGGATATCACAAGCTTCCTGGAATGCTTGACTGATAGGAAACTGTGATATTTCTTTGGGCTCTGGGG
This sequence comes from Suncus etruscus, assembly GCF_024139225.1. Classification (NCBI taxonomy): domain Eukaryota; kingdom Metazoa; phylum Chordata; class Mammalia; order Eulipotyphla; family Soricidae; genus Suncus; species Suncus etruscus. The sequence continues at coordinate 1,662,671 of NC_064854.1, forward strand.
CTAGCCAGGTTACGAATTCCGGCCACACCAGACTAGTTTGTCCTACTGAATTCCGTATTAGGGTTTGGTCTCTGGCAGTGCAGCAGCTCCAGCACTAACTATAGGGCTCTTGGTACCTGACAATAGATGCACTATCATCGGTGAGCATCCCTGGTCAGGTCAGTATGCTGGAACGTTACTTGAGACGTGAAATCATGAGTCCCCAAATTGCGAATATCTTTCTCGTATAACTACAAGTCAAACAATGTGATTTCAGAGATAAAGGCAACTGATATATTTCAACATTCATCAGACCTAAGATAAACGACATGTTGTGATATTGTTTACATATTCTTTTTTTATTTTTAATATATTCACTTAATATAAAGATTTTTATATCACTAATTATTCTAATCCCTTGCATCTAAATTCCCTTGTAAAATATATTGTGTAGAATTTAAAATTTTAAATAAGGGAAAGAAATAAACTAGTTTTCTTGTTTATATTTGAGCCCTTAAATTTCAGAAACTTTACCAGCTGTTTGCAAGGTTCGTATATTACCCTGTGTATTACACCCTCTGCCTCAAGAGTCACTAACATAAAATAGATATATTGATTTGTTTAATGAAATAATGTAACGTAATTTGAAGTAAAATCGCTTGCTAATGTTCAGTGTGACCTACATATTTTGAGGGAAGAGTCTTCCCTTATTTATTTAAGGAATAATTTATAAAAAACATTGTGATTTCTCAATACAATAAAAGGCCCCTATGAGAAAGCTAATAATAAAAACAAAAGACTAAATGCTCACAAGGAGGGTATGGAAAAGTTTAGATAAAATCTTAGCATATTTCTCTACCTTTCTGCATTAGGATACAGACATCTAATTACTCTAGCAATACTCACAAGTAGCTGTTGTCCAGTTCTATATCATTTGAAATATTGATCATAATATAGTTGCCTTAAAACATTCTGCAATAACTCTAATCTTATTTTGAAGCAATCCATAGAGTTAATCCATTTATGGTTATTAGCTCCCATTTTTATTCCCCAAAACTAAACTTTTGTAAAGACTTCCTGTTATAGATCTAACCCCTCATACACTTTTGTATTGGCAAGAACTAAATTCTACAATGTGCTGCCTACTACATTGGATAGTGATGTTCCTGGTAATTGATGTTCTGCTAGTTAGATGTTTGAATGCCAATAGTACTTGAATTTGGGATGATAGATATTTATACTCTGCTCTGAATATCTGATCACCTTAACTTTCCATTGCACATAAATCATTTATAGACATTTTATGTTATAATTTTAATTGAAACAATGTTCATGAACTCTATTAACCTGTGTTTAAGTAAGTGATATTTTAGTGAAAAGCTAACTTAAAGAATTATTCCTTCCCAGATTTCTGGTTATTTTTTTCACTTATTGCCATACATAAAATTAAAAAATACATAATGTTTAACTTAGCTCATGTACTTTTTTTGTTTGTGGTTGTGATAGGGAAAAGATAAAAAAAGCTTGATCAAGATGACATACTGGCTTAGGAATAATTAATCATATTATTTTCATGATTTTCCATGCTTGCTAAATATAATTAATGTTAGTTATATTATATTACATTACATTTTCTACATTTATATTTTGTTAAGAACAAATACCTTATTGATATTTTATATGACATAAATGTAAATTAAACATAGGTTTAAATAATATAGTTAACTTCTAATTTAATTATCTATTTAATCATCAATTTTTATTTTTACTAAAGCAATATAAAATTTTAATGCACTACTTAACAGGATAGCAGCATATAAAATATTAGAAAGTATTTAAAGGATTAGATCTTGACAAAGTTAGACTTATGCATTTCTTTGAAATAATAATTGTAATTCAATAAACTGTATATAAACAATTTACAAAGATTACCAAAACTAATATACGTTAAATGAAATCTAGACTTAAAGAGTAGGAGCTAGAAAGATATGAAAGCATGTACCTTACATTTAGCCATACCAATTAGATCTTTGGCACTATTGAGTTTCCCTGAGTATGCTAGGCGTGATCTCTTAGCCCAGAGTCTTGAGTAAACCTTGAACATTTTAAACTTTGAACATTAAACTTTGAACTCTAACCTATCACTCTTCAAAAAATTACAAGACTGAATGATGAAAACTTGATCTTAATATCCTAGAGCTCTGAGAACATTCTTTTTCTTGGTGTGTTAGAAATTAAAATATTTTAGATGATATTTAAATTTAAATTTGTTTTGAAAATATGGTGCCAATAAGGAAATCTGATTTCCCTCCAGTCTCATAGTGAATGTTGTTGAAAAGGGAAGTCAACAACTAGTTACACCACCCCCCACTTATACCTGCCTTTTGTATCTAACCCTTTTTGTTCTAAAGAGGGACTCATATCACCTTAGCGGAAGTCATCCTCACCCTTCTCTTCCCTCTCCCCTTCCTATGGTATATAAGGATGAACAAAGAAAGCCACATGGTCCTTTGCCTCTGTTTGGTTCTGAATGAGCATTGGACCCTGGCCGGCCAGAATAAAGAACCCACTTGAGCTTTTGCCTGAGTGACTGTCTCTTCATTTCTCCGCGTCGGAGCAGCATCTGGACTACCGAGCCTTTCATTAAATTATCTGAATAAAATTCAAGAATGAACAATTTTATAACCATGTTGCTTAAATAAATCAATTAAAAATAAACATAATAAAATTCAACAACTGAAGCAAAAGTTAAGGAAAGCAGGACATTTAAAAGCAAGTGTTTTCTTGTTTAAAGTGGCATAGTTCTGAAAATTTTCATTGTCACAACAAAATGTAAATTGTATCTTTATTGTGATGCTTTCATATTTATGTCTAAATGGTTTCATTTAATAACTTTTTACAATTGTTTCAAAAAAGATTTTTACAATAATTTCATTTAAGAATTTTTAATAATTTTTACAATTAAATTGATCTAATTGCATCAATTTTGAATACTGATATATTAAAATTGAGTCCATAAAATAAATAGCCCACTCTAAGTGAGGCCAGTAGAAATTTTTAGAGATTCTTTTCTGAATGTGCAACAAATACAGTACTGATGTCATGACGATACTGAAAATGATAGTGACAGTAAAATAATTTGGTGGAGGATAATAGTATCCATAACGATGAGATCATATAAATAGCTATGATTAAGACAGCAATCATTTTAGTATGGCATAAATTATTTAGTCCCTAAAATAATAATCTTAAAGAAACTTTCCAAGTTTTCAGAGACAAAATAAAGTGTTAGTATATTGTCACACTTTGCATAAGATAATTTTCTCAAGTTACTGAGTTAGAGGACACATCTAAAAATCTAGCCATTGCAGGTTAAAAGAATCCTGTGCTAAAAGAGAAGAAGTAGCATAAGGAGAAAGCAGTGTTCTAGTTTAGAAAGGAGGTTCTTATGACAAAGAATGAGAAACTTGTTTCGGTACAATTTAGGGACTAGCCCATAGCAACTAGCCAGGAAGATAGGAACTGTTTGTTTACCAACTAGAAGCTGAAACTAGAAAAGGGGGTTTGCATTATAGCTGACCACTTTGCTTTAGAAATGCAGATTTATCTGGCCAGGGAGTTTTTGGTGCTGAAAATTTCCCTGAGTCATTGACTGAGGCCTGTAATTTTGGCCTGTGGTTTTGCCAGGGAGAGAACGTGCCATTTAGTAAGAAAGAACTTGTAATGCCACTATCATGTCATGAATATCAAAAATAGTGCCAGAATTCCACATAGAAGGTGTAATTAACATCCACCAATGAGCCTGCTGGCTAAAACATTTCTTGGAGGAATATCAGCTCACTGCTCCAGGAAAATCACAATAGATACATTTGGAAGTGTGCTTCCCCTAAAATGGAGGTGTCTATGCTGCATGAGGTGTCAATTCAGTTGTTAGGAAATTGAAGTCATGAAATTTTCCTATACGTGGATGAGCATGGAAACTATTATGTGAGTAAAAGAAACAGAGGGAGAGAGACACAGAATAGTCCCATTCATCTATGGAATTTAAGAAAAATAAAAGACATTATTATAATAATACCCAGAGACAATAGGCTGGAAGGACCGACTCACAATATTAAGCTCACCACAAAGAGTGGTGAGTGAAGTTAGAGAAATAAGTACACCAACAACTATCATGACAATGGTAGTGAATGAGAGAAGTAGAATGCCTGTCTGGAATACAGGTAGGGGAGAGAGTGAGGGGAGGTGGGGGCACTGGTGGTAGGAAGGTTATTCTGGTGAAGGGGGTGTTCTTTTCTATAACTGAAGCCCAAGTACAAACATGTTTATAATTATGGTGCTTAAATAAAGATTATTGTATAAAAAAAAGTGGAGCCATATGGATCAGAAAGAACTTGAGCAACTGAATTGGAGGGAGAGAATATTCCAAGATAAGTAAAGTCTTTCAAGATTGTATCTCTCTAATCTGACACTCACAGTGGCCCTGAATTTTAGGACAGCCACAGATGTTTCCTAAATCTGACCCAATTGACAATATCTTTTTCTATTATTTACAGGAAAGAGAATAGTGAGGAAAAGAAAGCAGAATGGAGTTATGCTAGTTGCGTGCTCAACCAGGCTCATTATTATTCCATATTTGTTTCTTCTCTTGCTAAATACAGCTCCTTAATCACAATTTGTCTCCAGCTATTGTTAAAGCTTTATTTTAACTTCCTTTCAACTAAATCCTAAAATTAACTATGATGGATTACTTTCATCACAATTTTGGAGTATTCAAATTCTTCCAAGATATATGTATGCTTCCTCAAAGATGAATTGTGATTTCTCAGAAATGTATATATACAGATACACTTTATTACTATTAAAGAGAAATGTGTCTTACATGGAAAAAGTTGGAAATGATTTGGTACATTCTTATATCCTCTCATAATTAGATTAGAACAAAAGTAACTAATAATTTAATATTTCTCCGATATCATTAAATAAATTTAACATTTTATTTAAATGATGATTTTATATTATTCAAAGACCATGAGCATTATCACTCTTCAGAATCCTTTGAAAAACATAGCTTCAAAATCTAATAACATAAAACTAATAAAGCAACAGTAATTTTTCAAAAGGATTTCAATATAAACTTTGAAAAACAGGCAGACAAGCACAATTTTATTTTGAGATAGAAATCTCTAAAACAAAATAATTCTGAGTTACAGGTGAAATGAGAAAAATTAAACAATTTTAAGGTCAACAATCTTGTCTGTTGCTGTAATTAATTTTTATATTATTGTTATTATGCATAAAATTGTTATAAATAATACTAACAAAGTTATTAATTAAAGAGACAATTGATATAATAAATATGGCAAGTTAAGTATTTTTCTATGTAAAAAAGAAAAGGTAATGAGGAGGTAATGACTTTATTAGTTATTTCAATTTAATTTATGTTAATTTAAGAATGGAAAAATACCAATTATTAAACATACAGATATCTTTTTCAGAATTGCACAGCTTACCTGGGTATGATCTCTATTTGGATCCCTGGGCTTATAAGAAGTGATCCCTGAACACAGAGCAAGGAGTACTCATGAGCACTGCTAGGTGGGGGCAAAAACAAAGAAAAAATAAATTGAAATAGATGCTATTACCACAATAGAGAATGAACTTTTCTTACTTTTAATATATTCCTGCCATCATTAGTGGTTACCAGTCTCTTATATATGCATTTCTTAAATATATGCAATGATAACTCATTGTTATTTTGATTTGCATTAGATTAGAACAAAATAAATAATTTTAATATAACTTTGATAGTATTCAATACATTTAACATTTTATTAACATAATTTTAATTATTCAAATATCACGAACATTATTACATCTTCAGAATCATTCAAAATTCAATGCTTCAAAACCTGATGAAATAACATAAGACTTATAAAATTAATTTTGATCCTTAAAATGATAATGCAAATTTTACAGTTATCCTGAAGAGACTGAGATTTATTTCTTACATCAGTCTCTTGAAAAACAATTAAATTTTCTGAAACAATTTTCTTTTGTATTTTGAATCCTATGTATGTTATCTTTAATTTTATCTTTAATTTTTTGTTTGTTTCTAGACTCGATCTACTACCAGTACCTAAAAAATTTGCCCATGTCCCAGAGCAATAAATAGGTCTTTTTCCTTGCACACAATTGATTCAGATTTGCTCAATTAAATTCACTCATAGTATTGTTCAGGAAATGAAGTAATACTGGGAAATGGACCCAGGATCTCAGACAATAAAGCTAAGGGCCCTATTACTGAGATGCATTCTTGTCTCCAGACAATGCCTGTTTTGGAGGTGAGTTGGCGGTTTTAAGGGTTACTCCTAGATCTGCACTCAGAAATCACTCCTGGCAGGCAGAGGGGACAATATGGGATGCTGGGACTTGAACCACAGTCCATCCTGAATTGATTACTTGCAAAGCAAATGCCCTACAGATGTGCTATCTCTCCGGCCTCAAGACAATGACTTTTTAAAATAAAAGTACAAAAATAAATAATTTCAATATTTTATAATTAACAAATAATAATTATGTATGTTTTTCATCACTAATGAACATACTTAAGCAGTTTTGATCCTTCATATTTATTTCAAATGGTCTGAAAATTTTGAAAAGATAATTCTACAAAATTATTCTGCCATATAAAGTAGCTAAAATTAACTCAGTATTTGATCCACTAATAATTTAATAATTCAAGTCCTAATACTCTGTTACCATATAGTGGTAGTATGAAGTGAATCCTTCATGAGGTCTTTAAGCCAGAAAGCTGGAGCCTTCATGAATGTGATTAATACACTTTAAATTCAGACCCCAAAAGTTTTTCTAGCATGTGATGACACAGAGAGAAAATATTTGTCTCACAACCACACAACAGGCTCTCACAAAATACTGAGCTTTGATCTTGGACTCTCCACCTTCTAGAATGCAATAAATAAATGTTTTTATGAGCCAATCTATAGTGTTTTGTTTAAAAGGCTCAAATGGGACTAAAGTAGTAGGCATAAACATTAATAATATTAACTATTGCTAGTGAGACCCAAAAGCAAAGTAATTATGGAAATGAATTTTCCTCTTATGTACAATTTGAAAAGGCTGTACTTAAGAACTGCTTTCTGATTTTTCTCCTTGAAAAACTTAGGGCATCTGGACATTTTGCATTATGCCTTCATATGCACAATCTAAGCAACATTAATAAATCTTTTTTGAAGGTGCCCTCAGAGGTTTTTTTTATTCAGTCATGAAATTATAGGCTATACCTAAAGAAAGATAAAAATATAGTGTCTTTCTCAAATTTGGATTTTATAAACAAAATAAATATCAAAGGAATTAAACATTCAGTTTAAATAGATATTTTGATCTTTTAAGCTTCTCTTTTCTGTAGATAATAATATTAAACTTGAAGTATAAGCTTTTTGAAAATGCAAAAGTATATTTCAAAAGTTAACTTCAAAATATAATATTTACAAAATGTTTACTTTAACTTCTCTGTTTAGAAAGCTTTTGACATGAATATGCTTTGTGTGAATACTGCTTTCATTACAATATAATTGTTTTTTGTTGTTAGTTTAATGTTGTTGAGGTTGCTGGGCCACATTTTACGAGGTTTTTGTATTACTCCTGGCTCAGGAATAAGTTTTAGTCAAATGGGGTACCAGGGATCAAACCCTGTGTGGTCGCATACAAGGCAGACACCCTACCTGCTGTACTAACTTTTCCACTCACCCAATACCGCTTTATTTATTTATTTATTTATTTATTTATTTATTTATTTATTTATTTATTTATTTATTTATTTATTTATTTATTTACTTATTTATTTTTGGGTTTTGGGTCACACCAGGCAGTTCTCAGGGCTTACTCCTGGCTCTGTGCTCAGAATCACTCCTGGCATGCACCGGGGCCCATATGGGATGCCGGGAATTGAAACTGGATCTGTTCTGGGTCGGCCACATGCAAAGCAAACGCCATGCAACTGTGCTATTTCTCCGACCCCCACAATCCTGCTTTTTAAATTAAATTTTATTTTTCAGCATTTTGTAGGAAAAGTCGAAAGAGAGCATTCAGAAATTAATTCTCAAATTGGATTAAGTTAGGACTACCAAGGCCAAATTTTATGTAATGATGTAGCAATTAAAGGGTTTACCATGAGAAGAGTGGTTTAAAATTATTTTCCCCAGAATAAAATATTCCTTTTGTAATTTGAGTTTTAATGTATTCAAGAAAAAATTATCAAAGATTGGGAAGAAGAAAACCAGTAGGAAACTAATACACGATTCTTTTAACAGGAGTAAACATGGGCTGAATAAGGAGTTATGATTTCTAATATGCCTGCTTTTCTCCACTTATTACCTCCGGTCCTATTTCCTTAGCAAGTCTAGAACCAGCTAAAAAAATAATTTAAATTTAGAAAAGGAAGGCCTGCACAGGCCCTAGATTTCACTTTACTCTATGGGTATCCTATTCTACTTCAACATAGGAGCAGCTAATTGCTTTTTTGGGGGAGAGGGGGGCACACCAGTGACACTAAGGGGCTACTCCTGGCTATGTGCTCAGAAATAGTTCTTGGCTTGGGGGACCATATGGGATACTGAGGGACTGAACCACTGTTCATCTTAGGAAAGCCACTTCCAAAGCAAACTACTGCTGCACTAATGCTCTAGAGACCCTCCTTTATGGTTTAAATGCAATCACATTTTCATTAAATAAAATAGGGAAGGATATTTTATTATGGAAACCAGAAAATATAAGCATTCAAATGTAGGAAAAAAGGGCTAAATGTGACTCAAACCTTTCTAGTTTTGTCTGGTAGGTCCTAAATTATGATTATATATGTCTTATATATTATATTTAACATAACATAATAGTATGTTATGATTATATTACATTATACTCAATATAATTAAATCCAAATTTTACATAACATATATTACAGAACTGTTACCTTCCATCACTTTGATATATAAAATTACTGCAAGTGAACCACCAGAAATGTGACTCAAATCCTCAGTGCCTACCTTGATGACATCCTAATTCTCCTCTTTCTTTTTCCTTGTACCTACTCCCACAATTTGGCAAGTTGCAGTTCATTTTTATTCATTGATATATTTCTAAGTTATTTCTCAATATATGACAAATAAATGGGATCACATAGTATTTGTTATTTTCCCTGTGACATAACAACTATAACTTTTGTTCTATAAGTTTTTGACTGCTTCATTTAACTTTATAAAAGTTTACTTGACATTCACACTGAATATATTTATGATTTGTAATTGGAAATTTGTTCTCTTCATTTTCTGAATTTTTAAAGAATCTATGGTGAAATGTTTTATTGAAGTCACATTTTATAAATTTTCTTTTAGAAAACTCAATTTTTAAATTTACTTTTAATTTCTACATTTAATTCTATTTTTCTGGTTTTTAAAATACAGTATTTTAAGTGTGAACATGTGCACATAATAAATAAAAAAGAACAAAAACAAAATTTAGCAAACAACTTTAAATAATGGATGTTTAAAAATTAATTTTAAGTGACTATAAAACACATGAGTTGGGTTTGCTATGTTTTTGATTGAGAATATGAACAAACACTACAACAAAAAAAACAAGAAATACAACCTACAGAATTAAAGGCAAATATATTTAATATGTCTTGGGTCCTGTTGACATATTTACACAACTAAAATCAATTATGTTATTATATCATATGATCATTAATTAGTATACTTCCTTATACATCAAAACTATTTTCCCTAATAATGTCTCCAAACTATATGAGTATTTGGTCGCCAAATATACATGACACCAATTCAACCTGAGTAGAAATAATATAATTAGTATTTTTGGCAACAAAATTCTCTTACCAAAATTAATTACTGACAGAAAAAAATGTGGTATCGTTATGATTGCAATGAACATGTTGCATTCCCATACTGATTGAATAAAAATGTGACAGAATAAAAAAAATCACAAAGTTTATTGATTCTAAAAGAATCCATTATAGGGGCCAGCGAGGTGGTGCTAGAGGTAAGGTGTCTGTCTGCTTTGCAAGCGCTAGCCAAGGAAGGACCATAGTTCGATCCCCCGGCGTCCCATATGGTCCCCCAAGCCAGGGGCAATTTCTGAGCGCTTAGCCATGAGTAACCCCTGACCATAAAACGGGTGTGGCCCGAAAAACAAACAAACAAAAGAATCCATTACAAATTTATATTAGTAAAATATTAATTAGCAAGGAGGTGAAATGTTGATTAAAGTCTTGATAGTTTTTCAGCAGTGCAGTCCATGGTGAGCACATCAATGTTTTATCATCAAAGGTGGTCAGCAAGAACTTCTTCCTCTGCATGCCCTTCTACTCTGATGTCAAAAAAAGAAGAAACATCCCTGAATCTTAAAACTCAGAGATTATTCATTTTTTGGGAGGGGTTGGCTACACCTGGCGACGCTTAGAGCTTATTCCTGGCTCTGAGCTAAGAAATCTCTCATAACAGGCTACGGGAACCATATGGGATGCTGGGGATAAAATCCTGGTCCTACCCAGTCACCTGTGCTACCTTACACCTGTGCTATTGCTCCAGCTCCATATTTAACAAGACTTGCTACACAATTCTCTTGAGGGCATATATTTCTGACATCTGTCACCTCATTCATCTCCAGAGTTGATTTGGCTCATCAATTTGCATCCCTCACAATTCCAGGAGCATTTCTTCTACCTCTGAAGCCTCATGCTTAGTGGAAAAGGGCTATATGCATGGGAAAGTGATGGAGTGATGGACCAATCTTAGTGGGGGGTGTATTAGAAGTTGTTCCTCCCATCCCGACCATCCAAAAATGCTCTCATGGTCCTTTTTAATTTTATTTTTAGTGTGACGTCATAACATTTTATTGGGAAAATATTATTAAAGTTAATTTTGGCCAAGGATATATACATTTTTATGGAAACTTCCACCTATGATATTTACTGTGGTGTACAGGTATTCAGATCTCTTGATATTTTACTTTGGTAAAATGCTAATGGGTTAATTCAACAGGAATCTATGTTTTGTCAGTTTAAAGACCTCCAACAGGCTTAATGTACAATAGGATATATAAAAGCATCAGCAATATGGTTCATACAGCTCTTTTTCCAGTATTAGCTTTTCATATTTATTCCAAATGGTTCTACCACAATATTCTTTCAAATAAAAAGACAATATGGAACATATAACCGATTTCTTTGAGAATGCTTAAGAAAATGAAAGTGATTCTAATTGTGCATATATGTGTGTGCAGTTATGGAAGTGTGATACCATTCCTCAGTTTAAGTTCAATGTTGTTTTTTTTTGGAACCAGATCAATAGGGCTCAGAGGTCATTCTTCACTTTGTGCTTGAGGCCATGTAATTCTATTGTCCATAATTGGTCATCCTGCATGCAAAGCATGTGTTCTCATTTGAAGAATTTCTCTGGACCCATAAATCTGCTTTGATATAAATTTATTCATTTCATTTTTCTATAAACTGTTATAGAAACTTATATTCTCTGCCGAGTTTCTCTATTCTTAGGAATAACAATACATTTTGAATTTTCTTGGATCCTTCTCACATTCTTCCCCAAGATCATGCAGCATGAAGATTATTTTCAGAGAAGTTGATATCGTCTCCATGAGGAACTGCCTTCTCCATTCAGAATGTGGGTTCCAGCATGCAACGCCTCCTTGAGAAAAAGCAGAATTCAAAATACAGTGATCGCGGTTGGCGCTAAACTTGCCACTGCTGTCATTGCGATTCTTGTTTTCACTCACACAAGCACCTACATTTACATATTTCTTTTGACTCGATGACATTAAATTCTATTTTTTGCAACAAAGAAAGTCTGTTTCGTAGAGTTAAGTGCTAGTCAGAGATACAGATGACAGAACACTAAATTGGCTGTGTCTTAGGGAATCTCTGTCAATGAAAATGTCTTTTTTTTCAGCAGAATAACTGTAAATGGAAGCTATGCCGTGGAAAACAGATACACATGTGTCACTTAATTTTTCAGCTTTGCAACTGCATTTGAGTACTGAGTGCTTCTGATAAAAAGCCCTTTGCTACAGACTCCATTGAGGTCAGTTTAGTCCAGCTAAACTCTTTAGTTAACCATATGCCAAGTTATATCACATTAAATATTGAAGTGCACTACCATAGCCATAAACTAAATTCAGGATGTTTTTCTATTATTCTGCATAATCTTCAGGCATTCAAATTTCATCTTTTCCTAGACCATCAGACCAAATGTAAGTGAACAATAAATTACTTTCTTTCCACAAAGATGGGCTTTTTCTAGCCATTTCATATGACAAATAACACTAAGTGCACTTTATTCATTTTTATTATTAAATAACTTCATAATATAAATTGTGAAACATTTCAATAATATCAACAAATGGTACTTAGGTTGTTTTAATGGGACTATTATAAGTGACTGCTATTCTTGTCAACATCTTTAAAGAGAATAATTTTCACTTGTCTTAGATTTATAACTCAGAATAGATGACTTTGTCTTATTGTAATTCTAACATTAACACTGGGGGAATTAACAATCACTATGCAAAATGTAACAATTTCTCTAGAAAATGAATTTAATCCACTCATCAAGAATGGGGTGGCAAATTTAGACATGTTAGATTTCAATCTGCACATGTGAAATTTTGTTCATTAAGCTTTGGGAAGAAATTGTAGATCAACATGAATAAAGTCAAATAAGAGATTAAGTGAGGGAGATAAGTAACTATAGCAGAACAATAAGGAAAACATTTTCTCAAGAGAAACCGTGAAAGACACTCAGAAATGTACAAGAATCAGTAGATGTTCAGGATTATTTTAAAAAGTAGTTTTCGTGTTTTAAATTTATTTTTTAAATGAATTGTCTAGACATATGAGGACTATAAAGTAAACATTCCTAGAAGCTTTTTTTAAATTTTATTTGGGGCACACTCGTTTGATGCTCAGGGGTTACTCCTGGCTAAGTGCTCAGAAATTGCCCCTGGCTTGGGGGGACCCTATGGGACGCCGGGGGATCGAACAACGGTCCTTCCTTGGCTAGCGCTGGCAAGGCAGGCAGATACCTTACCTCTAGCGCCACCTCACTGGTCCCTAGAAGCTTTTATGTACATAAAAATCAGTAAGTTTGAGGAAAATAGCTAAGGAATAAAGAAAAAGGAGAATAAAAAAATAAGAATAGGACAACATGAAAAATAATAGAAATTAAAACATTTTCGTTATTCTCATTTTGATGGACAAGTACCATATTTTCTGGCATATAAGACGACTTTTGAAACGAAAAAAGTCAACCGAAAAACGGGGGGTCATCTTATATGCAGAGTATATACCGAGAAATGTTTCTTTTTTTTTTAAATTTATTTAAACACCTTGATTACATACATGATTGTGTTTGGGTTTCAGTCATGTAAAGAACACCACCCATCACCAGTGCAACATTCCCATTACCAATGTCCAAAGTCTCCCTTCGCCCCACCCGACCCTCGCCTGTACTCTAGACAGGCTCTCCATTTTCCTCATACATTCTCATTATTAGGACAGTTCAAAATGTAGTTATTTCCCTAACTAAACACATCACTCTTTGTGGTGAGCTTCCTGAGGTGAGCTGGAACTTCCCGCTCTTTTCTCTTTTGTGTCTGAAAATTATTATTACAAGGGTGTCTTTCATTTTTCTTAAAACCCATAGATGAGTGAGACCATTCTGCGTTTTTCTCTCTCTCTCTCTCTGACTTATTTCACTCAGCATAATAGATTCCATGTACATCGATGTATAGAAAAATTTCATGACTTCATCTCTCCTGACAGCTGCATAATATTCCATTGTGTATATGTACCACAGTTTCTTTAGCCATTCGTCTGTTGAAGGGCATCTTGGTTGTTTCCAGAGTCTTGCTATGGTAAATAGTGCTGCAATGAATATAGGTGTAAGGAAGGGATTTTTGTATTGTATTTTTGTGTTCCTAGGGTATATTCCTAGGAGTGGTATAGCTAGATCGTATGGGAGCTCGATTTCCAGTTTTTGGAGGAATCTCCATATTGCTTTCCATAAAGGTTGAACTAGACGGCATTCCCACCAGCAGTGGATAAGAGTTCCTTTCTCTCCACATCCCCGCCAACACTGTTTATTCTCATTCTTTATGATGTGTGCCATTCTCTGGGGTGTGAGGTAGTATCTCATCGTTGTTTTGATTTGCATCTCCCTGATGATTAGTGATGTGGAACATTTTTTCATGTGTCTTTTGGCCATGTGTATTTCTTCTTTGTCAAAGTGTCTGTTCATTTCTTCTCCCCATTTTTTGATGGGGTTAGATGGTTTTTTCTTGTAAAGTTCTGTCAGTGCCTTGTATATTTTGGAGATTAGCCCCTTATCTGATGGGTATTGGGTGAATAGTTTCTCCCACTCAGTGGGGTATTCTGGGCACTTTTCCTTTGAGGTGCAGGAGCTTCTCAGCTTAATATATTCCCATCTGTTAATCTCTGCTTTCACTTGCTTGGAGAGTGCAGTTTCCTCCTTGAAGATGCCTGTAATGTCCTGGAGTGTTTTGCCTATGTGCTGTTCTATATATCTTATGGTTTGGGGGGTGATATCAAGGTCTTTATTCCATTTGGATTTTACCTTCGTACATGATGTTAGCTGGGGGTCTAAGTTCAATTTTTTGCAAGTGGCTATCCAATTGTGCCAACACCACTTGTTGAAGAGGCTTTCCCTGCTCCATTTAGGATTTCCTGCTCCTTTATCAAAAATTAGGTGGTTGTATGTCTGGGGAACATTTTCTGAGTATTCAAGCCTATTCCACTGATCTGAGGACCTATCCTTATTCCAATACCATGCTGTTTTGAAAACTGTTGCTTTGTAGTACAGTTTAAAGTTGGGGAAAGTAATTCCTCCCATATTCTTTTTCCCAATGATTGCTTTAGCTATTCGAGGGTGTTTATTGTTCCAAATGAATTTCAAAAGTGTCTGATCCACTTCTTTGAAGAATGTCATGGGTATCTTTAGAGGGATGGCATTAAATCTGTATAATGCCTTGGGGAGTATTGCCATTTTGATGATATTAATCCTGCCAATTCATGAGCAGGATATGCGTTTCCATTTCCGTGTGTCCTCTCTTATTTCTTGGAGCAGAGTTTTATAGTTTTCTTTGTATAGGTCCTTCACATAAGTTGATTCCAAGATATTTGAGTTTGTGTGGCACTATTGTGAATGGGGTTGTTTTCTTAATGTCCATTTCATCCTTATTACTATTGGTGTATAGAAAGGCCATTAATTTTGTGTGTTAATTTTGTAGCCTGCCACCTTGCTATATGAGTCTATTGTTTCTAGAAGCTTTTTGATAGAGTCTTTAGGGTTTTCTAAGTAGAGTATCATGTCATCTGCAAAGAGTGAGACCTTGACTTCTTCCTTTCCTATCTGGATTCCCTTGATATCCTTTTCTTGCCTAATCGCTATAGCAAGTACTTCCAGTGCTATGTTGAATAGGAGTGGTGAGAGAGGACAGCCTTGTCTTGTGCCAGAATTTAGAGGGAAGGCTTTCAGTTTTTCTCCATTGAGGATAATATTGCCACTGGCTTGTGGTAGATGGCCTTCACTATATTGAGAAAGGTTCCCTCCATTCCCATCTTGCTGAGAGTTTTGATCAAGAATGGGTGTTGGACCTTATGAAATGCTTTCTCTGCATCTATTGATATGATCATGTGGTTTTTATTTTTCTTGTTATTGATGTTGTGTATTATGTTGATAGATTTACGGATGTTAAACCAGCCTTGCATTCCTGGGATGAAACCTACTTGATCGTAGTGGGTGATCTTTTTAACGAGGCATTGAATCCTATTTGCCAGGATTTTGTTGAGGATCTTTGCATCTGCATTCATCAGTGATATTGGTCTGTAATTTTCTTTTTTGGTAGCGTCTCTGTCTGGTTTAGGTATCAAGGTGATGTTGGCTTCATAAAAGCTATTTGGAAGTGTTTCTGTTTGTTCAATTCCATGAAAGAGTCTTGCCAAGATTGGCAGTAGTTCCTCTTGGAAAGTTTGATAGAATTCATTAGTGAATCCATCTGGACCTGGGCTTTTGTTTTTCGGCAGACATTTGATTACTGTTTTAATTTCATCAATGGTGATGGGGGTGTTTAGATATGCTACATCCTCTTCCTTCAACTGTGGAAGATTATAAGAGTCCAAGAATTTATCCATTTCTTCCAGGTTCTCATTTTTAGTGGTGTAGGGTTTTTCAAAGTAGTTTCTGATTACCCTTTGAGTCTCTGTCATATCAGTAGTGATCTCTCCTTTTTCATTCCTGATACGAGTTATCAAGTTTCTCTCTCTCTCTTTCTTTGTTAGGTTTGCCAGTGGTCTATCAATCTTGTTTATTTTTTCAAAGAACCAACTTCTGCTTTCGTTGATCTTTCGGATTGTTCTTTGGGTTTCCACTTCATTGATTTCTGCTCTCAGCTTTGTTATTTACTTCTGTCTTCCTATTCTTGGGTCCTTTTGTTGAGCATTTTCTAGTTCTATTAGCTGTGTCATTAAGCTACTCAGGTAAGCTCCTTCTTTCTTCCTGATGTGTGCTTGCAAAGCTATAAATTTTCCTCTCAGTACTGCTTTTGCTGTGTCCCATAAGTTCTGATAGTTTGTGTCTTTATTGTCATTTGTTTTCAGGAACCTTTTTATTTCCTCCTTGATTTCATCTCGGACCCACTGGTTATTGAGCATGAGGCTATTTAACCTCCAGGTGTTAAAGTGTTTCTTCTGAGTCCCTTTGTAGTTCACAAATAATTTCAGAGCCTTGTGGTCAGCGAAGGTAGTCTGCAAAATTTCTATCCTCTTGATCTTATGGAGGTATGTTTTATGTGCCAGCATGTAGTCTATCCTGAAGAATGTCCCATGTACATTGGAGAAGAATGTGTATCTAGGTTTCTGGGGATGGAGTGTCCTATATATATCCACTAGGCCTCTTTCTTCCATTTCTCTCCTCAGGTCTAGTATATTCTTGTTGGGTTTCAGTCTGGTTGACCTATCCAGTGTTGACAAAGCCGTGTTAAGGTCCACCACAATTATTGTGTTGTTGTTGATATTATTTTTCAGATTTGTCAACAGTTGTATTAAATATTTTGCTGGCCCCTCATTCGGTGCATATATGTTTAGGAGAGTGAATTCTTCCTGCTCTACGTACCCCTTGATTAATATAAAATGTCCATCTTTGTCCCTTACAACCTTTCTGAGTATAAAGTTTGCATTATCTGATATTAGTATGGCCACTCCAGCTTTTTTATGGGTGTTGTTTCCTTGGATAATTTTTCTCCAGCCTTTTATTTTGAGTCTATGTTTGTTCTGACTATTCAGGTGCGTTTCTTGTAGGCAGCAGAAGGTTGGATTGAGTTTTTTGATCCATTTAGCCACTCTGTGTCTCTTAACTGGTGCATTTAGTCCATTGACGTTGAGAGAAAGAATTGTCCTGGGATTTAACGCCATCTTTATTTCAAAATTTGGTGTGTCTTTTGGGTAGTCTTGTCTTAGATTAGGTCTTTCAGTTTTTCTCTTAAGACTGGTTTTGTGTCTGTGAAGTTTCTGAGCTGTTTTTGTCTGTGAAGCCATGTATTCTTCCGTCAAACCGGAAAGTGAGTTTTGCTGGGTATAGTATTCTGGGTGAAGCATTCATTTCATTCAGTCTTGTCACAATATCCCACCACTGCTTTCTGGCATTGAGCGTTTCTGGTGACAGGTCTGCTGTAAATCTCAGGGAAGCTTGCTTGAACGTGATTTCCCCTTTTGATCTTGCTGTTTTCAGAATTCTGTCTCTATCTGTGGGATTTGTCATTGTGACTAGGATGTGTCTTGGGGTGGTTTTTCTGGGGTCTCTTTTGGTTGGTACTCTTCGGGCATGCAGGATTTGATCACATATATTCTTTAGCTCTGGAAGTTTCTCTTTAATGATGTTCTTGACCGTTGATTCTTCCTGAAAATTTTCTTCCTGGATCTCTGTGACTCCAATGATTCTTAAGTTGTTTCTGTTGATCTTATCATAGACTTCTATATTCATCTGTTCCCATTCTTTGACTAATTTTTCCATTGTCTGCTCATTTGCTTTAAGTTTTTTGTCCAATCTCTCCTGCTGTATGGAATTGTTATGTATCTCATCTTCCACAGCACCACGTCTATTCTCAGCTTCTGATACCCTGTACCAGAGCTTATCCATTTTGTCATTCACTTCGTTTACTGACTTTTTCAGTCCTGTTAGTTGACATGTTATTTCAGTTTGGAGTTTTGTGATTTCTGTCTTCATATTTTCTTGGTTCTTATTAGTGTTCTGTTCAACTCGATCCATGGTTTCTTGGAGTCCGTTGAGCATCTTCCATATTGCTAGTCTAAAGTCCTTATCTGAGAGGTTGATTAGTTGGTTGGTCATTATCTGGTCCTCAGAATTGTCATCTTCATTCTCTATGTCTGATGCTGGCCTGCGTTGTTTCCCCATTGTCACACTTGTATTGTGGGTTTTTCTACGTGTTGTGGTGGCATTCATTGTCTATATGATGCAGGCAGCACACTCCTCTGGCTCCTCCCTTTCTGGATGGGCTGACTTGCCTCTAAGGGAGGGGAGTCCTCCGTGGATGAAGCCTCACACTGGGTCAAATCTTAGGCCCGAGCATGCAACAGAGAAGACAGTCCGGAGAGAAATGTTTGCTTCTGTGATATAGCGCTGTTCTTACTGTGATTTTTCCTTCTTGTTGCAATGGAGTTCTTTCCTTAGAAAGAGTACACGGCCGTGTAGCGAAGCAGAGCCGGCTTTTGCAAAGCACAGGGAGCCAGCTTTTGCAAAGCTTTGCCGGTTTTCATGCTCTGTAGTCCCTCCCTGAAAATGGCCTCTGGGCGAGCGAGGTTTCTGGAGCCTCTTTTTACCCCACTCGCAAGAGTTTCACGCAAGAGGACAGTAGACAGACATAGACAGGTCACACTCACAGTTTTTCACAGTTGGGCCCCACTGGGCCGGTGTACTTTCGTGGATTTTCCCCACCTGGTGTCACACACAGGGAGCCAGCTTTTGCAAAGCTTAGCCGGTTTTCATGCTCTGTAGTCCCTCCCTGAAAATGGCGTCTGGGCGAGCGAGGTTTCTGGAGCCTCTTTTTGCCCCACTAGCAAGTGTTTCACGCAAGAGGACAGTAGACAGACATAGAGAGGTCACACTCACAGTTTTTCACAGTTGGGCCCCACTGGGCCGGTGTACTTTCGCAGATTTTCCCCGCCTGGTGTCACACACAGGGAGCCGGCTTTTGCAAAGCTTTGCTAGTTTTCATGCTCTGTAGTCCCTCCCTGAAAATCGAGAAATGTTTCAATATGCCGCTAAACAAAAATTGTCTGAAAATTGCCACGAAAGGAATTTTCCAACTCGATCCTGCACCAATCGCTGCCAGGCTGTTCAGACCGCCTCTCTGACTCAACCAATAAAGCAGGCTTTTGATGCATGCAAATTAGACGTTGTTCTGCACCAATCATTGCCAGGCTGCTCAGACCACCTCTCTGACTCAGCCAATAAAGCAGGCTTTTGATGTATGCAAATGAGACAATATTCTGCACCAATCACTGCAAGGCTGTGCGGACCGCCTCTCTGACTCAGCCAATCCAAGCAGGCTTTTGATGCATGCCAATGAGACAATGTTCTGGACCGAATCTACACTGTCAAAAGCTTCTCAGATTGGCCAGAGTCAGAGAGGACGTCTATGACAGTAGAACCTTTGGACCTTTGCTTGTGTGAACTGCTCACTGTGGTCCATTCAGTTGTAGCACAGGAACCTTCTGTCTGATACAGCGAATAGAGGCCTAAACCTATGTTTTAACTGCAAAATTAGGGGGTCGTCTTATATGCCCAGTCGTTTTATATGCCAGCAAATACGGTATATGTTTTTTGTCTCTCACAAGTGTCAGTGGAAGAAATGGATTAATGGCTCTATTCAGTAAGATATCATTAGTGGATGAAGCAATTCCTGTGTAGAAAATTTAATTTATAGTTAATATAACAATCATGTGTTTTAAGAAAGAGAAAAAAGGCAGGAAAGACTGAATTGAAGAAAACTAGGAAGAGTGTAAGCCCATAATAGCTGACAATATTGGGGGTATCTTAGATATTTTGGTATTATTAGGTACAGAAAATTTAGTCTATAAAATCATAAACATTAAAATTACTGTATTCATATCATTTGGTATCAAACCTATTATTTTAAAACAAACAGGAGCTGAATGATAGTATAACTGCTGAAGTGTTTGACTTTCACATAGCCAACAAGAGTTTTGTCCACAGTCTCATATATGTTTCCTCAAGTCTGCTAGGAGTGATCCCTGCGAATAGAGCTAGGAGTCATCCCTGAGCTCAGATAGGAGTGCCCTCCCCCAAAAAATAATAAAACAAAAATGCATCTGGATGAGTCTAATCCAATAACACCAAAGGGACAAGGATAACTAAAGAGAATCATAATGATGGTAATATTAAAAATATACTAAATATATCAGACTTACTTATAAATTATAAATTATGAGCTAACCACATACTTAAAATATAGTTTCAGGGGATGAAATGATGACACAGCAGTAGGGCATTTGCCTTGCATGTTGCCGATCCAAGGACAGCCCAGGTTCAATCCCCAGCATCCCATATGGTTAACCAAATCTGCCAGTAGCGATTTCTGACCACAGAACGAGGAGGGACCCCTGAGAACCACTGGATATGGCCTAAAAGCAAACAAACAAAACCCAAGAAAACTTATAGTTGCAAAAATCACTAAAATCTGTAATGTTGTCTAGCATAAATAACTATGTACCTACTTGTATAGAAGAGTTTCATGTATGATGTTAAAATGAATGTACTGAACTTCAACAGTAGCAGGACTCTTTAAAAGGACTCAACATGTTATACACTTTTAAATAACTTTCTGAATAATTTATTGTTATTTATGGATAATAAAATTATTAAAGTTGGATAAGGTGCAGAATCTCATATTCAATTACTTTTTCATGATAAAATGTATGCCTCAACATTCATTATAATCCTTTTAAATTAATGCAAGTCAAAAAAGTGTTTTACAAACCTAACAGAGGATACAACTTCATATTCATTTTTGAACTGGTTAGAGCTTATTATAAGGTTTTCATTTAAAATATAATTTCCTTATATTTGAAGTGAATTTTATTGCATATATTTCATTCTTCAAGTGAAAATTCTAGACTAGATGGGTGATTGATTATGGTTTATTAATATGCATAGCATATTGCACCCCTTCTCAATATAAAAATGTTCATAATAATTGTAGCATGGATACTATGCAATCTTATTGTCTAACATCTACTTTAGTACTTAAATGCAAGTATAATTTAAAGTACGTTAATGAGCCAAGTAGAATTTTGGGAGGAGGTGAAAATGTCCCCAATAAAGAACAAAACAATGCATATTAAAGAACTGTGAATATTATACTTCTGTGTAGTCTTCTCCTTCATATTCATGTACTATAACAATAAACCCAATGTGCAGTTTTTTCAGTTTGTGTGTGTGTGTGTGTGTGTGTGTGTGTGTGTTTTGGTTTTTAGGCCACACGTGGTGACTCACAGGGGTTACTCCTGGCTATGCGCTCAGAAATTGCTCCTGGTTTGGGGGACCATTATGGAATGCTGGTGAATCGAACCAAGGTCCGTCCTAGGTTAGGGCATGCAAGGCAAATGCCCTACCGCTGTGCCACTGCTCTGGTCCCATGCTGTTATTTTGAGGTGAGAACTTGAGGAGGTATTTAGTTTTAGAGAGGTGATCATTGAAAAGGTGCTCATAGATAGAAATATTCTTGAGAAGAGACACAAGAGAGCCTCCTCTCTCACTATCTTGTGAGAATATGATGAGAAATTGGCATCTGTAAGTCAAAAGTAGATGTCCCATTGGGAAATAGGCTGGTCTGCAACTTAATCAAAATAAGCAAATTAATATAAAATGTAATAAAAGAGCATTAAAACTACATGAACATCAGAAAAATGTGACTAACCATTTGCTTTCAGCATTTAACTAGTACTTGTTTGAAAATAGTGAAAAAAGTCAAGCAAAATTCTATATTGAATATTTTGTGTTTGAAATTTATGTGCTAATTATATCATTTAAATTGCTTTGGCAGCCAGTCAAAATACAACGATGTACTGAAAACATATTTTTCGTAATCAAATGTTTGTTTTTAAAACAACTCATGCTACCACAGTATATAACTTTTAAAAGCCATATGTGAAACACAAATTAGACTATCTTAATATAAAGTCTCTAAATTTCAGAATTCAAACATTAATATGAGTACTAAATTAGTGATTAAATTAAATGTTCTGTAAGAAGGTGATGTTTGACAAGCTATTAAAAAACAGAACAAGAGAATCATTGTAGAAAAATCATAACACTTGCCTCGTTAGGACTGGGTCAAGTTGCTTTTAACTGAGCTGAAATATTAGATTTGAATTAAAAGCAATTATTTTTCAAAGACCGTCAATTTTCACAGATTATGTAGGTCATGAGAACTCAGGGCTCACTACTCATTCTATACTCAGGAATTATTCTTAGCTGTGCTGGGAATGGGGACAGATGAGGTGCCAGAGATTGAACACAGGTTTGCTGCATGCTAAGCAAATGCCCACTCTGCATGCTATTATAGGAGCTCAATTACTAGAAATTTAATTAAATAACCTCTTTGGTTTTTTAATCAGAGAGAAATCAGTTATTGATCTCTCTATCTCTTTATCTATCATCTACCTACCTACCTACCTACCTACATACCTACATACCTACCTACATACCTATCCATCCATCCATCAGTCTGTCTGCCTCCCTCTCCCTTTTAGATACTGTAGTTTGCAATACTGTTACTCATTCTTGTTCAGATGCCATTGTCATAGAGGCCCCTTCTCTGCTATAAATTGCACTCGTTTACTATTTGTGGCAAACTTTCTACCAGGGTCTTCCTGACCCTCCATATTCATTTTGGATATTATTACCATGTCATCTTATTTTTATATTCCACAAATGAGTGTTCTCATTATATGCATATCCTTCCCTTTAGGATTCATTGTATTCAAAATAATACTCTCTCTATATAAGCAAATTTCAGAACTTTATTTTTTCTAACAGCTGTGTACTATTATATTGTATAAATTTACCACAGTTTTTTATTCACTTTTCTTTCTGGAGCACTTGACTTTTTTCAGGATTCTGGCTATTGTACATAGTTGTGAAACGAACATAGGGATAAAGAAGCTTTTTCTGCATTGAGTTTTTTAACTCTTAGGGTATATTCCTAGGAATAGTATTGCTGGATCATATGGAAGCTCAATTTCTAATGTTTTGAGTGATATTTGTATTATTTTCCCAAAAAGGCTGGACTAGTCAAAATTTCCATCAATGAGAGTCCCTTTCTCTCCACATCCACACCAGCAATGTTTGTTCTTGTTTTTTGTTAGGTGTGCCAGTCTTTAATGTGTGAGATGATATCTTATTGATGTTTTGATTTGAATCCCTCTTTTGATTAATGACGTGGAGTATATTTTCATGGGTCTTTTGGCCATCTGTATTTCCTCTTTGAAAAGTTACCTTTTAAATTATTTTGCTAAATAGTTTGGCTGACATCGTTCTGTGATTTTATTAAGGATATGATTTTACTCAGTTTCTCAATAAAAGGCATTCAGATTAACAAATTCAATCATCATAATAATATGATAACATGAATAATCCAACTAAAGCTATAAAGGAGAAATAACATTTTGGACAATAACTATAGAATAGAAAAATTTTTCCTTTAGGGTACCTCAGCTCTATCTTCACACAGGATATTCAAATTATACTACCATAATGATTGAAATAGTATATTCATACAGAGATTTTGCTTCTGTGTAATATTATTAGCCCATTTTCACAATTGTACATTGCTGTAAGATGTTCAAATATATATACATAAACATGTATGTATATATATGTATTCCATATATATATATATATGGTCTTTATTCCATTCCATCCTTTGATGAGCACATTTAGAGGATAAATGATCATTGAAAACAAAGATGGTATCTACCAGAAGGGCAGACTTCCAGAGTTCTTGAGATTCAAATTTTACCAAATATCAATATTACTTTCTATTGAAATTTAAATTAAATAATTTTGGCATCTCTTGTTCCATTCCCTGTTCAGTACATAGTTAAACAAACAATTGTTAGTGATAAAAATTTTAAAGCTGCATGGACCTTTGTACTTTGCTTTTAACCAGATTTATGACCCATTATAAAAACTCTAAGTTATCCTTTAACTCCATAAGTCTTATCCCATAGGCATTATCTTGACTCTTATCATTGCATTGTGGCAACGATCCTGTGGAAAACAACAGCAATATCGTTATTGCCTTAAAAATGTGCTTTTAGTATCCGACCTACAGGTCTCATGAGCCTCCTGGAATCCAGAAATATGCAGGAAGTTAGTTCCAGCTTCTAAACAGAGTAAATATCAGACACTTCAGGTTGGACATCCATCATCCTTGCTAAAACATCAGAGCCTCTGACAGCAGTTTTGTTCTAACATTGTCTGGCATATTGCCCAATCACTATGACTGGATAAATAATCTGGGGAGGTAAATAAGAGAATAATGAGCTGTCAATTGAGTTTCATTTTGCATTGTATCTTTGTACAGTAAATAAGATCATATTTCTTTATGCTGTCACTTACCTACACTTTTTTAACAAATGTGTCCACATTGTATCCTCATTCTGTCTTTCTCTAAAACTTCTCTCTCAATGTTCCTTGAAGCACTGCTTTTGTTTTAACACCTAGGAATTTCCACACTAAAATATTAAATATTTGATTGCATGGATATACCCAAAAATTGAAATATTGTAACTACTGCAAAAACCTCCACAGCAGGTGTTTAATACAAACTTATGTAAATGTTTCACTAAATTTTATAACTACTTAAATCTTATTTCATGATTGGCAGGTATTTTTCTTTATTTGTATGTACTTCCTAGTTATATTGTCTTATTACATGAGATAAGTAGCAAAAGACATTGAAGCATGCCTAGAAGTTAAAGTTCCAAACTGACAATTTCATCCTCTAAAAGTGTTATTTTTCAGTTAAGAAAGCTAAACTAAATTTTTTATGAATATTAAGGAATATTTCTCAAGTTTTATATAATATAAACTTCAAGAGTCACATGTTAGCTTTGAATCTTTATTGAAATATTATCAGAAGTAGGGAGGGAGGTGGTCAGCATCAACTGATATGGAAACACTCATGTTCTCTTTTGGAGGTGCTGTTTTCTACTTCTTTCTCCTTCCACATAATATATTAATAAAATTGCTTGAGGTGAAACAGAGTGTGCAGTAGATTGAGTTCTTGCTCTGCAAGTGTCTGACTTAGGTAGGATTCCTGGTACCCCATAGGTCCTCTGAGCATAACTAGGAGTGATCCCTAAGCAAAGACCTTTGACTACCACTGAATATAGCCCCAAACCAAAACCTAACAAATAAAACTACTTTACTTAATTTTTGTTTCCTCTTGAAATTCTTTTCTGTATGAGATGACAATAAAACCTAGGTAGAACTTAGGACTGATTTGAATTTCATGGAAAGAATGATTTTTTTGGTCCTAGCCTGAGTTCCATGACTCCCTGAGAATGCTGGTGACAAATAATTTCCCATGCTCGGTAGAACAAGTGTAACTCAGGTATAGTTGACAACTACATGAAGATTATACCTTAAAGGCACTCAGAGAAGAATGTCATCATTCCTAAACTTTACTAGGCACTTCTCTGGGTAAAAGAGGCTGGTAGAGAGGATAGAAAGGGAATGGTTACCATTTCTCTTTTCCCTATGTCTTATAAGTCTCCTGAATCAATGTGTATTAGTCTGTAAGTGTGGTATGTATCCAAAATACAGAATAATTTTGTAAATCTTGGTGGCTCAATAAAAAATAAAACTCAAATATAATCCTTGACAACATATTTACAAAAGAATCTCTATCTATCTATTACCTATCTATCAATCTTCTATCATCTATCTATCTATGCATCTATTTATGTGTCTATATATTTATCTATTTTGTGGGGGAGTTGGGTCACACCCGGCAGTTCTCAGGGGTTATTCCTGGCTCTATGCTTAGAAATCTCTCCTGGCAGGCTCAGGGAACCACATGGGTTGCCAGGATTCGAACCACCATTCTTCTGCATGCAAGGCAAACACCTTACCTCCATGCTATCTCTCCGGCCCCTATATTTATCTATTTAATCTATCTATACAATAATGCACATATATATTATATCAGTTTTACCACAATTAAGAGTGTTTTGTCCACTATGCAAGCATGTTTTTTATATAATTTTATTGTGACCAAAAAGTAAATAACAAAACTTTCACAGTAATATTTAAGGTACATAGTGACAATGAATCAGGGCCATTTCCACCACCAGGGTTGTCCTCCCTCTACCACTTTTCCCAGCATGTGTGTCCCATATCTCCCTCTTTTGCCCTCCAAAGTGCTAGTGTAACTGTTCCCCTGCTGTATATAGCTTGTTATACATAGGGTATTGATTCTGTTGTTGTTGACTTTGGGTTTGGTGTTTAATGTGGGGGAAGGTCAAACCCCTTGCTGATGGTCTGCAAGTCTAAGAATAACTCCCAGAAAGATAAATTGAATCTCATTCTTCCGTCCCCCCTTTTGGGGGAGACCTTGATAATAATATCCGGAGTAAATAATCAACAAATGCAAAAGATTAGAGGACCAAAGGTTCAGCAAAAGGAGTCTTTTGTCAGTTGCAGCCAGCTCCAAAAAGCAAACCGAACAAGCCGTCAGTTCTGGCAAAAGAGCTCCCTATGCCTCCCCAACAAGCTATTTATTTCTTTCCTTAATCACCCCCACCTGGAAGAGCCAGGTGGGATGACAGGCAAAAACAATATTACAACAAATACACAACATTTAAATCTGATCATTTTTTAAAAATCTGATCATTTTTTAATTCCACTCTATGTTCATATGGCTGTTTGGTCCTGGTACCATTCATTTTTATTTTCCCTCAATTCATGAGGCAGAAAAAGATGATACAAGTTGTGCGATTCTGTTGGAAGAAGACAAAAAAAAAAAGGAAAAAATAAAATCAGAACAAAAAAATCCAACAGTTTAAAAAAAGACAGTAACTACCTAAAAAATTAAAAGCACCCAGCATCAAAAATATCACCAAATAATAACCATAAAGGTGAAAAAAAGAACAAAAAGAAAAAGAATAAACAAAGAGTGCTGGTACACAAGATTTTGTGCCCCCCCCCTTTTTTTTGCATAGGAACAGTAAGTATTGGGAAAGTAAGAAAGATAATTCCCTTGGCCTAAGAGATTCAGGGTTTTTCCACCCTTAAAGAATACTGTCATGGGAACAACTACTGGCTCTACACCATCATTACCACACCTTAAGGTCTTTTTTTATGGTGTCAGGAAACATTTTTCTCAGTTGTAGATGACAAAATCATCTACATGTAGCTGTAGCTAAAGATCTTGGTATTTGCACAGGTTATAGGACAAAGTCTAGTATAGAGTCTTTATGGTTCTAGAATTTCTGTTCCATCATTGTTGTAATCAGTCTTCTGTAATAAGTGGTCTTGGTTTTTGCTCAGATCCTAGGCCAAATCCTAGATTATGGTCTTCAGAAGTTTTGCTTAGTCTCAGTTGTCAAAGTCGGACCTCTGTAATTAGGGATCTTATTTTTTTGTACAAGTCCTAGGCTACAGGCTAGGGTAGGGTTTTCTTATTGGTCCCAGTATAAATTCTGCCTAGTCATGGTTGTCACAGTCAGTCTTCTTTAGTTAGCACTCTTGGTTTTTTCACAGATTAAAGGAAGATGTGATAGGATAATCTGACCTTAGATCAAGTTGTCGTTTCCTCGTTGTCAGGATATCATATCAAAACTGGCACAAGTTGGTGCCAGAATGGTGTTAGAAATTTTCCAGGGGAGTTTGGTTCCTGGTGTTGTTGCAGGGAACTATATCAGTTCTACGTCTGGCATCTAGGGTTCAGGTTAGACGAACACTGTCCAATCTCATGGAGACTGAGTTGTGTCCACATGACAAATGTTCAGGGTGGGAAGCACCCCTGTATTATAAAAAGAATGAGTTCTTTTCACTAGAAGATAAGACCTTGTATCTGTGCATAAGGTTTCCCCTTTTTTACTCTGCCTATACTAAAGCATATGGTGTCATATTATATTGCTGGTGCATTTGGGGGTAAGAATGACAGGCTACACAATCTCTGTGTTCTGGTTTTGGCCTGAGCTTTTATCCTAGGCAAGACATTTTCTTCTCAGTTTTTTTTTTTTTTACCAAGCAAAACCAAAACAGGTGAAGTTAAAGAAAATATGTAACTATATAAAATAGAAGAAAAACATAAAAATGAATTTAAAAAAAAGTAATTAAAGAAAAAGTGATGGAGGAGGCTACCTTTATGTTTGGGAATAAATACCCTAAGATGCATTATTATATAGATATTAAACATACAAAGGCAATATAGGCATCCTGATTGAGTCGATTGAGATATTCTTGTGAGGGGTGAAATCCAAGGCACTTTTTCATCACACACCATGGTCTTTTTGAGTTTGAGAAATGATTTGCAGCATTAAGGGATCAGGTAGTGTCCTTGAGCTGGGGGTCCTTCTGAAGCTGAATCCGGTACCAGGAAACAGTCCCCATTTTGAGGGGGGTAAGAAGGGCCACATAGCATGAGTCAGCAGGTGTGTTGGTTGTAGTTTCTTGCCAGGGCATGAAATGTGGGACTGAGAGGGTGTCTTTCGTTTTGGGAGCTGGGTGGTGGTTTGTTGGGGCAGAAGATCAGTCTCAGTACTTAATGAGTTGAGAACTGTTACAAGAGGAATGGTGAAATCCGCAAGCATGCTTTTGCACTTTTGTTGTTTTATGTTGTAAGTCAGCCCCTGAAGAGGTTGACTGATGGAGGGATGGAGGATGAGGTCTTTCCCCTCCAGCTCGGAGCATGTGTCTGCCACCCTGTCTAGCCGATGGTTCTGAGGTGAAATGGCAGGTAAACAGCTCTCAGACAGTCAGGTTTGTGGAAATATTAGCTTTATTCGGTGGACAAGACTGAAGGCCAAAGACTCAGCATAAGTTCCAGCCAAAAGCCTCTCGCCTTCCACAGACCCTTGTTTTTATCCCCCAGAATCAGGTACCACCCCATGGTGGGATCAGATACCACCCAATGGTGGAAGCAGAATTAGGTACCACCCTAGGGTGGGGGCAGAATGCCAGGTCACACCCTAGGGTAGGGTACAATCACCATCAGGGTAGGGTCAGTAACATAATAATCCCCTAAAATATTTACATACACAACAATTCCCCCTGTTCGTTTTTAGTAAACAAACAATATTGTCTACAATTATTAAAGAAAAAACTAGTCAATAATAAAAGAGCGGCTGTTTACATAAGTGCATCACAGGAAAATGTAAAGAAAAACTTCTAACCTAAACACAGGATGTCTAAAACAAGAAACTTGTATCAAGGAATCAACTACAAGCTCCTGAGAAGATAAATCTAGGACATATATAGATCCTTCGAAAAGACGCCAGAAAGGTTGTGTAGCAGACGAGAAGAAGCACCTTTTCTTTATTTGTAGTTGTTGTTGTTGTTGTTGTTGTTTTGGGTCACACCTGGTAGTGCTCAGGAGTTACTCCTGTCTCCATGCTCAGAAATTGCTCCTGGCAGATACCAGGATTCAAACCAATGATCTTCTGCATGTGAGGCAAATGCCTTATCTTCATGCTATCTCTCCAAACCCATTTTCATTCAAGTCCAGGTAGACCAGAAAGCCCATCTTTGAGGTCATTGAATTAGGCCCTTATTTTGGAGGAATAAGCATATACCCCCTGGCCAATGCAATGATGATCAATAGGCTTCTGAACTTAATTCAAGTTCTTAATCCAGGCTGAAGTCCATATGATGTCCAAAATTGATGTACCAATAAGGTCGATTATTTATAGATGGAAGCTTAAGTCACAAACCAAAGCAAAATGTTTAAGGCAGAGACCCTCCCTGTGTAAATAAACAACTTGAGGGCCCATCCAAAATGGATGGAACCTCCTATAAATCTAGTATTTTGCCTATGAAGCGCCCACGCAAAAAGCCCTAGACCAGACAAAAATATCATTTAGGAAAATATAGACAACACACTTTGATAATACATATTTTTTTCATATGTAGATACAGTAAAATTTTTATACTATTCTATACATATTAATCGTAAAATCTTTAAAATGTTTGTCATAGATACAGAACTTACTAAAATAATTAAAGAATGTATGTATAATATATGCAAGAAACTACAGCTAACCAACTTAGAAATGAGAAATTTTAAGTTATTTACAAAACTAATTTCTTATAACCAACTATAAATATCACAGTTTATTTTCTATATAAAGTTATAAGATAAGAAAAAAGTAAACATATTTTAAAAAGAAGGAATAAATTATTTTGTTTACAAATATTATGATCTGATTTCACTGCTTACATTTGTGTCTTCCATGAAAATATTACACAGTTCAACCTATTAAATATGTATTTTAAAACAAAGATTGCCTTTTCCTATTGTCCACTAACAGGTAGATATTGTCTGCTAGAAGGACATTTGTATCTGAGACCTCACTTTTTTTTTCTTTGTTTTTTATGCTTCTTTCTTCTTTTCCATTTGTGTCTTTGCAGCAACTTTGTCTTCAGTTGTCAAAGATTCTTTCTTCTCTGAGACAGTCTCCTTTCCCTAGACTGGATTTCATTCTGTGTGCTCTTTGCTTCTTCAGACCCAATATATCTTTTGGAAGTATTTTTGTCTACCGCTTCAGTCCCTTTGGTGAGGTTGTCCTTCCTTTTTGATACCTTGAACTCTTTTTTTCTTTTTTGTTGTTGTTGGCTTTTTTTTGGTGGGGGGGGGTCACACCCAGCAGCGCTCAGGAATTATTCCTGGCTCTATGCTCAGAAATTACTCCTGGCAGGCTCGGAGACCAGATGGGATGCGGGGATTCGAATCACTGCCTTATGCTTCTAAGGCAAACACCTTACTGCTGTGCTATCTATATGGCCCCCTGAAACCTCACTTTAATAAATGTTTCTATGCATGTTTGTCCCCTCCTCATCCACATTTCTACCAATATTTTCTTCATAATATTAGTTCTTCTTTAAAAACTTTAATATAACATATAATCTCTTTTTATTTTTTCACAAGTATGTTCTTAAATAACTGTAAATTTTAATTTTTAACATGTATTTCAGAACTACTCCTCTTCTAGCAGTTATTAAGTTCCAAAATTGATTACACATTTTATTGTTTGTTTGAGCAAACAATTATTCCTTAGTTCCAAAATATTTTAGTCAACTCTGGCTGTTTTTATAAAATAGTCCAACATTTTGTGTGATTTAAGCAACAAATATTTATTTCTTATAGCCTCATGTTTATGAGTCCTGGGTCAAAATAGCAGAAGATTTTATACTGATTTAGGTCCTCTTTCTAACTTTTCAATAACTGTTTTCTTACTTTATTAGAGAAATAGAAGATAGTGAAAAAGAGATCATGAGAATGAGAGAATGAAGAACACTCTGATATTTCTTGTTTTTATAAAGACACTGATATTTCATATAAGTACTACAAATTAATGGCCTAATATATATGTATATCTATTATTTATCTATCTATTTATCTCTCTTCTATCTATCATCTATCTAGATCAATTTGACTCCTTGTGTTCCAAAAGCATTGCCACATTGCAAATTAGGAGCTAAACGTACAAAACTGTGAGCAGATATGTTTAATCATTAACAGTCAGTGATGTTAGTTGTCTTTGTCAGGCAAATAATTTCTTCCTAAAGTTTCCTTCTTATATATGTGTCTTATCACCATATTTTTTCTTTCTTTGACACACATTTACTTTGCAGGCCATGGATTCAATGACAATGGTTACGCTATATTCTCCACCTACTATGATTCTTTATTGAAAGTATATATCTTATAGGTCTTAAACTGTCCAGCAGGAAAAGAGATTGTTTCTTATAACTGTTGATTTAAAAATTTATAGGGGCTGGAGTGTGGTGCAGCAGTAGGGTGTTTGCCTTGCACGTGGTTGACCTAGGATGGACCATGGTTCGATCCCCAGTGTCCCATATGGTCCACCAAGCCAGGAGCGATTTCTGAGCACATAGCCAGGAGTAACCCCTGAGCGTCACAGGTGTGGCCCAAAAAACAACAAAAAATATAATTTATTCCATGGGCAGATATTATTTATCTAGAATGCCACATATTATGGAAAAGGTAATAAAAATGGAGAGATTGTAGGCAGATTTTTTTTATAAATAACAAAGTCTGACTGCTTTATGAGAAAGTATATTAATCACTGCAAGATTTATTATTGATTATTTTTACAAAGGATATTTAGTGCAAAGTAGATATTTGGAACAAAAGGAAAATCATATAAAACTGTATAAAAACTTAGTTCTCAGATTATCTCATTCTTAAATGTACCTGTAACTTCATTCATTCACAGAGAATTAGAAGTAATATAACAAATATTGTTTAGACTAACACACACATCTATATATATTTAATTATATTTTATTAAAACTATTGTGATTTACAAAGTCCTTCATTATTGGGTATTAGACATACTGTGAATCAGGACTATTCTCTCCAACAGTGTTGACCTTTCTCCAACAATGTTCTCAAAGTATATTCTTTAACACTTCCCTTTGCTTTCTTGCCTGCCAGTATAATAGGCCCAATTAAGTTTAGATTGTAATAGTTTGACTCTCTTGATTCTATTGTTGTTAAATTTGACTTGCATATTTAGTTCTGTCTTGTTTTTCTCCACCAATGCACCAGAGACCACCTGCTCCCTAGAACCTCCTTCTTTTTTCTTTTTCCCTCCTTAATTTTATATAAAATTTCAGACGTATGAGGTAAAACAAAGTAATTTGTGTCCTAAAGTTTTATGAAAAAGGCAGAAGCCTCCATCTAAAAGATATAAAAAGGTGTGTTGTTTTATTGCTGCAAAATTTGAGGAAAATAGAATTGAAAAACCTTTGGCCTAAATATAGGGTGTACCTACTCATGAAGCATGCCTTATTTTGTCATACTAAGTACAGGCTCAAGGCATATTAAGTTGTTGCTGTTTACAAATCGTCAGGGTGTCATATAAACCCACCCCGGAGCAAGTCGGTTCCAGGACAGCATTAGGGTCTTACCTGGTAGACATTTGATTTTTGGTGCTGATGAAGAAAATTGTGCCAGTACCAAAAATGGAATACAAGTTTCAGGGGTATACAGTCAATGCCTAATTGACTGAGGCATAACCCTAGTCACTAAGACAAATGTTCATGGTGAAGGCCTCCTGTAATATAAAACGTATGAATTCCTGTCCCTATTAGATAAGAGCTTTCTCTACATATGAATCTCCCATTTTAATGTGCCTATGCAAAAATAAAAAATGCCACAAGCTAAACAATTCCTATAACCTGTTTCTAACATAAATTCAGAACCCTAAAGAAACTTAAATACTAGAATTACTTACTAAACAAATCCAAAAAGGGACGGGAAAATATATCTATATAAGAAAATACACAATAAGAATTATATCTATTGAGGAAATCCATCTAAAGAAATATACAAAATAAAAATACATATTTTCTTTAAGTCTTTTTAACTAGTCTGGATAATAAAATCAAGAGCACAATTTTGGCCTATGATGTGGTCTTGAGGAGTCTGAAAAACAATTCACAGCAGTCACAGATCAGAAAATGTCTTAGAGCTGAGGGTCTCTCAGAAGCTAAATTCAGTAGCAAGCAACAGTCAAGATTTCAAAGGAAAGTGAGAGATAAGGGGACAAGAGCAGATCTGTGCAGTGGCAACAGCAACTTCATGGGAAAGGCTAGGTGTGCTGGGAGGCCGTCTTTTCACTTTGGGAGCTGGCTGGTATCTGGTTAGGGTGTGGGGATTGTTCAGGTGCCTGAAATGGGGTACAGATCTCAGGTGATCAGGCCTGACTCTATCACATATATTTAAATGACAACAGAAATTAGACAATTATATGTTTGTTTTCAATTATAGTTTTTATATACCATTTATTTTACATATGAAAACAACAGGTTGCTAAAACCTCTAGGTTTACAGTACTTAAATTTATACTCTTTAATTTTAATGTTCCTTTTGTGATTATGTAGATTATATCTGTCATTTCTCTTTAATTATACATCTGGCTTTTGAACATATTCATAAGCTGAATAGCATAAACTCATGACCTTCAAACTGACAGTGTATGATCATTGGTCTCCCCTAGAGGGGATCCCCTAGAGGGGATCTTTTTCTCCAATTTCTGTCATTCAGTATGGTATTCCTTTTGCTCGTTATTTAAGTGAACTTAGGTAGGTAATAAATGGTAAATGTATAGTTATAAAAAATAAAGATACATGAGGTAGAGAGATAATGGTAGATATAGAATCCAGATATAAATAGAAGCAGATATTTAAACATACATTTATATATAAGGAGATACATTTTGTGGGGGGCACACTCAGGCATTACTTCTAACTCTGCATTCAGAAATATCTTCTGGTGAGGTTCGAGGGGTTATATAGAATAATTGATATTAAACCCAGATTATCTCTGTATAAGAAAATCGCACTACTATCTCTTTGCCCCTAGAGAAAGAATTTGTATCATATTGAATCTCAAAGTTGGATATTTTATTCAAATATTTAATAAAAAGTACAGGAGTTTTGTGTGGTGGCTGAAACATTGAATACTATATCTAGATCTCTCATTACTGTCAATAAATTAAATTTATTTGCTTTTATTTATCCTTTTCTTTATCAGTCTTTGTATACAAAATTTAGGAAAATATTTTGAGCAAAAAACAACATTTTTTCAAGTTATTTTTTCCTGGAGTACAAGGAATTTTGTTCTAAATATCCTTTTACTATTTTGTCTGTAAGAACATGGCACATACAAACATATATGTATCTTTAAGCTAAATATAATAGTTGAAAAAATTCTTTAAATGACCCACATTATCTATAAGGTTTTCCTTTTTTATATTAGTATTCATTTTATTTAATTTTTATAGAAAAGTAATTAAATTATTCAAACTTCTAAAAAGACTTTTTCTAGTAACTCAGCAGTGATTCTTGCTTACTACAGCTTCTTTCCTTTTTATTTTCCCTTAAACATGATTTTTTTCCTACTTTGAAAACTAATATGGTCTCTAAGTTTAATCTCCCCTTATATCCATATCTATATATATTGCTCAGACCACTTTAAGTGTTTGGCCTTAAAACTTTCCGTTATTTTATCTCACATTATCAATTTAATAAGAATATTTCTGAGTTCATCTGGTGAGTCCTATACTACTCATGCATTAAAGCAAGCTCTTGCCTACTCTCAGTTCACTCAGTTATTGCCACTGCTTTTCATCTCTATCCATTCTCTTACACTTTTCACTGAACTTCAAATTTTTGTAAGCACAAACAAAATATGTTCACTACTTAGCTGAGATTAGAGCTGTATTCAAAATTATGTTGCTTTTTATTATGAGGAGAGATGGTCTTGGAGGATTAATTTAAAATTCAAAGTATGTCTAAAAGTATTTAGAATGCAAACAGTAAGAATTAATTAGAATAGGAACTTGGTTATAAAGCTTTGTTCCTTGTTGGAATAAACTTAAAGTTGTATAAAAGTTTAGTTCTCGACAAATGCCATTCCCAAGTCTCAATCAAGCCAGCTCCTTAGACCCATTTTGTTCAATAAAGAGACAGAGACTAAACTGAGAAAAATCATATGTATATTAACTCTGTACTAAAAAATGGAAATCAGGAGGTGAACCGGTTTAACTAAACCCCAGCCCTGCCAAAGCAAGAGTGCTGCTTTTCCCAGGGCCCTGCTTCACCACATCTCTAAACTCTCTGAAAAACATCATTCTGATCAAACTCCAACCAGGTATGTCAGTATTTGGGATAATATCAACAATACTTTTTTTAAATGAGTTGACAACTTTCTGGGTGTCTTCTCCATCTAGGAGACCTGGCTGTTGAAAACTCATTCCATAAAGTTTTCCTTCCTTTTCCCCTTTCTTTTCTTAAACTGATATTTATAGTCTTTAGAAGGACTCCTCCCGTTTTTTGCTTGTTTAAATTTTTGCCCCCCCCTTTTCTTTTCTCTTTTTATTTTTTCTTACCTTCAAACAGAACCGCATAACTTGAACCATCTTGTTCTGCCTCACAAACTGAAGGCGAAATAATGGAGGGCACCAAGACCAAACAGTCGAATGAACATTGAGTAGAAATAAAAAATGATCAGACTTGAACACCAAATCCAAAGCCAACTACAACAGAATTGATACCCAATCTACAACAAGCTAGACACAAAAGGGACCACTTACTCTAGCAGCGGGGGAGGGGGGGGAGAGGAGTCTGAAGGGGCGATATGGGATGAATGCTGGGAACAGGGGTGGAGGGAGGACAACATTGGTGGTTGGAATGCCCCTGATTCAATGTCACTATGCACCTGAAATACTACTGTGAATGATTTGTAATCCACTTTGGTAAAATTAAATTTATTAAAAAATAAGAAAAAATAATATCATAGAGCTCACACAAAAATATCAAATAAAATTATCTTGTATAATTAAAAAAAGCCACAGTGTAAGTAACTAGTTGGAATTCCTGGACTGTCCAAAAACTTCATTTTTTTTTTGTTTCTCATCCTCATAGGAGCACACCAATTTAGGTGCCAATGTGTAGCTGATATCACTTAATGTTCAGAAATAAATTAAATAACAGAATGATCCGCTAGCAAGAAGACCTTTACTAAATAATCTGCCAATGATTTAATAATCTCATTAGAGATACAATATTGTTTACTAGTTTCTTTTCACTGTACTTTTATTCTTTCTTTTCATCTTTTCCTTTTTTCTTTCTTTTCTGATCTTTTATATTTTTCTCTCACTTTATATAAAGAAGTTGCATCATACAATTGTTACAATTGACTGTAACACATTTGTTTGCGTTACAGTCAATTGTAACAATTGTATGATGCAACTTCTTTATATAAATTAAAAATATAGCTTTGTTCTCAGTTATTTCTTCTTAAAAATATTAGGTATAAAATTAGTGTATGATAACATAACCCTTGAAACATCATAATCTTTCCAACTGATTGTATTTAGAGAAAAGTTTAATAATGATTGCAACAGGCTATGAACTAATGAGGGTAAATTTAAGCCTGCATATTTATAAACACTTAAAAAGTAATAAGAAATGTTTTATAGGTGCAGCTCTTACTCAATGGCTTTGATATTTCCAGTAGATCAATTTATTTTCCAAGTCAAGGATATTCAATAACAATAAAAATGAGGAATCCTTAGCATTTTTGTTAATAACTCTAGTACACTAACTTTATAGCTTCATCATATTATGGTATAAATATGTAGTTATACACAAATAATTATTATGTAAATTACATTCATTACATATTACATGCATGATTGCATACATGATATTTTATAGATAATAATATATACAACATATTGCACATATTATAACATTGTACAGATATGTGTTATACATTATACATTAAAAATTGGTGAAGCTATAACAAATAGCTTCAGCAAATATATCTATGTTAATATGTTAAGAGATTCAAATAATTTATTATATTATTTAAGAACTTAATTCACTTCATTTTTAATGAGATAAAACTAATTAATATTTAACTCAGGAAGCCTTTCTTGAGTAAAGTTTACCCTCACCAGTGATGATTTGCCTAGAAAATGCAAAACCTTTCCATCTGAATTGCGGATTTATATTTTTTAAGCCTTCTGACCCATTCCACAAGGGGAGCTTTTGAACTGTAACCAACGGATTGATCCCCAGTGTCTATGTGTAAATGTGAATGAATATATTGGCTACCTCATTGTCTAATGTCCATCTTTAATATATTAAATGTCTGTCTCTGTTGTATGTTCTACTTCCTGTTACAGATAACCGTCCAACCTCCCCATTATCACTTTACAAATCCATTTCTAGCCCTTCATTCACTCACCCCTGATGTTATTTTTCCCCCATTCAACCCTTTTTACATCCAGTTCTTAACTCCTCAGGAACTGGAACATTCCCCTACACCCCAACCAGCGAAAAGACAGATTCCCAGCCTGTCTTGCCTCAGTCAGAGAAGAAGCTGTGACCACCAACACTGCTGAATTTCTCTCTGTGGCTTTTTTATTCAAATATTTCGCCTTAAAGAAAAAAATATGAAAGAAATATTTTTAAAAATTTCGCCTTCAAGAACCAGTTTTCATTCACTGTAATTGTTATATACCTGCACTATTTACATGGGATTGCACATAATGGAAATAAATGCCTCCTATATAAATTTAACATAGGAAATCATGAGGTTTTTTTGTTTGTTTGTTTGTTTGTTTGGTTTTTGGTTTTTGGGCCACACCCGGCGGTGCTCAGGGGTTACTCCTGGCTGTCTGCTCAGAAATAGCTCCTGGCAGGCACGGGGGACCATATGGGACACCGGGATTCGAACCAACCACCTTTGGTCCTGGATCGGCTGCTTGCAAGGCAAACACCAATGTGCTATCACTCTGGGCCCAGAAAATCATATTAACAAGAGATGAGTAATAAATAAATGAGTTATAAATTTATTATAATAAAATATATGTGAACATATGTAGGGGTTATAAAGTTTATTTTTCTTATAATTTTACCATTAGCTCTGCACTGAATACAAGGATGCAAAATAAATGAAAGTAGGTAACTCTAAAATGTAGCAAAAGAAAATAATGTAGATTACAAAAGATAAAGGGGACAAAAGTATTGTTTTCAGTATTCAACATTGAAGTAGTGAAAAGACATGTAAGGGAGTTAGCAGCAAAATCAAATAAAGGAATACTGAGAAAAAATGTCATAGAAATTCGGAAAAAAAGCCACAGTTTTGCAAAA
Source organism: Suncus etruscus (assembly GCF_024139225.1). Taxonomy (NCBI): domain Eukaryota; kingdom Metazoa; phylum Chordata; class Mammalia; order Eulipotyphla; family Soricidae; genus Suncus; species Suncus etruscus. The sequence goes on from NC_064854.1 coordinate 1,701,736, forward strand.
AACATGGAAAGAATACTTAAGAATATAGCTTGAGTTTTAGTGTGGAATCTAATATTAATTTTCAAAATAATAAAAGCATGTCTTTGGAGAGAAAGATGATTTTATAATGTATTAAATAATATTTATCATCAGAATAATAATAAGATGTCTAAAATTGAGGTAAAATTTTGAGCTATACAGAATTGGATATCATAAATTCTGTTACACATTAAATATACAAAATAAGAATAGAAGAGTTATTGGATGAAAGAACATGTTGTCTATAAAACACCCAGAAAAATATATGCTTAGCTATAAAGATGATAGTCTAAGGAGAGGAGCTGATAAGACTTTTAGGGATGAGTAAATTAATTAGTATTTACCAGAATTCCTGCACCTTTAAAAAATACCCTATTAGTGGGGTCCCTAATTCACTCTTTTATCTGCCCCCTCTCCCAGAAGACAATATAGAGGCTTTTACATTAACTATCCCAGGTATCTTTGATAAGTGAATGCTTATTTAGGTTAGGTTATCATAGCTAGGCAACTTTCTGTTAACCTTTGTCCTTCTTCCTGAGTTTACTGGTCTAAATAATAAATATTGTAGGTGATGGACAATCAAGGCTTTGAGTTGACTTCATGCTTTCTACTGCTTTTCTCTCTGCCTTCTTTTCTTAATCCAGGTAGTGTATGTTTGCCAGGGTCTTGTTCCCTGCTAGAAAACATGATATTTTAAATGATCACAGTTAAACTAAAACAGACACTTGTAGAGAAGAAAACAAACAAACAAACAAACAAAAAACCCACCTAAAATCAACTATGTGCATATTGTACCTAAGAACATTAATTCTTTGCTTCCTAGGAAAATGGCTATTTTATATATTAGTGAGAAATATTCTCAATTTAAATAGATAGCAACTCTTTAGGTCTGTCATAATAAATAGATTTTCTTTTTTTGAAGAGGTGCCATGCATGGCACTTTCTTAGAAGATTTTTCTAAACTTTAACTACACTTTCTGCTTTTCATGACAAGGTTATCTTGTTTTGTGGTGTAAAGTTTCTTTAAGTAATATCTGATTACCATTTGAATATCTTGTAGTCTCCATTTTATTTATCATTAAGTTTATTAGCTTATTTGCTCTTTGTTTGTGAGCATTACTAGTGGTTTGTCAAGTTTATTTATTATTTCCAAGAACCAACTCATGCTTTCCTCAATCTTTTGGATTCTTTTTTGGCTTGAGTTAATTAATTTTTACTCTGATCTCTTTTATTTCCTTTTATATGCCAATTTTTGGTTCATTTTGTTGATCAAAATGTGCCATTAAGTTATTTATGTAGTCTCTTCCTTCTGAATGAAAGAATGCAAAGCTATACATTTTCTTCTTAATACCAATTTTTTCTGTGTCTAACAATTTCTGATCATTCATGTCTTCTCTTTTGATTCAGGAATCTTTTGACGTTTTCTTTCATTTTGTCTCTGACCCTCTCGCTATTAAGTGGTGCGCTGTATAATTTCCAGATTTTAAATTTTTTTCCTCTAAGTCTATTTGTAATTTTCTTCTAATTTAAGTGCATGGTGATCTCAGAAGTGAGTTGAGATATAATTTTTATCATTTTGATTTCACGAAGGTATGATTTTTGGCCCAGTATGAGGTCTATCTTGGAGATGTCTCATGTGCATTGGAGAAGAAAGTATATGCAGATTTTGGGTAATGTAGAACCCTATAAATATATAATAAGCCACTCACTTTAATTTATCCTTTCAGAGCAAGTATATCATCTTGAGTTTTAGCCTGGTTGATCTATCAAGGGGTGACAGGGCAGTGCTGATGTTTCCCACTATTATTATTATTGACTTCCAATATTATAGATGTCTTTCATCATATCTAACAGCAATTGTTTTAAATATGTTACTGGCTCCTTATTTGGTGCATATATGTTTAAAAGTGACATTTATTCCTATTTTACATAACACTTGATTATTAAGAAATGTCCATCTGTCTCATAACCATTTAGGTCAAGTTATGTGGTTCTGTTGAGAAAAAACTTGGAGATGTCTGTAAATATTGATTTAAAAAAAGAAAGGAAAAAAAGAAGAAAAAAACTTCAACAACTACAAATAACGCACAACAGCAAAATAATGCTCTTTATCATCTAATATCTACATATATGAATAACCCTGGATGTATCTTTAAGGCATAAATTTCTACCCCCAAATAATTCATTCATATTATTAAAATAGTAGTTTTATTATTAATTTGTTGTATAGAATATATTTAAAGTGCTTAATATTAGTGATATCATTAAAATATTTGAAGAGTATTTGAGATAATAAATATTGTAAGGGAAACTAAGAGCACAACTATAGAAGTATAGTGATCTGAAATGATTATATTTGATATTTTGTAAATAATATACAAAATTGCTTGATAATCATTCACATTTTTATTTTTATAAGTAAAATATCATAATGTTTACATAGTATTTTTATGAACCTGTATGCATGTCTCATATATCTGTAAGAGGATCTTGTTGAGTGCATTTATATACCCAAACTCCTTAGTAAGAACAAATTGACAATATTAAGTGCAAAATAAAATTCACTTAAATAGAATGTATTTACTAAAAATGAAAATTTTAACTATATAAAACTAAAGAACTTAATAAAAATAAATAAAATGGAAAATAATTTTGTCCGGAAAAGTTAACTTTATAAAAGGTTGTATAAATTCCAGCACCAAGGAAAGAAATCAGAGAACAATTTTCTCATGTTTCTAGAGTCAAGGTTATTGAATGTTTATGATTCTTTGAAATGTTTAAATGTGTGCTCACTATTTTACACCATTTTACATAAATGTGTAGACTTTGTGATGGTATATATTATGTAGTTATATATCATTAATAATATATAGGGTAGGTGAAACTAATTAGGACTTAAAATTAAAGCATATTAAATAAATAAAACCTAATGAATCTTACAGTATTTTCTGATGTAAAGTATTTTAATATATTTGTGACATTACTTAGTTACAGTGATTAAGGATGCATAGTGTCTCAAGTAATTAAACCTTGAAAGGTTTATGGAAACTGGAGGAGCCAAAGGTGATTTTTCTAACCTAACTTACTGCAGAAAGAAAAAAAGATTTGGCATTTGAACACAATTTATACCACTGATTTTTGGCACTTAGTTTAGACTTATCTTATGTCAATTATGACTCAATTGAGAGATTGTAATATTAGATAAGACAGTCGCCTTTTACGTGACTATTCCCTTGTTTAATCACTTAACCACTCATGATCTCTTGAAGACCATCAAGAGTGATCCCTGAAGGCCACAGTGATAGCACAGTGGTAGGCATTTGCCTTGCATGGGGATGACCTGAGGTGGACCTATAATTGATCCCTGGCATCCCATATGGTCCCCCCAAGCCTGTTATAAGCAATTTCTGAGTGTAGAAAGAGGAATAACAATAAGAACCACCAGATGTGTTCCCCCCAAAATATAAAAGAAGGATCCTGAGCAAAAATCCAGAAAAGTTCTTATATATGGCAAGATTTGATCCCCAACTAAAAAGAAGAAATACAAATAATATAAACTATTAAAATTATTTGTATTATTGTTTTTAAAAAAGTAAGCAGCATCATATTAAGGGTGCTGTGGATAAGGTAAGACTTGCATACTATGAACTCAGTTTAGTCCCAGCATCCTATATGGTACCCTGAGAATCTCCAAAGTTGATTCCTGAGTATTGGAATTGTACAGTAAATTCTGTACAAAGGCAGGTGCCTCCTATGAAAAAATACACACAAGAAGCATAATTGGATACCATCTCATATATTCATAGATAACTTCTTGGCTATCATTCTTAAAAGAGAGAGGAGTATAATTCAGAGTGAGGAAACAATCCATGTACAATCCAGAGTGAGGAAAGCAGGTAGATGGATCAGAACAGCATAAGGGCCTTCAGAAGAGGACCATGTTCACGGATGTTCTGGTGAAGGGCACTGCACACTCAGTCCAGCTCGAGGAGCATCATGGAGATTATCTACCAGAGACCAAGTCACTCCCTATCATTGTGGACTTCTTGGGTAGGTCCCTGAGTAGCTGTTCAGACTCCAATTGTAAAATCTCCCCAAACATCATAGTCCAACTCTGACTGAATGTGCCTGAAGCATGGTAGCCACAAAGAAAGAATATACCAAGCCAGCCATAAGAGACGCATAGAGTTGGTTCTCTTCTCACCTTGTGGTCTCACTCCGTGCCAAGCCAAACCAAAACATCTTTATTACCACCCAGGAGGGAGAGGATCAGTGAGTGACAAAGGTACTTTGCATGCTACTACATTCTAGGTGAACATTTACATATCAAGTGGATAGGTGAAAAGGAAAAAGGAAGTCGAGAGAACACCTTTGTTTTGGGTAAAAGCAGAGTGTGAACTAACAAAGTATAAACTTCAGGGCTTTCTACTAAGTTTATACTAAATAAAATAATGATTGAAAAATTATGTCTACTTTTAATGGCCTGTTTATATAATGATAAAATGAAAAGAATTTTTTTGTCTGTAATATTATGAAAATAAGTAGATATTAATCCATAACTTACTTTTCTTGATAAGATAAAAGTGACTAGAGTGGGGCTGGATCCATAGCACAGCGGTAGGGCATTAATTTGCCTTGCAAGCGACCAATCCAGGAGGGACCTTGGCTGATCCCTGGTGTCCCATATGTTCCCCCTAGCCAGGAGCGATTTCTTTTTTCTTTAAATATCTTTATTTAAACACCTTGATTACATACATGATCGTGGTTGGGTTTCAGTCATGTAAAGAACACCCCGTTTCACCAGTGCAATATTCCCATCACCAATATCCCAAATTTCCTTCCTCCTCTCCCCACACCCCCCTGTGCTCTAGAGGGACTTTCTACTTCCCTCATTCATTCTTATTGTTATGATAGTTCTCAATATAGTTATTTCTCTAACTGCACTCACCACTCTTTGTGATGAGCTTCATGTAGTGGGCTGGACCTTCTAGTCCTCTTCTCTTTTGTCTCTGAAAATTATTGCAAGAATGGCTTTTATTTTTCTTAAAACCCATAGATGAGTGAAACTATTCTGCATCTATCTCTCTCCCTCTGACTTATTTCACCTAGCATAATAGATTCTATGTACATCCATGTATAGGAAAATTGCCAGGAGTGATTTCTGCGTGCATAGAAAGGAGTAATCCTTGAGCGTCACAGGGTGAGGCCTAAAAAGAAAAAAAATAGAATTAAATAAAAAATAACTGGAGTGAGGATATTAATTGAACAATCTATAGTTTGTACAAGTGAATTTTAAGAGAACATATTTCTTATGTATAATAATTTTTAATAAATAAAAATTGTATTTTTTATTGAGGCTGGAGCAGTATCACTGTAGGTAGGTCATTTACCTTGCACATGATCAAACTGAGTTTGATCCCCAGAATCCCATATGGTCCATAAAGCTTGATAGGATTAATTTACGAATGCAGAGTCAGGACTAACCCTGAGTGCCATTGGGTGTGGCCCAAAAATAAAAAAAATGTCTTTTTCTATAGAATATATTGAAATAAATTTTTCAAATAATCATAGTTAAAATAATTAACAATACATTAAGATTTGCTAATATATGCTGAAAGCAAAATATATATTTTATAAAATATAATCATAACTTTTATTCATATATTTTTGGGTTTTGGGGTCACACCTGGCAACGTTCAGGGGTAACTCCTGGCTTTGCTCTCAGAAATCACTCCTGATAGACTTGGAGGACCATGTGAGATGCCAGGGATCAAACCCGGCTCATCAGGGATCAGCTGCATGCAAGAAAATCACCCTACCACCGTACTATCGCTACAACTCCTATTAATATGATTTCAGTGCGGAAAGTGTTATGTCCAAGGAGTTATCACATTTCCTTATTTGTAACGAAGGCATGTATCAATCATTACCTGATATATAACACAAATAAGATGGCATTACTCAAAGAATTAATTTCTTATTTATTTAAGAACAACTATACATTAAATATATAAAAATGATCAACTGAAACCACAACATTTGTTCTCACAAATATGCATACTTTTATAAAGAAAAAAAGGACAAAGTTTAAAAATATCTTTGAACATTTCAGTTCTGAATAATCAAAGTGATATCTCTAGAACTCTGATAAAAGATATTGTTAAGGATAAAATTGGTAAGATATGAAAAATAGAGAGTAAGACGGTTGCTTTTAATGTAGCCAAAGCAGGAGTGCTGCCAGGAGTGACTGCAGAACACAGAACTAGAAGTGAACCAAGAACACAGTTTGGCAGGTTCTCTAACTGTGTATCAGAATAAATTAACAACAGGAAAAGAAGATAAAAAGACACAATATGCAATTAAAATAGCAGGAACTAAAGAGATAGGCTACATAAAGTGAAAAAAGAGAGGGGGAAAGTTTTGAACACTTGGGAAATTTCATAAAACTTACATTAGACTTCTTAAATAAAATACTATGAGCAACATGTGAATGGGATGATATATTCAATGCATGAAAGAAACCTTAAACCAAGAATATTTTATTCATCAAGGTTGTCACTCAGATTTGAGGAAGGAATTAAAAGTCTTGGACAAACAATAGCTGAAGATATCTTATGCATTCAAATCAACTATATAAGGAACATTTGATGGTTTTATATGTAAAATAGACTTCAAACAGTAAAATTATTCAAATTCTCACAGGAAAAAAATCCCATTATATCAACAATTTTCCTAAATTTTAGTGAACTGAACACCTATGAAAGTCAATGCATGGCAGGATGGATTTACCAGCATTTTAAATTAACATAAATCAAATTGACACTTCTGGTGCAAAATCCAACCTGCTACTGAATATAAAACAAAAGTTCAATTCATCTGTTAAACACAAGCTTAGAGGAAAAAGATGTCATATTACCACACAAGTCAATGTCAAATTAAAAAGAAAAATGAGGCACTGTCACAGATGATTCAGACCAATATCACTGCAGGTAAAAATAGCAATGGGATAGTATGGGATATTATATTATTTAAGTGATCAATTGAACATGAGAATGACACACTTATCAACACAGTAGTGGGAGACATTAAAACCCATTTTTATCACTACACAAGTCAAGAGAATAGACAACAGTAATGAAATAAGAGCACCAATTGCAGAGATTGAAGAACTGGAATTAATAAATTCATATAAAACTTTATTCAAAAAGTTGAACACATGTTTATTTGCAAGATAGACTATATGCTGGGACATAATTCAAGAATCAGATTTCATGAATATAGAATCTTTTTAAACATTAGTCCCTCTAACTTTATTTATTTATTTATTTATTTATTTATTTATTTATTTATTTATTTATATATTTTAGCTTTTGGGTCACACCCAGCAGCGCTCAGGGGTTACTCCTGGCTCTATGCTCAGAAATTGCTCCTGGCAAACTCAGGGGATCATATGGAATACCTGGATTCGAACCACCGTCCTTCTGCATGTAAGGCAAATGTCTTACCTCCATGTTATCTCTCCAGCCCATGAACATAAAATCTTATTAAGTATCTTTTCAGACTAAAATGTCATGAATGTAGAAATTAAAAAGAAAGTTGTGAAATTTACATAATTGGGAAATGGAACAAAATCCTATTTTGGAGGTGTTTGGTTGTGCTATACCTCACAGCACTTAGGGCTTACTACTATTATTATAAACAGGAATCAATTCTAGTGATATTTGGAAGATTGTATACATTTCTTGGAATCAAACATAGGTTGGCTATATAATATATATATGTATATATATAAATATATATATATTAGCACCTTGTTTCTAATATTGTGTCTCTGGACCCCCACAACATCCTGTGCAATAAATATTAAATCAAAAAAAATTAAATGAAAAACTAAAATGATTAAACAAATAAGTAGAAAGATACTAACTGTGCAAACTATGAGACATAGTAAAAAATAGTTTTAAGGTGTGTGTATATGTGAGAGAAAGAGTATACAGAATGATGAAATGGCTCACAGAATGTTAGCCACACAACTTAAAAACCTATAATTAATATCAAAATAAATAAAAGTAGAAAAATAGTAGCAACGGAAATTAATTATATATGTCAATATAAAAGAATTCAAAGCATTAATAAAGCTAGAATTATTTTTTAATCAAAAGTATACACAAGGTTAACAAACCCTTACCAAAGCTCCTATGTAAAAAAAAGAGAGATAAAAGCCAAATAAGAGGTTGGAGTGGTGGCGTGGAGCAGTAAGGTAACTGCCTTGCTCGTGCTAGCCTAGGATGGTCTGTGGTTGGATTCCCCCAGAGTCCCATATGGTCCCCCAAGCCTGGAGCAATTTCTGAGCACATAGCCAGGAATAATCTGAGCGTCACTGAGTGTGGTCCAAAGAAAAACAAAACAAAAAGCCAAATAAACTAAATGAACTTGATAAAATAATAATAATAACAACAACAACAAAAAACTCATTAATGCAATAGGTGACCATGAACTGTATAATTTTAAGCTAGAGAACCTAAATTAAGTGGATACATTTTTCGAAGTATACAGTTTCCAATTATTTGGTCTAACTTAATAGAAATTCTTAGGAGACCTAACATAAGGAAATAAAAACTGCTCCTTAAACATGTGATCTCCCTTGAACACGTATTTCTTTTATTTCACCCCTCATAAGATTCAAAGTAAGTTTATTTCAATTAAAAATTAACTTCCTACATGGACATTCTTATTTAAAATTTTTAAAAATCCTCAAAAACAAAAGTTCAAGTTTAGATGGCATATTAGTTATTTCTTACAAAATCTCCAATTATACTACTAAGACTCAATCTCTTTGAAAGATTGTCGAAAAATGGATCTTTTCAATAGCTTCTTTGAAGCCAACATTACTCTAAGACAAAAAGCAAAGATATTTCCCAAAATGGACATGATAGACTGACACCCCTGATAACTTAAATATAAAGATTCTCAATGAAATCTTAGGAAATGAAACACCAAAATACTCCAGTTACACATACCAAGTTCAAATGACATATATTTCACATGCATAAGTATGGTTTGATATGCATGAATCAATTACTGTAATAAACATATCAACCAAAGGAAAGATAAATGCTATATGCGCATATGAAGAAATGCAAAGAAAGCTTTTGACAAGATTGAGCATCTTTCATTATGAAAGCCCTCCACAAAATAAGAAGAGAAGGAACATACGTCAAGTTGGCAATGGCAATTTATAACACACACATAGCCTACATTATCTTTATTTTCTTGGCAGCGCTTTTAACTTTATTAAACATTAAAGCCTGATAATGATCCCACTGATGATGATGTAAAGGCCACTTCTCAAAGAACCATTTAGAGCAAAGGCTTTTACTAATTTACATAGAGGAGCAGGGCATGGTCCGCTCACATTTGGTGTTAACCTCAGGATTCCATACCCTCAGCTTCCTGATATTCTACCCCCTGACACAGAGGCCAAGGAAGAAAGCACACCCTTCGGAGGCTTCATGGCATAGCAAGCAGAAACATAAGTCCATATCAACCCAAGATTCATGTTGAAACAAGCAGCTCAGAGAAGCCTGAATTTCCTTGCAACTGAAAATTATAGACATTTCATTTGAACAAAGGCACAAATCAAGGACACTTTCTTCATTATTATTTATGTAGGCCTTCAAGTGCTTGTCTCGTGAAATAGGAGAGTCAAAAAATCAAAGTTAAAAATTAGAAAAGCTTTTAGACTATCACTAATGATGTATTACATATTAAATAGAAAGAGAAGTCCTTAATATTTTACAAAACTTTATAAAATATAATGAAGTACAATACTATAACAAAGTACACAGTCAATAAATGAAAGTTGGTCACATATCATATGCAAGTGGTAATCAAAAGAGAAAAAATTATTAAAAATATAGTCTGTGACAAGCCACATATATGCAAGAAGTAAAAAGGAAAGCCTGCTAAGTAACTGATGTTTGAAAAAGAAAAAAATGAGAGAAAAAGAAAGAAGAAAGAAGAAAGCAAGAAATAAAGAAAGAAAGAAAGAAAAAAACAAATGAAATAAAGAAAGAAAAGGAAGAAAAGGCAGAAAGAAATCACAAAAGAATAAAAGAAAAAGTAAATAAAGAAAAAAGAAAGGAAGGAAGGAAAAGAAAGGGATTTACTTATATATGTAAATATATATGATATACACAAAATATCATGTTAAATGTAGTAACTCAGAATAATAAGGTTAAATACAAATTTATTTCACTTATATATGGTATTTATAATAAAGTCAAATGACAATTGCTTTAAATGGGGATTGTCTAGAATACTTTTGGCCTATGAATATTGTGAGGAGAAGGAAGATATAGAGTGGCAAAGAAGAAAGACAGCTGTATAAAAGGGGTCAGGGGTCAAGGGACATAAGATGCATTGGTGGTGTTAAAAAAAGACAGAACTAAATATCCAAATCATAGTGTGGACAACACTGAAATCAGGAGGACCAAACTTTAACAACCAAACTTAGAATGGTGCCTGTTATGATGGCACGCTATGGGGAAAGGAGGGAGATGGAGGGGGAGATGGAGAGAGGGAATTGGGGGGATAAGGGTATGAATTATGGGATGGATTCGAAATGTTGGTGGAGGGGTGTTGACTGGTAGTAAGATTGGTACTGAAACATAGTATGTCTAAAACTCAACTATGAATAATTATGTAAATCACACTTTATATTTATATATTCATAATATATATGGTTACACAAAATCTAAGAGCTAGTTTGGCCTTAGTTTGATGCAACTTTCTTATTCTATTAGGCTATAATTTAACTCATAAAATTGCAGAAAGCTGGAAGTTAAATTAAGTGTAGGTTACAACAAATGAAGACAAATAAAAGTTATTTGAAAGTGGAGAAAGGAATTTGAGATTAGACTAAAATTCATTAAATTCATTGAGAAAATATAGACTTAAATCTATAGGCTATGAGTCAGATAATGGGACAATATTTAAATTATATTTCACATATTTCATAAAGTTCATCTGTTAAGGAACCTATATCCAAAATATATAATGATCATCAGCAATTAATAAAGTAAAAATACCACCATTAATAATGAGTAAAGATGAATAGACACTTCCATGAAGTGTCTTCCTATGAACTAATCAAAGATAAATCCATAGTTATTTGTAATTATATTATTAAAATCTTAAGAATCAATGGGATCATACTACCCAACTTATAATAATTAAATTAAAACCATCATTTTCTACAAAGTTAGAAGCAAATCAATGCTAATGGTATAGTAGAGTTAGAATGAAGTATTATTAAAGTCCTGGTATTTATACTGTTGCAAATGACATTGTACATATATGGAACATATAACTATATATAAATATAAAGCCTGTGTTCTAGGAAAAAAAAAATCCAGAGCTATCTAAAGATCCTTAACCTGACAAGTAACTCTAGTTGGAATCCAGGCACCCATATTGTTCCCCAATCTGCATCAAGAGTTATCCAGAGTGCTGAGTGCAGAGATAGGAGAAAACCCTGAGCACTAATGAGTGTGGCCCAAATACCAAAACAAAAAGGCAAAATAGTGTTTGGTGAAAGTAAATAATATTCTAGAAAGTGATAAATTATAGAAAATATATTTTCTTTGCAGACATTGGATCTAGAATTATCTTGTAACATGGTTGATTATAACTGTTACTTTTTTAAATCACATATTAAAAATCAAATTATGTAAACTCAATTGTGAAGTAGCCTCAACTTCTAATCTTGGAATTAGAAACATTCAGTATTGTTCTGCATTTTACTGAGTGAAAAAAAAATATCATGGTTCAGCTATTCCAAATCCTTTTAAAGTAAAGCAAATACATTTAGATTGGTTAAAAAGGTCACATGCTAGTCATTTTATGATTAAAAATATTTTAGTATTATGTATAATAGGAAGGCCTAAATGTTTTAACCCTGTGGTCAGTAATCTTTCTTCTAGTAGTCACTTTCCTTTAAGTATCAAAATAATAAAATATAGAAAAGACTTGCAATGGAGATAAAATTGACAGAAATTTCTCTACACACATATATAAATTTTGTCAAGCACACTACTGTCCAAATGAATCTTGACCATGCGTTTATAAAAATATCCATATATAGAGTCTAGTTGAGAATTTGAAGCAAAGTAAATGTAAAAATCAAAGGCAAAGTATTTGTATACATAATGCAAATAGATGAAAATAAGATAATTCATTTTCACTATGTAACTGAAATACAGCTGTGAAAGATTTTAATTCTCATTGGTCTCAATAAAAAATAATAAGTAAAACAAAAAATTCATAAAAATAAAGATAATAAAATAATCAAGAAATAAGTAAATGAAAACTATCTAAAATATTTTTAGTTCGATCCATTTTATTTCTTTGAACGTATCTAACTTGATGAACTTGCTTTCCTATCCCATTTATTTCTAGATGATATAAAGTAATATATATCTGAAATGTAGCCTATTTCAAAGTATGAATATTCTAATAATCTCTAACTTCTTTTTTTTTTCAGATTTTTTTTATTTAAACACCTTGATTCCATACATGATTGTGTTTGGGTTTCAGTCATGTAAAGAACACCACCCATCACCAGTGCAACATTCCCATCACCAATGTCCCAAGTCTCCCCCCTCCCCACCCGACCCCCGCCTGTACTCTAAACAGGCTCTCCATTTCCCTCATACATTCTCATTATTAGGACAGTTCGAAATGTAGTTATTTCTCTAACTAGACTCATCACTCTTTGTGGTGAGCTTCCTGAGGTGAGCTGGAATATCTAAAATATTTTATACACTTAGTTTCTTGATGGAAGAGAAAATGAAAGCCCTTGGGTATCTGACAATAATTGGGACTAAAAATAATTATTTGGTTAGGAATCTTTGGGCTTTTGTTTTGTGAGTGATACCAAGTGATGTTCAGTGCTAAATCCTGACTTTGTGCCATGAATCATTTCTGGTGGGCTTAGGGTGCTAGGTGTCAGGGCTCCAGCCTAAATCAATCAAGAGCAAGATTGACATCTAACTTGTACAACTTTCCAGCTCCAGGATTATGATTTCTGGACATCTAACAAACATTTTCATTGGTATTTTCAAAACAATGAACAATCATATATCTTAACATAAAATTACTTTTTTAAACAAAATTCTTATTAAAATAGTTTTATCCCTGGGGTAAGCATCTTTCTTTTTAATAAATATTATAATTTTTTGTTTTTTTATAAATATTATAATTTTATATTTATTTTTGAGGTATTTATTTAGAAAGTGTCCTATGTATGGCTCAAAGTGATAGTACAGTTGGCAAGCTACCTGCCTTGCATGATATATTTACATAGATACAGATTAATTTATTTTTGAAATTTCAATAAAATATGGTCTATATAAAGTAATTTTAGAATTATTGCAATTTTTGTTATACATATATATATTCTAAAGTATTTTTTAGGAATCTTTGAGTTTTTGGTTTGTGAACAATTCCTAGTGCTGTAAACCTAGAATTATTTAAATGTAGTTTCAATCTTCATCTCTGTATGGTCCCAGAGCCATCCAGGAGTATTCCCTCAGTACAGAGCTAGTCATAAGCTTTGTGAATCTTCAAGTGGGCCCTCAAAACTAAAAACCAAAAGTAAAAATTCCTGTAAAATACTTTAAAATCAATATATGACAAAGAAATTGCAATAATTCTAAAAGGCCTAAACTCACACCCTGAGTTCCCAAAAGCATTATTTTCTTTAAGAAATGTTTTAAGTACTATTTCTTTCAAATATTTCCTTAGTTAAAGTAATGTTCATTTCTATTTTATTTAGAAAATAAAATAATCGAGAACTATATTCTGCACATGATTATATTTTTCTCATATTTTATAATATTGGTTACTAAAATTATTTTTTAATTTTATATTAGTTCTGTTTTTTATATTGAACTGAAATCTAAAATTTTAATGGATTTCTAAAAATAAACAAGATGGACAAATCCTTAGACTCATGACACAAAAAATAATTTAAAACCTAAATAAATAAAAACAAGGACGAAGGAGAAATTACAATAAATACAGTATAAATTCAAACAGTATAAATTCAAGAGATTATTATTACAGCTGTATTTCTGTAAGTTGAATAACTTCTATGAAACTGATGAATCTATAGAATTAATATTCTCTCAAAATTGAATTGAGAATGTATAAAAACTGACCGGACTCATCACAGGAAAGGCAATTGTAAAAGTAATTAAAATATTCATAAGAAAAAAGTTTTAGTACACATCTCACTAGTGTTTTTATCAAACTTTCAAGAATAAAATTTGCCCTATATTCTTGAAGTGATTTCAAACCATTGAAGAAGTAGGCATCTTTTCAAACCCGTTTATAAAGTCCACATCACCATAATACTAAAAGTAGGCATGTATACTACTTTAGATACCACATGGATACAGTTCAGTAGGTAGTGAACTTTCCTTGCATACAGCTCACCCAGGTTTGATCTCCAATATCTTTTGTGGTCCCTTCAGTAATACCAGGAGTAATCACTGAGTCCAAACCAGGGGTAGCCCCTGAGCATTTTCCAGCTGTGGCCCAGGAACCAGAAAAAAATGCATATCAAAATCCCAGATGTTCATTTATATATAAAAAATCTGGAATAAAGTATTAGGAGATAAAATAGAACAAACTATTAAGAATTTCAGTGCATTATGATCAAGTAGTATTTATTCCAAATATGCAAGATTAAAAATGAAGTGGTCAAAACACATGTAACTCAAGAGCTGATATATATCATATCAACAAAATGAAATAAAAGTTGAATTTATTCATTAAAACTGATAAAACTTTTGAAACAATTTAAAATTATTTCTAATAAAATTTCAGAGAATTGAAAGTAAAAGATCATTTATAATAAAATTAAGCCAATATCATACTCAATTAAGACAACTTGAAGTAATGTACAAAAAAGAAGTCAACTTTCACCAGTACTGTTCAATATAGATATTGGTTGTTCTCACCACAGCTATTAAACAAACAAAAAATCAAAGTCAAAAATTGAAAAATATTTTTTTTTTGGTTTTTTTGGGCCACACCCGTTTAACGCTCAGGGGTTACTCCTGGCTATGTGCTCAGAAATCGCCCCTGGCTTGGGGGGACCATATGGGACGCCGGGGGATCGAACCGCAGTCCTTCCTTGGCTAGCGCTTGCAAGGCAGACACCTTACCTCCAGCGCCACCTACCCGGCCCCGAAAAAATAATTTAAACATCATTTTAAGAGACAAGAATCTGAAATGGAACAAAGAAAGCCTATTCAACAAATGGTGTTGGTACAACTGGAAAACCACATGTACAAAAGTGAAAATCAACCCATACCTCACTCCTTATACAAAAGTCAACTCAAAATGGATCAAAGACCTTGAAATCAGACCCGAATCTATAAAGTTTATCGAGAATAAAATAGGGAGAACACTCGAAGACCTATATATCAAAAAGGTCTTCGAGAATGGAGCACCAATGGCAAGAACCTTAGCAGCAAACATAAACAAATGGGACTACATCAAACTAAAAAGCTTCTGCATGGCGAAAGAAACCTTACTTAATGCAAGAAGACAGTTAACAGAATGGGAAAAAATCTTTTCACTAGACATATCAGATAAAGGGCTGATATCTAGAACTTACAAAGCACTCAGAAAACTGAGCCCCTCAAAACCAAATAAAGCCATAAAAAAATGGGGAGAAGAAATGAATAGACAATTCTCTGAGGAAGACAGAAGAATGGCCAACAAACACATGAAAACATGCTCACCTTCACTCATCATCAGAGAGATCCAAAATCAAGACAACAATGAGATACCACCTTACACCAGTGAGGATGGCTCACATCAAAAATACTGAGAACAATCTTTGTTGGCGGGGATGCGGTATGAAGGGAACTCTCATCCATTGCTGGTGGGAATGCCCCCTAGTCCAACATCTATGGAGAACAGTCTGGAGAGTGCTCAAAGAACTCAGAATTGAGCTCCCTTTTGACCCAGCAATTGCACTCCTAGGTATATACCCCCAAGTTGGAAGAACATTCATTCCAAAATACGTGTGCACCCCACTATTTATCGCAGCACTCAGAATAATAGCCAAATCTTGGAACCAACCTCGATGTCCAACAACAGATGAATGGATCATTAAGATGTGGTATCTATACACAATGGAATATTACATGGCAGTCAGAAACGATACAATCACAGATTTTGCAGCAACGTGGATGGACCTAGATCATGTTATGTTAAACGAAGTAAGTCAAAAGACAAAAGATAAATACAGAACGGTAACACTATTCTGAAGCACATAGAACATACATCTCAATCACAACTAATACTTAACAATCAAATAACAGGGTCTAACAGGGTAGAAACTCCAAACACTGTAATAGTCAACATATACCTGGGAACAATGCCCAAAACACATGAAAAAGGAACAACACAAACTCTCGACTACACATTATACCACAAAGAAAACAGCAACACCAGAACAGCAGCATAGAGAGAACAGGTACGTAATCAACCTTCTACAATAATGGCCCATAATAATCCTGTTAGAGATTGTATACAGGAACACAGGTAAAGAATACCACGGCAAACCACTGACTCCAATGGAAACATCCGATAACACTACGTATTAATGCCTCTATCTTACTATATTTAAAATAACCTCTCAGCTTTTCTGTCCACAGGCGTTCTTGGATACAAAGGGCAGACAAGCTAAGATGGCAGCTCTGGATACCACATGAGATACCATACCTAGTTTGCACTATGAGATGGCCCCGAGAAAACTCTTTAACATACACTTTATCTCTAGGTTTACCTTCTTTTAGTGTTTCAAGCATGTGACCAGTCAGACCACCAAAGCAGTAACAGCGACGTACAGACTCAAACTACATGCTCTATTCTTCGAACACATTCAAGCAAACTAACATTCCCTTGCTATTCTCTCCTCTCTTCTCACCACTTTCTTTTTTATTTTTTTCTTTTCTATTCTTTTCTTTACTTTCTATCCTTTCTCTTCTCCCTTTCTTTCTAATGTATTTTTCTCTTTTCTCCCTCCCTACCCCTTCCATACACCTTACCCTTTCCCCCCTCTGGAAATCCAACTATCCCTCCACCCCTCAATCCCATCCAGACCTCCCTCTATATTAAAACTCTTCACCCTCAGCCCTTAATCTATTAGGCAACAAGATCGACCTCCTACCCCAACGAACCAGTACCCAGTACCCAAGAGAAGGGACACCCACTCAAACCCACACCTTATCCCCGGCAAGAAAAGGCAGCCAACTCCCCTGCGGACTCATGCTGCGAGGCCCTCCCTACCAACTCCCCCTAACGCGGACTGTTTCTTGAAACCGGACCTAGGTCCAAAAGTATCCCCAATGCAAGAACTCTTCCAAGCCCTCCCTGCCGCAAATTTTTACCAACCTGAAGAAGGTCAGGGGGTGTGATAGGAAGATGCCTGGGAACCCACACATCACAAGAAAAACCCAAAAGACAATGGGAAAAACTGTACTTCCAACATAGGCATAGGACCTGTAATACACCACCTCGTTACCTGCTCTCCCCCAAATGTAAGGTAGTCTTTTGCACCACTTTGGTCCTTTAAAAACTTTGCTAACTCATTTTATATCTTTTTTTTTCTTAAATTTATTTATTTATTTTTTTAAATGTTGGTGCTACATATACATTTGCGATCACATACATTTTTATTTATTTCTTTTTTTTTCTTTTTTTTTATCATTTTTTTTCTCATTTTTGGGTATGTGACCTGTGTCTGTTATCCCCTCTGTCCACCCCCAACTACACCGACAATATAATGTAGCACCACTTCCCCCTGCAAAGACACACTAAATAAAGGGGAAATCTTACATATAAAAAAAGAGCTCTTATCTACTAGAGATAGGAACTCATAGTTGTTTACAATACAGGGATATCTCCTACCTTGAAAATATGTCATGTGGAATCAACTTAGACCTCAGGTGATTAGATACCATTCATCCAGCCTTGAACCCTGGATCCCAGACATAGAATCAGCACAGCTCTTCACAACAGCTGCAGGAAACAAACTCCATCTGGGACAGCCTTAATACTGCGGGGTCAACAACAAGGGCCAGCTCTAACCTGATATCTTGACAATGAGGAAAATGCGAACATTTAGAACCTTAGAGCAGAGTAGCCTACCTTACCAGCTAACGACAAGACAAAACCAGAAGACTTGGCACCCTTTGGTAGGTCCAAAAGCCAAGATCGTGACTTACAGATGACTGGCTACTAGAACCATGACCAGACAGTATACATCTTGGGACCAATAAAAAAGCCCTAGTTTAGGGTTTGAACTATGACTTGCACAATAATCATGATCCCCAGTCCCAAAGGTCTGACAGAGACAACTGCAACAGAATGGGGCTTTTGGAAGCACAAAGAAAGATGCTATCCTAGGTGCCACCTAGGTTCACTGCAAAGACAAAGATCACCAACCACAGAAGATGGATTAAAACGACACTGAGGTAACAGAACCTCTAGAACCACAAAGACTGACTTCATCATAAGTCCCACCTCAGGATCTGTGCAGATACTGAGACCTCTATACACAGAGCTCTGATTGTATCACCCTGGACAGAGCAGAAGTCTTCCACACACCAAAAAAACACCACCGGGAGAATAAATGATCCTGAGCAAAGTCTAGAGCTGATCCCATGACAGTATACTCCAAGGACGAAGAAACCCCATATTTCTTAGGCCAAGTGAATTCCTTTTCGAATGACCCCAATATTTACTGTGCCAGGGCAGGAGGGGAAAAACAAAAATACAAAAAGCACAAAACCTTGATTATTATATATATATATATATATATATACACTTACATATATATATATTTTACCTTCATTTATTATTGTTATTATTATTTTTATTTACCTATCTATTTTGGTCGATTTCTCTGTTTGGGTGTGATTATTGAATTCGTTGTCCCCAATTATACTTATTTTTTTCTCTTCTTTTCTTTTCTTTCGTTATGTGCTATGCCATGTTTCTTATTTCAAGACCATGGCGTGTTTTTGGTTTGTTTGTTTGTTTTTGTTTGTTTGTTTTTTTTGTTTTGTTCTGTTTTTCGTCTGTTTTTTGTGGTGCTTATCGATATAGCTGGAGTCCTCACTGGATAATTGACACTTTTTTTGGTACTGGTGGAGTGTTTCACCTTCTTTTTCTCCTTCATCTCCCAAATCGATGATGAGAGCCTCTAGAAGGATTCCACCCATTTTTGGAGTATTAGACTCTTACCCCAGTTTATTTATCTTCTCTTTTTCAGGCAAAACCATGCAACTTGAACTAGCTAGTCCTGCCTACAGTTAGAGGGGAGATAAGGGAGGCATCAAGACCAAACAGGTGCAAGACTACTAAGTAGTGGGTTGGATACAGAGGGGACCACATATTCTAGCCTCCCTGGGGGTGAGGGAAGAGGAAATGGGAGGTAGGACTAAAACGAAGGTGTAGGGAGGACAATTTGGTGATGGGAATCCCCCCTGATTTTATGTAAATATGTACCTAAAATGTTATTGTCAACAATATGTAAGACACTATGATTAAAATAAAAATTATATTAAAAAATACTTACATTGAAAAAAATAAAAAAAAATAGCTCCTGGAAGGCACGGGGGACCATATGGGACACCGGGATTCGAACCAACCACCTTTGGTCCTGGATCGGCTGCTTGCAAGGCAAACGCCGCTGTACTAACTCTCCAGGCCCTCACTACAGCAATGTTACACATGAGGTATTGTTTTTTTTTGTTGTTTTTTTTGTTTTGTTTTTTTTTTAATAACTAAAACCAACTAAAACCAACACCTATTTATAATCATGGTGCTTAAATAAAGATAATTAAAAACATGAAATCTATTGCTTTCTCAATGAAAAATGAACAAGATGGGATATAGATCAAAAGACTACTCCACTTAAAATCATACCCCAAACTATAAGACACTTACAAGATCAACCTAAAGAGGATGTGAAAATCTATAGCTAAAAGCAATAAAAAAAAAGAAGGTAGGACACAAAATTTAAAAAGTATTTCATGCTCATGAGTTAGAAAAACGTATGCTATTAAAATGCACTATACTAAAACCTCTGCATATATATAATGCAATATTCCAAAAACTTAATGAAATTCCTATCAAAATCCTAATAAATAACATTCTTCAAGGAAACAAACCACTAAATTTTGTATGAAAGCATAAAATCCCATAAAAGCTAAATCCATTTTGAAGAAAAAAAAAACAGTTTGGGGTTATTTCATGTCCTGGCTTTCAACTATGCTATATATCTAATGTAATCGAAGCAATCTGATAGCATAATAAATACAGGCCATCAGACCAATGGATCAGAACTGAGTTTACAGTAATATGTTCTCAGATATATGAAATATCAATGCATGGACTAGAGGAAGGAAATCTCACTAATAAACAGTATTTGGAAAACTGTAAACAAATAAAAATGAATGTATATCTCATACCATACACAAAGGTAATTCAAAGTACAACAATAACCTAGAGATTAGGTCAGAAACCATAAATTTAACTGAGGAAAATGTGGTGTTTCTTTACAGGTGTCTTGAATTATTTTATTCCACAGAGAAAAAGAATAAAAATAAACACATGGTACTATATAAAGTTTATATATAAGTATATACTTTATGGACATAAAAGATATATACTAGTGAGAATTATGTGTCAAGAAAATATAAACAAGTATTAAAATATATGGAAAAATTGGACTTTTATTCAGTAATATTGGAATTTACATTTGGTCCATCATCTATTGAAAAAATGTCTGGATAGTTTTCATGATAACTGAGACTCTAATTTGAACTAACTTTTATAATTATCTACTCCAAAGCACACACTTAACTTGAAAAAATATGCTTTCCTAAATTCATTACATATCTTATTACAATATTAAAAGTATGGAAGCAACCTAAATAGTCAACTAGTTGAATGGTTAAAATGTTATCTATTGACAGTGAAATGCCATGTTGCTACAAGAAAAATTAAAATCAGTTTATAGCAATTTGAATGGAATTAGAGGTCTTCCTGCTTAATGAAATAAGCAAAAGGCAGGACATGCAGAATGAATTCACTCACTTGTAGAATATATAAGCATACAAATATAAGAATATATAAAGAACAAATATATTATATTTCATGTATGTATCCAATATATAGGAAAACAAAAACAAGGAAATGGATATTATCAGTCAATAATTTGTGGTGCTGAATATAAACATTTATAAACATTCACTAGAAATTATGGAAAAGTTATGCTGTGATACTAAGGTCCATATTTTTTTTTTTGTGGTTTTTGGGTCACACCCGGCAGTGCTCAGGGGTTACTCCTGGCTCCATGCTCAGAAATTGCTCCTGGTAGGCACGGGGGACCATATGGGACGCCGGGATTTGAACCGATGACCTTCTGCATGAAAGGCAAACGCCTTACCTCCATGCTATCTCTCCGGCCCCTAAGGTCCATATTTATTTGAAAAAATACTAGCACTATACTTAAAACTTGATTTTTACTATCATTAAATTTTTTATATTATCATGGATTACAAAGTTATTCATAAATGAGTTTCAAGCACACAATATTCACTTCACCAATTCCACTTCCTTCTATCAATACTTCCTATTTTACTCCAACCTACCTTCTAATACATGCATTTTTTTAAATAACTTTGTCATTGTGTGTTATGGTATTGTTACTTGTGGGTTTGAAATATAGTATGTTACCACCTATCTGCTCTCCCTTTCTTTCTGAAAAAATCATTTCCCTTAAACATTTTTATTATGTTGTCTTCCATGTTTTATTCCAACTTTTCCTAAATCTCCCTTACATGTTTTCTACTAAAGACCATTTCTTCTATTATTTATTCTGCCTTTTGCTATTTGTTATTACTCTACCATGCTTCTCTGCAACAGGCATATAAGATACGAAATTCTATGCCAGTCTCTCTCGGACTAACTTTACTCAACATGATTATATCTACATCCACTCACATAGCAGCAAATTTCATGATTTTGTCCATTCTTATTGTGATAAAATTTCATTCTGTGTCTGTACCAATTTTACAATCTAATATCAGTACTTGGAAGCTTGTTTACATGTTTTGGCCATTGTGGATAATGCTGAAATCAACATAGGTGTGCAATTTATTATTTTTTTTTCATTGTATTTTGGGCCCTTGGGATATAGTCCAAGAAATGTAATTTCTATGTCCAATGGAAGCTCAATTCTTAGCTTTTGAGGAATATCCATATTGGTTTTCAGAAATAATGGACCAGCTGGCATTCCCACCCAGTTGTAAAGGAAGGTTACTTTTTTTCCCAATAACCACATCAATACTGGTTGTTTTTGCTCTTTTCGGTGTGTTACAGTCTATATAGTGTGAGATGCTATCTCATTTTAGCTTTGATTTTATTTTTCCTAATAAATAGGGATGCAGAGACTTTTTTCAAATGCATTTTGGTCACATGTATGGTGGTTTCTTTGATGAAGTTCCTATTATTTTCCCCCATTTTTAAAGGTGTTGGATTTGACCAGGGAATATAATTCTATTAAAGCTTTGTGTATGTTGGATATTAACTGTTAACTACATGAGTTCTGGACAGGTGTTTTCTCCCAATTTGTGGAATGTCTGTATTTTGTTTACTGCTTCCTTTGAAGTATTGGAACTCTTAACTTAATGTAGTGCCATTTGATTTTCTTGCTTGTTTACTTATTCAATGGTCACACCTTAAAGAGGCCTCTGGCTCAATGACAAGAAGAAGTGTAACTATGTTTTCTTCAGTTTAGATTATGGATTTAGCTTTAATACATTTTGACATTTATTCAAAGTGTTAGTTAAAAAGTCTGAGAACATGAGAGATGTCTAAGATCATTTACAATAATTAAGTTTCAATTATTTGATTTAAGCTTATTTTAGCATCAATAATTTGACTACTTCTATTTGTTTAATTTTGATTGCTAATGGATTAATATTTTCATTATAATATTAAGTAATTTAAAAAGGCTGACATACTTAGTGTGAAATACACTTGCACAGAATTACTTTCATTTTACATCATGATTTTCTTCTACTACAAACGTATTAGCAACAGACTTCACATATTTATCTAACAATCTAGAGAGTTTTCGAAGTAAGAAATTTTCATTGGATTTTCAAAGAAATATTTTAATTCACTTGTCCTTTAGAAGCCATTGTATATATTGTATGTTCACATATAATACAATAAATAAAATTGAAGTATATTTTATTTCATGATGGATACTACAGGAAGAAAGTTAACTAACATTCAATCGCTTCTATTCAGTGCATGCTATGAAACAGAACATTTACTTTAATTGAACTAATTGAAAGTTTACTGCTTGGAATAAATATGCACTAACGTGATGCTAATGCTGGTAGTGTTAAATGTTTCAAATGATATTTCCTCAAACAACTTTTTTTCTTGAGGATGTGAAGGATTCTTTAACGTGATTCTCATAAGGCCCAGGATTGTTTCTCAGTGTTATTTTTTTTTTTATTTTTTTTTTTATTTTTGCCAACCAGTCTAGTAGCTTTACTCTAGTGCTGAAGATGAAGTGCTGTTTGAGACTTGTGATACCAGGGGTTATCTAGTTTACCCAGTAGTGCTGTTTCTTTTAGGAGTGCAGCCAGCAATATTTGGGAAACCATATAGTACTTAAGGTTGGTGCTCAGAAGATATGGGGAGTATACACTTTATTCTCTGTATTCAGGCCCTCAGCAATGTGTTCTTTTATTTCATTTGAACCACCATGACTTAAAAACCTGTCAATAACAGAGATCACTTTACCAAGTTCCAACATCGTTCTCACTACCAGTGTACATTTCCCACCTCTATTACCTTCAGGCTGCCTCTCAAGTCCAACCCAAGTATCTGGAGTCCTGGACACATCAGTGATGTAGAGATAAAGAATATGTATCTAGAGGCTGGAATGATAGCACAGTGGTAGGGCTTTTGCCTAGCACACAGCTGACACAGGACGGACCTGGTTGGGTTCGAGCCCCAGCATCCTATATGGTCCCCCAAGCCAGGAGCGATTTCTGAGCACATAGTCGAGGGTAACCCCTGAGTGCCACTGGGTGTGGCCACAAAACAAAAACAAACAAAAAGAATATGTATCTATCTCAACTATAGAGTAAATCCAACTGAATTCATAAGACTCATACAACAATAATGAGATATGATTCTATTTGCTGAGGAGTTGGACAGGGAGTTACCTTCCAATTACCTCTTCTAACTTCTTTCTCTATGTCTATTTTCATGTCTACTCATTAATTAACTTAAGGTGTAGAGTTTTCCCATATTTTATACCTCATATTTTCTTTTCATTTTATTCTATAGACCACAAATAATTGAGAACATAATGGCATTTTTCTTTCGTTTTCTCTCCTACTCCACTTAACAAAATCCAGTTCCATGAAAGTTTCAGGGAATTGCATGAATTAATCAATTAAAGTGGCAGTGCCACACCTTCATTATTCACTTATCCATTTCATTATTGGACACCTAGGTTGATTCCATATTATAACTGTTTTACTAAGTGCTGCAATACAGAGATGGTACATATGTCTTTTCAAGTGAACTTTTTTTTTTGTATCTTGAAGTAGATAGCAAAATGCAATTATTTAATTTAATGAAAGCTCTAGTCTCACTTTCTTGAAAAATCTTCATAATTGTTTTCCAGGAGAGGCTGGACCAAACAAAACTTACTGGAAATGGATATAACTCCTTTTTTATTTTAAAGAAACTACTTTCCTGAAAAACCACATTGTTTCTAGTTGTTTTTCTTATATTCCATCCTATACCATAATATGATATAGTATCTCATCATAATCTCAATTGAAATTTTCCCAATAAGTAGAGATGACTATTTTTATATGTTTAATGTTCTTCCATATGAATTCATAAGAGAAGTGTCTTTTCATACCTCTCACCATTTCTGATAGTATTTAAAAAATATAGTCCAACTGTTCCCCACTTGTACAGCTTGTTGTGGATTGGCTATCGATTCTTTTGTCGTTGACTTTGGGTTCAGTGTTCAAGTATGATCATTTTTTATTACCACCAAATGATCATAAGACTATGTTCGTGGTACCATCAATTTTTAATATAATTTTTATTTTAATAATAGTGGCTTACATATCATTGACAATAATATTTTAGGTACATATTAACATAAAATTAGGGAAAATCCCATCACTGAATTGTCCTCCCTCCACCTCCGTTCCCATCCTACCTTCCATATCCTCTTCTCTCAGCCCTGGGGCTGCTAGAATAAATGGTCCCCTCTGTGCCTAGCTTACTACTTAGTGGTCTTACACTGTTTGGTCTTGGTACCTCCCTTATTTCCCCCTCTAACTGGGAGGTGGGACTAGATAGTTCAAGTTATGTGGTTTTGTTTGAAGAAGAGAAAAGTAATAAACTGGGGAAAAAAACAAATACTCCAAAAATGGGCGGAGTCCTCTAGAGGCTCTCCTCCTAGGTTTGAGAGACGAAGGGGAAAAAAGGTGAAACACCACAACAGTACAAAAAGAAGTGTCAAATAAAATACCCAGTGAGAACTCCAAAAAAAAAAAAAAAAAAAAAAGAAGAAGCATCACATAAAAGCCATGGTATTGAGATAAGAAATGTGGCAGAGCACATAAAGGAAGAATAAAAAAGAAGAAAATAAATAAATATAAATGGAGATAACATCTTCAATAGCCAAACCAAAACAAAGAAATCGACAAAAACTAGATAAATAAATAAAAAAAATGTTTTGTGCTTTTTTGCCTTTTTTTTTTCCTTCCCTCCTGCACAGGCACAGTAAATATTGGGATCAATCGAACAGGAATTCCCTTGGCCTAAGAGATACAGGAATTCTCCACCCTTGAATTACATCGTCATGGGATTAACTATAGACTCCTTTCAGGTTCATTTATCTCCCCTTGGTGCTTTTGTGGTGTATGGAAGACTTCTGCTCCGTACTGGGTGATAATATCAGCCCTCTGTATCTAGAGAGCTCGGTATCTGCACAGGTCAAGGAGTGGAACTTATGATGAAGTCTTTCTTTGTGGTTCTAGAAGTTCTGTTCCCTCAGAGTAGTTTTAATCCGTCTTCTGTGGTTGTGGTTCCTGGTCTTTGTGCTGATCCTAGGATGGGGCCTGGAATAGCTTCTTTCTTTATGTTTCCAGAAGACCCATTCATTCCATTGCAAATGTCTCAGACAGACCTCTGGAACTAGAGATCATGATATGTTTCCTGTGGCTGTTGTGAAGAACTGTGTTGTTTCTATGTCTGGGATCCAGGGTTCAAGGCTGAACGGTTGGTGTCTAATCACCTGGGTCTAAGTTGTGTCCACGTGACATATTTTCAAGGTAGGAGATGCCCCTGTATTGTAAACATGTATGAGTTCTTATCCCTAGTAGATAAGGGCTCGTTTTTATACATAAGATTTCCCCTTTTTTAGTGTGCCTTTGCAGGGAGAAATGGTGTTACATTATATTGCCGGTGCATTTGAGGGTGGAAAGAGAAGAAAACAATAATAGGTCAACACCCAAAAAGAAAATAAAAATAGAAATAAAAATATATGTGCACACATATATATATAAAAAGAAAAAAGATTTTTAAAAATGAAATAAAAAAGTAATTAAAGAAACAAAGTGATGCAAGAGAATACCTTACATTTGGGGAAAAGCAGGTAAAGAGTTAGTGTAATACAGGTCTTATACTTATGATGGAAGTATAGGTTTCCCCATTGTCTTTTGAGATTATCTTGTGGTGTGTGGGTTCCCGGGCTCCTTTTCATCACACAACCTGACCCTCTTGAGATTGGCAAAAGATTTGCGGCAGGGAGGTCTTCGGAAGAGTTCTTGCATTGTGGATACTTTTATAGCTAAGGCCGTTTTCAAGTAATAGGCCACGTTAGGAAGGGTTAGTAAGGAGGACCGCATAGCGTGAGTCAGCAGGGGAGTTGGTTGCCTTTTCTAGCATGGGATGAATGTGGGTTTGACTGGTTGTCCCTTCGCTTGTGTGCTGGGTACTGGTAGGAGGTCACTCTTGATGCCTAATGGATTAAGAACTGAGGGTGAAGAGTTTTGATAAAGTGGGAAATCTAGATGGGATTGAGGGGTGAGGGGATAGTCGAATTTTCAAATTTGTTTTCAATAATATTATTCCATTCACATAGAAAAAATAATGCATATTATTAGTGCACTATAAAGTGTCTCCTTGAAATAAAAAGGAAGACCAACATTTGCTATGAAATTACAATGGAAAGTGAAGTCCCTGTAAAGATTTTTTATCAAGGATTAGAATAACACATCTGTCTAATGCATTTTACTCATTTGAAGAAAGCTTTTACACAATGTGCTAACATTAACATGAGAATATTGTGATAATAGAACAATGTTAAAATGTTCACCATTAGAAAATAAGATATAATAATTTTAGTTAAAATGACCTAGGAAAATATAAAATGACATATTTCCTTGAACTTAGTAACAATGTAGATATTTACTTAAGAAATACATGAAAAGAGTTGAATGGCACAAAAATTGGAAATGGTTTAATTATCCTTCCAAATTTGCTAATAATAACTTGCTTATACAAATTTGGAAACTGGTTGTAGGATAACATTGCAAATTATAGCTAGATGACTTGGTAATGCATATCACTAATAATTAGCAAATTAAATTTTATAAAGAATATAGCAATGTTCTAGTATAGAGTGAAATCTTTTTTATAGTTCACACATTATTCCATAAAATATAGATGATATAGGTCTACATTATATTATCACATATTTTATCATCTTTAAAATTACAAATCATTGAAATTAATTGTAGGTAAATTTAAAAAACTATTGTTATTTCTAATTTCTAATATTGCATAGTTGAGGTTCCTCATGTTAATAATGTTATTTCTTATATCTGAAATTATTAATAAAGGAAATAATTCTAAATACAGAAACCTAAAAAAGTTAGATCCAGCAAGTATATTTTTGCTCAAAACCAAGGTAATCTAACAAAACACTTCTCAAAAGAGTTTCCATTAGGAAAATGTTTTCAAAGGGCATATGAACTGTCTTGGTGTTCTGATGTATTTGGTTTAATATAAAGCCACATATATAAAAAACTTTTTTCTCAATTTTTGAATTACCCTTTCACTGTTTTTACCAAACTTTAGTGAAAATGTCCTATATACTTCAAACGAGGAAACAGAGGAAAGCATAAAAAAAGTTCTGTGTGAAATGAGGAACTGACTTTCTTGTGGAAAATGAAGTCATCATGTAGGAGATAGATTAGACATGTCTAATCTAGTCTGCCTAAATTTTGGGGACCTGAAAGTATTGTACTAAAAAACACAAACCAGAAGTATGACTTGAGCAACTTGGAATTTAGACATCTACTGGACTTGTTTCTGTACTGTTTGCAAATAATAAAAATAATTGTATTAATTAACTTAAGAGTGAACAAAAACCTTATGGATAAATGTTGCACCAAAAATTGTTACTTGAACAAGCATTTTTGAAATAATTGTTAAGTTTACACAGGTTGTGTATAATCTTAAGAGATATACTAGAGATTTATTTTAATCTTACCAACTGTTTTTATATATGTTAAAATAGAAATAAAGTAAAAGGTATGATTGTATTTCTTTACTTTTATTTTTTTCTCTGTTGAATGCTATATTAGGGGAATTAAATGTGTGGCAATAATGATACTTTGAATAATTAGCCTGCTATACTTCTTAAGCATGGAGATGTGGTAAGAATGGTGCTTTAAAGGAAACGATTTTTTAAAGAGTAGAAAAATATCAAACCTATGAAATTTATGTAGGTAACTACTTTTCTTTGTATGCTTATTTGAAGCTATTACTACACTGACAACTATGACAATGCCAATGAGAGAAGTAAAATGCCTGTCTCTTATACAGGGGGAGGGAGACTGGGGACATTGGAGATGGGAATGTTGCACTGGTGAAGGGGGTGTTCTTTTTATGACTGATTCATAAACTACAAATCATAAACTATAACCATATAGTTATATAGCTATAACTAGTCATTATATTATTACATAACTATCATAGTTATATAACTGTTATATAACAGTGGGGCCAGAGCGATAGCATAGCCAAAGGGTGTTTGCCTTGCACGTGGATAACCCACGATGGACCTGGGTTTGATCCCTGGAGTTCCATATGTTCCCCCAACCCAGGAGCAATTTCTGAGTCCAGAGCTGGGAGTAACCCCTGAGTGTCACCAGGTGTGGCCCAAAAACTAAAAAACAAAACAAAAAAAAAAAAACAGAAAAGAAAGAGAAAGAAAGAAAGAGAAAGAAATAAAGAAAGAGAAAGAAAGAAAGAAAGAAATAAATAAAGAAAGAAAGAAAGAAAGAAAGAAAGAAAGAAAGAAAGAAAGAAAGAAAGAAAGAAAGAAAGAAAAAAGAAGAAAGAAGAAAGAGAAGAAAGAAAGAGAAGAAAGAAAGAAAATTGGTGATATTATTGATATTATGTGACAGTTTAAACCATAAGAGCAGTTCTTAATGGGCACTGTTTTAATAACTTAAAAACAATTAGCATTTAGCATTATATATTGATAGAAAAAACATAACGATATATATTTAATATATTCCAAGAAAGAATTTGCAAGACTAGATTAAAGAATTACAAGCATGTTTGTAATCATGGTGTTTAAATTAAAAGAAAATAAAAGTACTATAATTTAATTTAAAAAATAGATTAAAGAAGTACCAAAAATTTTAATCTGAAAACAAATTAAGTATACTTAAATATTAATATAAAATTTAATACAATATATTAGTTAACATTATCTATACATTACTATACATTAGGTGATATGGAAAGAAATTATTTTTCTTAAAATATCATCACCTAGATTTTGCCCATGTCAGCTGGCTCAGAGGTTGAGAACCTGCCTCAATTATTTGAAGTCATAAATTTAGTTTTAGTCACCAGAGCACGTCAATCATTTTCACTTTGCCAATATGATCCCCATGTCTGCAAACAAGTATGTTAGCGCTAGATCCAAGAATGTGACTTTCGAAACACAAGGCAATTTAGGGTCTGAATATGAAACAATTTGTAGAACACCACTAGCACAACACACACAATAAAAATGAATAAATAATACATTTTAAGTCAGCATATAAATCATATACTAATGTAAATTTTCTACATATTGATAAAGGAAAGTTTACCAGGCACTGAATATTGGATCAGGGTTTTATTTCTACTTGACTGTTTTATTTTATTTTTGGTAAAGTTTAATTCAAGATGATAGCATCAAAATGAAAAAAAGGCTGTTTCTTCTGTAAACTAGAATCCCCTATGGACTTATATGTGAGAAAGTATAACAAAATATTTGATGTAAAATATTGATAGACATTCAACTTGTTTTGATAAACACATGATATTTAAAGATACTTAGAAATAATATTTATAAATAGTCCCTGTTCACTGACACACATATGTATGCCATTACACCTAATATACATGGGCATCCAAAACAATAATTCTAAAAATAATAAAAGAAAAATAGCAACAGATATGTAGAAATCAGCTGTTAAATTGTTAAAAACTTAAGATTAAGTTTTAAAAAATGTTGTAGTTTATGTCCAGATGCTAATATAATTTTTGAACAGTATAATGGGTATAAATTTGTTGATCACAATACACATGAAAAAATATATTGAAATTTCTGGGCCAGAGCACTGCTATGGTGTGTATCTGGCACATAGTTGACCCAGGACAGACCTTGGTTCAATCCCTGGTGTCCCAAATGTTCCTTAATTCAGGACTGATTTCTTTTTATTTTATTTATTTCATTTTATTTTATTTTATTTTATTTTATTATTTTATTTTATTTCATTTTATTTTATTTTATTTTATTTTATTATTTTATTTTATTTTATTTTGGTTTTTGGGCCATACCCGGCGGTGCTCAGGGGTTACTCCTGGCTGTCTACTCAGAAATAGCTCCTGGCAGGCATGGGGGACCATATGGGATACCGGGATTCGAACCAACCACCTTAGGTACTGGATCGGCTGCTTGCAAGGCAAACGCCGCTGTGCTATTTCTCAGGGCCCCAGGAGTGATTTCTGAGAGCATAGCCACGAGTGTCACCCTAAGTGTCACCAGGTGTGGCTCAAAAACCAAATATATGTGTGTGTGTGTATATATATATATATATATATATATATATAAGAACACAATTTTTCCTCAGTAAAAAATATTCTAAAATTGATTTAAATGAAAAGTTATATCAAAATATGATAGTTTCCCTTAGTTATTTCTTTTTGACATAGCTATGAGTGGAATCTTTTTGTTTTTGTTCCTCTACATTATGTTGAAAGACAACATACTTTGCAGCTTCCTTTTGTTTCTTGAATGTGTATTTTGCATTCTCATTTTCATCAATATTTAAAATGTTTATATGTAATACATTATCTGTGAAAATTCCTATCTAAATTTATTTCCTGATTTTATACATGACTTATAATTAGATAATATAGTGGAAATATGTAATAGATAATAGTCTATCTTCTCTACATATTAGAGAAAAATCATTTTTATTATTGAGTATGATGCTAGATTAGTATAATTGTTAATATGGATTTTTCAGAAAAGTATTAAAAATTATCTGAAGCTTTCTATATCTATTAATTGACTCATAATTTTTCTTCTGATGGTGTGGTGTATAAAATACGCAAATGTCTGCATAATGAATTATTTTTGCAAACCTTATAAAATTCCACTAAGTCAAGTTTCTGATCTTTATTGTTGTTGTGGTTTTTAATATTCCCCTTTACTATTCTTTGAGCCACACTTACCAGTTTGCTTGGTGGTACTGTGATTTTGTGCTCAGGAGTTTTTGTTCATTTTGCCCAGGAATCATTTCTCCTACATGCAAACTTGTACTATATGTTGCCAGGATATTTTGCTGGTTTTGTCATATTTTCAAACTTATATTACTTTCTTGCTTATTATTCAATCTTACTTGTTTTATTTCTTGTTAGTCCAATAACGATCATAGGACACTCAAAAGTCAATTCTAATCTGACCTCCATAGGACACCTCAGTAATTCCTAATCTGGTCACCCACGTGACCAAAAGGCCCATGCCTTGAGAACAAAGGAAATAGACAAAAATAAAGTAATTCAGAGCAGCCCAATATATCCAGCCAGAAAGAAAAATATAGAGTTTGCCTTTGTGTTAGCAAACATTATTAAGAACTCTGTTTGAATCTTATGCCTTTTAGTAAAACGTGCTCAGGTCTATCTTTTTGCCCCTCCCTATTACCTGCCCAAGTTTATGCTAATGAATGCTTGTAACTGTGATTGGTGTAAAATTTGTAACACCCCTGACGTGTTTCAGCCCTTAAAAGCTGATCCCCCAACAATAAACTTCCCTTTTTGAACAGCATGCGTTGTCTTGAAGGCTTCTGTTACTAATTTCTCTAGTTCTTCTTTACAGGTCGGTTCTGCTCGAGTGAACCCACTAATAACTAGCAACTTTCATCTCCACACCCCCGCGGGTCGGGGGACTCCCACGGAAGTTGCAGAGTGGCGCCCACGTGGGAGCTCGAGTTACAGAATCTGATCGGGTGGCAGAGTGCGACAAGTCCGGAGCTGAATTACGTCAGGTAAAATAAATTAAAGCAACGTAATTTAGTAGTCTAATGCCTAGGTAAAAACCGCCACCCCATTACAGTCCCAGAGTAAAAATGGGGACCAGCCCGAGTAAAGGGGCGAAAAATTATTATATACAAGAGGAACTAAGAAGTAGGAAGATTAAAAGTTAAAGAAACTTGTTGAAATTTTTGGATCTGCTCAAAAGCATTATTGTTAACTCAAATCTTAACCCTAAGAGCTTGCAAATTGTTAAAAATGTACAGGAAAACTTAATAATGGCCTCCCGTGCCGGCTCCCAATCTCTCCAAAGGAAACTCAAAAAAAAAAAAATGTGCTCTCTAGCTACCAGCGTTTACCCCTCCCTTCGAGCTGTCGCCTCAGCTCTCCCGGACGCGAACGCAGCAACAAACTTGCTGCTTTCCTCCACCCTCCTGGCCAGCTGCCGTTTTAGCAATCAGCTAGCAGGGCGGACACCCCTCCCCCCGCTAGCTCTAGCTCGCTGCTGGAGCTCCCACAGCCCCTCCGGCTAAGGGTGTCGCGGCAGCAGCCCCAGATCCAAAGCTCCCCAGAGCGCCTCATTCATAAATAGCTATCCTTTCAAAATGCTAATGATACCTGCAATATATTCTTAGAGGCAACCTCCAAAGAGAAACCTTTTGGTGTTTTAAAAATTTATACAGCAGGCCCGGAAAGATAGCACAGCGGCGTCTGCCTTGCAAGCAGCTGATCCAGGACCAAAGGTGGTTGGTTGAAATCCCGGTGTCCCATATGGTCCCCCAGGCCTGCCAGGAGCTATTTCTGAGCATAAAGCCAGAAGTAACTCCTAAGCGCTGCCACGTGTGACCCAAAAACAAAAAAAAAAAAGAAAAACTTTTTGGTGTTTTAAAAATTTAATCGTACACACAGGTATTAAAATCTGAGTCTTTTTATATTTCTATTAGAAAATTTATTTTAATTCTTAAGGTATTTAAAAAATAAGGTGAAAATGATGTGTTTAACCTTCCTAATTTGGTATATAATCTTTACAAATTATTCACTTAAAGTCTTCAAAGTAAAAACAGTTGTTTTTTAAAGTCAGTTTTTTATACCTTTAATAATCATAGTTCATACTCTTGTGTTTAATCATAAAAATTTTAACACTTTATTACAGCTGTCTTACTATTCTACTGTAAAACCAATTTATAACAAACCTGTTCATTTTCAGCAAATAATATCATACTTCAAAGTGAAAACTCCTTCTACAGTGCTCATTTTTTAACTGCTAACATTTTCCTTCATGTTTTAAACTTCAAATTAGAATTGTTTTAAAAATGTTTTGTGTTAAAGCTAAACCTTAAAATTTATTTTCAGCAGTTCCACTCCAGCTACGTTAACAATTTTTTACAAACATGCCGGCTAAATATTTAAAAGCGCTTGTTAATTTTTCTAATGCAAATTTTGAATAAATCCTCTTGTCTGTTCATGTGTGTGTTATGAGTGAAAGTGGCCACAATGTTGTGTTTCGTGTTGTTTGTTCTGTTTATTTGTTATTTTTGCATTTCATGATAAATACAATTTTTAAAGCCTTATCCATTTTTGAAATTTCAATTAATTTTTTTTAACCTGGCTTAGTCTGGCCATCTAACAAACTGTGAAATCTTGCTAAAAAAATCCTGTGCTAAGCTAGTTTTGTCCTATCAGCATGGCAGAAAAAGTAGGAGATGGTAAACCCCAAAAAAAATTTCTCAAATGGCCATCAGGAATAATTTTTCCCTGGAGAATTTCTGAACTTTACAATCACCCAACTTTCTGCTACGTGTAAGTTAAGGCCAAAAGAATAAGGCCAAATGTGGCTAGAAAAAGAAGCATCTAGCTTTAATATAATAACTAAAAAGTTTAACAAAAATCATTTAGGTTCAGTTTAAAGTTTTTAAAAAAATTTGGCTATTGTTAATTATAACACCTTTTTTGAATGCTGAAGTCTAACAGAGGTCAGATAACATTCCCATGGTATTCTAAAATTTGTGTAATGTCATTTTTATATCAAGAATTAAATTCATAAAAATTTTATTGACAAAAAAAGGCCCCCAAGTAACCATTTTGCCTCCTGCCAAGCTGTTTTCTTATAGACAGACTTCCTGCAGCTTCCCGCAGTCCTGTCCTCATTCACTTCAAAAGAGCCTGTCACCCCTCCTGCTATTGCCATTCCTGCGGACCTGTTTCTAACTAACTCCATCTTTGACAATGCTGAATTTGGTACTCTGCCTGGCTGCCTCCAACCACCCCCTTCGAACCAAGGCTTCATTAATTTGTTTGCCCCACTTGACTCTCCCTTGCAAGATGATGACAACACCTCTGGTTCCTTCCCTTCCCCTTTTATGGTGCCGGAGACATAGCCAACTCCCCTGGCAATGTCAGCTCAACCTCTCCCATGCCCTAAGCTCTTCAAAACTCTGCCTGCTTCCTCACCCTTCCAGCCCACGCGGTCTTCGAACCCCCCTCCTCTTCTCAGCTCATCCTTGTCATGATCAACGCCTCCGCCCAAATGCCTTCGGTACCTGCTATTCACCCACTTCACAGGCCTAAATTGCTGCCTTAACCTGCCTTACTTCACCAATGACACCAACCTTCTGCGATGCGATGAGGGAGGGGGAAATTTGTGTCATCCTCAGAGAAAAATGTTGCTTTTTAAAATAAACTTGGCTTAGCTAAAGATAGCATTAAACTTGTGGAAGACAGTCTAGAGAATAGAAATAGACAGAGGGATTAAGATGAGTCCTGATATAAAAATTGGTCCTCTACCTCATCCTGGCTGTCTAAGCTGCTACCTAATTCGGTCCTTTCATTGGCTTTTTGCTAATTTTTCCTTTGGCCCCAAGGCATTCTGTCGCCTCACAAGTTTGTTAAAAATCCGGTTACTGAGATTGCCCTAAGGTTCAGTATAGGTCCAATATCAGTGGCTCTCCTAAATGCACCCCGAAGAACTTGAAGCCTTGGATATACCTCTGAGCTTTAAGGAGTTTTGAGTATCTGGCTAAACGCCCCTGCTTGCTCTGCTCCTGGCTGTGGAAATGCCCATGACGGGGATAATTTGGTGCTAGTGTCTGGGTGCAAACATGGCATTCCTAATATTTTGCGCGCAAAAACTTTAATTTGGTCTCTTGTTGCCATGTCCAGTACTGGAAGCCCACCAAACGACCTAAGACAGGCTACTCCACCCACCTTGCTCTTCTTCTTTTATTATTTACAGGAAAGGGGGAACTGTGGGGAGCCTAGCTGATGAAACCTGGGGACATAGGGACACCTCAGTAATTCCTAATCTGGTCACCCACGTGACCAAAAGGCCCATGCCTTGAGAACAAAGGAAATAGACAAAAATAAAGTAATTCAGAGCAGCCCAATATATCCAGCCAGAAAGAAAAATATAGAGTTTGCCTTTGTGTTAGCAAACATTATTAAAAACTCCAGTTTGAATCTTATGCCTTTAGTATAAACGTGCTCAGGTCTATCTTTTTGCCCTCCCTCCCTATTACCTGCCCAAGTTTTGCTAATGATTGCTTTGTAACTGGGATTTGTGTAAAATTTTGTAACACCCCTGACATGTTCAGCCCTTAAAAGCTGATCCCCCCAACAATAAACTTCCCTTTTTGAACAGCATGCGTTGTCTTGAAGGCTTCTGTTACTAATTTCTCTAGTTCTTTACAGGTCGGTTCTGCTCGAGTGAACCCACTAATAACTAGCAACTTTCATCTCCACACCCCCGCGGGTCGGGGGACTCCCAAGGAAGTTGCATTTTACAATTTTTCTCTGTATACTTCTAGAGTAATTCTTTTATCCCTTATGCATGTGGCTTCCTCTCTCACTTCTTCAATGTCTGATTTTATACTACATAAAAATAGATTCAAGGTTATTACAAATTTTGAGCTACTCTCTTCCTAAACTCAAATATTTCTTCTCTAGATTTTCAACTCTTGCTATGTGTGGTCACATTTTTCTAGTAAAAATACACTTGATATGTAAATAATTATATTTATTTAAATATGTATTTTGTATGTTTAAGTATAGGAATAGGAACTGTCAATAAGTGAAGAAACAAATTTTTCACACTGGTAATAGAAAAATGTTTCATATTTAAGATTAACATAATAAGTCACACAAATTCTGATAAATCATGTCTTCATTCTCATATTTTCTAGGAATCATTTAGTCTCTGACACACTGGTTGTTCAGTAGTGAGCTGTATGGTGTTCAGGTGTTAAAGTTTTTTCACTGTGTTTCTTTGTAATTCACTTCTAATTTCAGAGCGTCAATATTTGAGAAGTTAGTTCATACAATATCTATCCTCTTGGTATTATGGAGTATTGTTTTATGGTCCAGCATATTCCTATCTTGAATAATGACCCATGTGTATTGGAAAAGAATGTGTATCCACTTTTCTGGGAATGAAGAGCAGTCTCTCTCTCTCTCTCTCTCTCTCTCTCTCTCTCTCTCTCTCTCTCTCTCTCTCTCTCTCTCTCTCTCCTCTTCTCTTCCATTTTTTCCTTTACAGCCAGTATATTTTTGTTGGATTTTAACCCAGCTGAGCTATCAAGGAGTGACAGGGTAGTGTTGAAGTCTCCCATTATTATTGTTTTGCTATTGATGTCTTTCTTCAAATCAATCAGTAATTGCTTTATATATTTTGCTGGCCCTTCTTTGGGTCTATACATGTTTAGGAGTGTGATTTCTTCCTGGTTTAAATATTGCTTGATGATTAAGAAATTCCATTTCTGTCTATTATAAACTTTTTGTTTAAAGCCTGTGTCTTCTGATATTAGAATGGCCACCCTAGCCTTTTTAGTTATTTTGGTTTATTTTTAGTTATTTGCTTGATTGATTGTTCTCCATCCTTGGACTTCGAGTCTATTTTTGCTCCAACTATTCCAATATTTTTATTATAGGTAGTAAAATGTTGGATTTAACTTTTTTAATTCATTTCATCACTTTGTGTCTCTTAATTGGTGCATTTAGTCATTGATGTTGAGAGACATTGTCATGGTATTAAATATCACTTTATTTTTATAGAAGTTTGTTCTGTTTGTTGGGTCTGCCTTGCCTTCAAGTCGATCCTTCAGCTAGTCTTTCAAGGCTGGTTTTGAGTTTGTAAAGTTTCTGTGTATCCTTCCTTCAGACCTGAATAAAAGTCTGGCTGTGTGACTTGTCTTGGCAAAGCAAAGACATTTAGTGGAGCTTTTCACCCCTGCCTTCTATTCTTGAAGATTGCTTATGACAAATATGCTGTAAATCTTAAGGTGGATCCTTTGTATGTAATTTCCCTTTATGATCTTGCTGCCTTCAGTATTCCAGCCCTATCTGTGATATTCATCATTGGGACTAGGATGTGCCTTGGGGTGTTTTTCTTTTGATCTCTTTTAGCTTGCACTCAGGATTCAATCCATGTACTCTTTAATGCTGAGAGTTTCTCTTCAATGCTGAGCTTTCCCCATAAAGGAAAAGAATCAAATGAGATAAGAATCCAAAATGCTGAGTGGAGGGCACTTTCACATCTTTTGCTAGAACTGTAAATTTTAAATCTCATTTGAAGGTCAAGAACATCCTGAAATTGAGGGCAGTGGGATTAATTTTCTTACCTAGCTGGTCCAGTTGACAATAGGTTCCCTAATGGTCTCTTCTCCAAATGCCAGGTCAATTGCTTACACTGAACAGGAACTTACTCTGGTCCTCTTTTATTTTCTTAAAGTTCAGTGGTGAGCAGTGACCGTCATGTTCTTTCTTATCTCAGCAACATACACAAGTCTATTATCTAACAAATTTTTATATGATGATTCTTCACTAGATATTAAGCTGTGCTCTTATATGAGAATCAACATAGAACATATTAACATATAACATTAACATATTCAAGTTACTTATTGCCCTAAAACAAAAATGAGCAAAGAATAAAGAACCAATTTCACATGCAACTAATATGATAGTTGATCTATGTAAGGAGTATTTAGTTTAGGACAGAGTAAGAGATTACCATATATTATCTGCAAAAATCAAATCAGAGTTTGGTTACATAGATTTTGTTTCTTCAGATTAGTATCTATGGATGTTTGTAATTTTTCATTTCCATGATTTTTTTTATATATTCTCTGGTATCTTTTCTTTAAGACATAAATATTAACCAATTATTAGTTTTTGTCATAGAACTTAACTAGAGTTTATGAACATGACTTAAGGAATATTATGTCTAGAACTCAAATATTTTAATTACATTAGTATGATTAAAACTAATATACTTGGGGGCCGGTGAGGTGGCGCTAGAGATAAGGTGTCTGCCTTGCAAGCGCGTGTTCCATATGGTTCCCCCAAGCCAGGGGCAATTTCTGAGCGCTTAGCCAGGAGTAACCCCTGAGCATCAAACGTGTGTGGCCCGAAAACCGAAAAACAAAAACAAAAAAACTAATATACTTTGAAAGCAAAAAGAATTCTTTTTATTCAGTCACTATCTCTGGTTTTTAAAACTCACATTAGAAAACTGAATAATTAGCTAGAATCTAAATCAGATTCTATGTTACAGGAAAAAAGGTGATGAAAAATAATTATTTCAGCATATAAAAGAGGCCTAACTAAGGACCTATAATTTACTTACATGAAAATTATGTAACTAGTCATTTTCAAAACTTTCCACTTCCAAATTGGTACCAGTTCATAAATTAACATTTGTTAGGAACCACTGTTTTAGAATATCATACAAAATGACCATTATTATTGAGCCATAGTATAGAGATTGTTTATTGTACAACATGAATATTTTTATTCCTTAAAATTATGAATATGTTATTATTTTCTCCTAGCCATAAAATTTTCTACTTATAAATTTATAAAATCCCTAATTGAAGTATCAATAGTATCAAAAAAGTTAAATGTTGTCCTTTCATTTTAAAAAATATATTGCTTAATAATATATATTTGATAATTAAAATGATATATCTTGAGTTAGGTTTCCTAAATTTTGAAATGGTGGTTTTCTATTATTGCCCAGACTTCTTATGGTTTTTCCTATGGTTAATGGTTTTAATTTGTTTTTAAATTAACAGTAATTACAACTTTATATAGATGTTGTATTTCTTTCTCCCTACTTTATGACATACACAATTTCTCTGTTTTTATCTTTTATTTCTTTTTTTAAAACTGTGATTGATTGATTGATTGATTGATTGGTGTCTGGGTCACACCCAGCTGCTCTCAGGGTCACTCCTGGCTCTGCGCTCAGAAATAACCCCCGGCAGGCTGAGTGATCATATGAGATGCCTGGAATCTAACTGGGTCCCTCCAGGTCAGCCTCATGCAAAGCAAACACCCTACCTCTGTGCTATCTCTCTGGTCCCTATCTTTTAATTCTTAAAGAATTTTTTTATTTTTTTTAAATGTGTGTATCACCAGGTATGGTTCCTTTACACCAAATTGCAAAATAAAATAATAAAAAGTATAGAAATAACACAGATTTGCAAGGTTATTTTGACCAAAATATGTCAATATTTTAATATAACATACAGCTTTTATAGTTTTAAACATTTAGAATGTATAGGTATACATTAAGTGAAGTAGCTACATGATTGGAAAATTTTAGTAAACAAAATACATTTAATTTTTATTTTATTTAATTATTTGTTTTGGTAGTTGGGAATTGATTTAGCTCACATAGCTTAGAACTTATTCCTGAATTTGCAAAGGAATGACCATTTTTAATACTACGTGTGTGTTTTATTATTCCTTCTTGCCTGTATCATTCATACTTTTGAAAGTAATCTCCTATGGCAGGAGAGTCAGTGGGGTTTGATCCCGGAACACTGTATCATACCCAAGCCCAAGAGACCTGAGCACCATAAAAACAAAACAAACCTCACCAACCCAAAATCCTTCTATGGATTGCAAATTCCCAAGTGTAGGTGTGTGAAGCCAGTATCATCACAAGGCTATGTATGCCACCCTAAAGGCACCAACCCTTAAGGGAACTCTGAATATTACTAGCAGGGTGGAAAACATGGCGGAAAACAACTTCCACAGAAAATATATGGAGGTTTATTTTTTACTTCAAGCCACCGGTGGAGAAATGACAGTATTGGAGGGTAAAGGCCAGAGGCAAACGGGTCAGGATCTAGCAAATGCAGATGCAAGGTCTGAGGCAGAGAAACTTTGCATGTAGAAGGGCCTTCACCATCTCAGGAAGGTCAAAGTGTTTGGTGGGAGGGATGTCTGCCACCACTGATGGCTTGTTGCAAGTCAGCCCTTGATGGGGTTGACTGATGGAGGGATGGAGGATGAGGTCTTTCCCCTCCAGCTCGGAGAACGTGTCTGCCACCCTGTTCAGCCATCAGTTTTGAGGCGAAGCGGCGGATAAAAGGCTAGCAGACTGCCAGGCTTGTGAAAATATCAGCTTTATTCGGAGGACAAGACTGAAGCCAAAAGCCTCAGCATCAGTTCCAGCCAAAAAGCCCCTTGCCTTCCACAGACCCTTGCTTTTATTCCCCAGAATCAGGTACCACCCAATGGTGGGAGCAGAATCAGGAACCACCCTAGGGTGGGAGCAGAATGCCAGGTCACACCCTAGGGCACAATTACCAATCAGATCAGGGTAGGGTCAGTAACATAATAATCCCATTGAAATGTTTTCATACACAATGGCTAGTCCTGGGGGACCCAGTTATGAAGGCTTGTCTTGGGGAAGCATTTGGGAAAAAGGCCCAGATAGGACCCTCTATCCCACCCAATCTCCATCCGGAGGACCTTACACCATCAAAGGCACCAACTAAAAAGACCTGGTGCCTCTTACACAGGGGACCATATGCAGTGCAAGGCATAGACCAGAGTTAGTCATGTTCAAGGAATGTGTCTTAGTCTCTACTATCTTGACAGCCCAAAATGCACATATTTTTTTCTCTGTAAATTTTAAACATTATCATTAAAATACTTTCTCATTAAAACTAGTTACTTAAAAAAAACTAGCTAGCTGCTTTCTCTCTTTTTTGTTAATGTTGAAACAGCTGAAAGGCTTGCATATATGTGATGATTATGAGAGCCTAATTTGCTACAAGCTTTGAAAAAAGTAATTTGCCAATATTTATCTGGATCATTTAAAATGTTTATATACTCTAGTCCATTACTCTTGCTTCTGTAATTATATTTTAAATAAAATGAATCTAAAATGCAATAAAAAGTTAGTTTATAAAAATGATGATTGCTCTACTTTAATAATTCAGAGAAAATGGGAATGTGCATTTTTGTTGAGTAGTCATTTTATTAAGCTAATCCAAAAATTGTATATTATAAAATTCCAAAATAACTTTTTAGTATAACTGTTATTATTCTATGATCAAATTATTTTCTTACATCAGATAAAATACATTCACTTAATATTTTTGTGACTGTATAAAGAATTAATTAAAACATATACCAGGAAAAATGTTAAAAAATATGATTATGTATATGAAGGTAGAATCACAGGTTGCTGAAGAAAACATAACTTGTAATATTTATAAAAATATCAAAGAATAGGACATTGTATAAACATTATTTCAGTTTTGGTTTTGAGTAAAACCAAATTACCTGCTAATTTGTTTTGTTTTGCTTTGCTTTGGGGCCATACCTGGCAGTACTCAGGGATTAATCTTGGCTCTGTGCTTAGAAATTAATTCTGGCTGTCTCAGGGAACCAAATGGGATACCAGGGATTGAACCCAAGTTAGGTACATGCAAGCAAACACTTTAC
Source organism: Suncus etruscus (assembly GCF_024139225.1). Taxonomy (NCBI): domain Eukaryota; kingdom Metazoa; phylum Chordata; class Mammalia; order Eulipotyphla; family Soricidae; genus Suncus; species Suncus etruscus. The sequence goes on from NC_064854.1 coordinate 1,744,246, forward strand.
CTGCTGTGCTATCCCTTTGGCTTCCCACCTACTAAATTTTAAAAAAATAGAATAACCCTAATATAAAACTATGGTTTGCATTTAAAACCAGTGCAAATTCTTCCTAAATTTTAGTTTGTTTTTAAACTGTGCTGTCAAAATTACTATAAAAATTAAATACCATTATGTGGTTCTTGTATGTGGAATTTATGAGTACAAAGAACTGAACAGATTTATAACTATAGATGTCTATCAAGCGCTTACTTCCCCATAAAAAAACAGCAATGAGCATATCTATCTATCTAAATTAAGAAAATCGAGGGAAAATCAAGCTACATAGTATTGACTTTAGAAATATCTTAATTACTATGCTATTGGCAAAGAAAACAGAAGCAAAACAATTAGCAAAATGGTTAAATAAATTTAAGCAATTCCTATACTTCAAAAGAAAATAATGTCAAGAATACTTCTTTACTTATCCCTGTACTATTTTTTTCCCTCTTCTTTCTTTTGGTTATATATTTTTTCTTTTTTAACAATTTTTCTCTCATATATCAGGAAACCTATAAAATATGATCAGCTGTATCAACTATGTGATACTTCTTTTTAAAATAAATTCAATTAAGAATAATAACAATTAAACTGTTTATGTGATGATATATATCAAAAACTGGAAACAAAAAATTTTGGTTCAGATATAATAATAATAAATCTGTTTTCAGTGTTTATAGAAATATTTTCTGTGGAAAACAGTATGCCTAGAATTGCCAAAACACTGGAATGAAACTCTGTATATCCCAGAATTCCAATTTCTTCTTTGGAAACCTAACCAAAAAGCAAAAACTTTAATTGGAAAAAGATTGTAGGGTTTAAATCAATCCAAGTGTTAAACAACAGAAACATGATTAAAGATCCTACATATATGCATATGTAGTTTTCATATACAGATGTACACAACTGAATAATATAAAGATGTAAGAAATGATGAAATCATACAGTTCCCTACAGTTTGGCTGAAATGATGCTAAATGAAGTAAGTCAGGCATAGAAGGAAAAATTCCAATGATCTCACTCATCTATAGTACTGACTGAGACAAAGCAAAGGAATAAGCTGTGTATCAGATGATAAAAATCCACTGGTATTGCAAAATCACTTTTATTGCAAAACTGAGATAGCCAGAGAGAAGGAAAAGAATGAGAAAAGTGGAAGTACAATGGTACTAACATGAGGTCATCTGTGTATGTTATTAAGCATGTTGTTAGTGGTATTATGGTAGCTGTGAATCAAAATGATAAATATTAGTCTAATGTCAGCATTTTACCTAAACTATAATAATAAATAATATTTTATTATTTTATAATGTTTATAAATTATAAATCTATAATACTAATTTATAATATAATTAATATTAAATATAAAATAAACATTAAAATTAAATATTTAACTATAATTACTTTATTATTTTATAATAATAAAGTGCATCTAAAAGTAATAATAATAATAGTAATAATAATCCCATCTAATAATTCAATCTAAAAGTTATTTTATATATTTAGGTTTTATTATCAAGAGCACAAATCTTTATGTTATAAGGGAAAATTTTACCAAACTGCTGCCAAAATATACTAGACTCTTCAATTAATTTCATCATCAGAGTTCAGTTTAATTATGAGGCTGGACTCTAATCATTTTTTATGTATTTTATTTATGTATCCTCTCTTTGCACTATCTTTGTTTCTTTACGTAATAACAACTGTGACCAATATGGCAAATTTATTTTGAGTCAATTTGTTACATATTAACCCTGACAATTATATTTGTCGAAAATAACTTTACTTATTATAAAAAATATCAAGTAGCTTTTTCTGTTCTGGACAACAACAGCTTTCGCCAGCATGGGGTGTGGGGAAGCCCCAGGCCGAAGCCCTTTTCCCTAGCTTAGGGGATGATGAGAGGCAAGGGATGCTCCCAGCCATCTCCCATCTTCTTCCTCCCGGATTCCAGGGCCATCCAGGGTGCCTGCCCAGGGAGGCAGAAAGGTGGGTGCCAGGGAGAACTCTAAAGGGGATCCCAGGCCTACCCTAACCCCCCCCAACACAAGAGGGGAGGACTGGGGGGCAGTCACTGGCAACTATTTTTCTCACCAGGTTCCCCGCTTGTATAGTATAGATTAATAGGATTTTCTATGAATAATGTATATTTTGCATATGCAGAATGTCCATCTTGTATTCTGCCCTTGGCCACCACCCTACAAGTTCATTTCTAGTCCTTCATTCCCTCACCCCAACCATCATTACCCCACATTTAACCCTTTTTACCTTCAGTTCCTGGCTCCTCAAGAAGCAGATCATTATCCCCACACAAAGCCAGCTGCCAAACTGCACCCTAAGTGATAAGATAGACTCTCAGCCTGAGAAGATCCCAATACACTGCTGTTTTTGATCTACTCTCAGAGGCCCCCTGTACTCCTTCTTCATTGTGGACCTTTGCTTGCTAAGAGACTCGGTTTCTGAGAAGTCACGGCTCAAGGATTTTTCCTGATATAGGGCTATCATCAGCCGATTATCTGACTGCTCAGGCCAAATCACAGACCAAAGTGGTGCACTGGATTTAACACACACCCAACTATTTCAAAAGGCATAAAGGAACAAGTATATATCTTTTGAATATCTCATATGTGTTGTTTTAACAGCTGTAGCCCTTACTGAATATTCTCTTATACAGTGACAATTTTCCCCATTGTTTTGTCTGTTCTTCTCTTTGTGATCTGTTCAATAAAGAATTCTGGTAGAAGATTCCCTCGGCTTAGAACTTATGTTACAACCAAGTTACAGGGATTGTTGGACTTGTTCCAGTGGCCCACATATGTACCAATAAGGACATGTGGCATTGTTTCTCTTTTGCATAGGCATATTAAAATGGGAAAATACTATACATACAAACAAGTTCTTATCTAATAGAGATAGGAACACACAAATCTTGTAATGCAGTGGGATCTTGCACTATGAACATTGTCATAATGACCTGGTTCAGACCTCAGGAGAACGTGCATTTTCCATTCACCCCTGAACCAGGGCTGCCATCTATGAAACAACAACAGTTGTCTATAACATCACCTGGAAGAAATCCTCTACCAGGGAAGACCCTACTGCCACAGTGGCATTGACCTACTCCATAGAGAGTTCCCTTAATACCCAGAAGATTTAACAGCAACAACCTGTTTGAAGGGCTGGGCTCTCCACATTTCTTCCGCATTGTGAGATAAAACCAGAGGACTCCACATCATCCTGACTTCAAAGTAGAGAATGCACAAAATCCAGGATCTTTAACTACAGAAACCTGACACCAACAACAGCAACTATGCGGGGTGGGGGGGGGAGTTTATTGGCACTACAGACAATGACTTTCATTGGACAATGTAGTATGCCTGGAGCCTAGAGTTGGTCTTATGCCAGAAAGGTTCAGGGTAAGGTCTCCTTGTATTTAGGTCAAGGCTTTTTCTTTCCATGTCCCCCATATTTTGCTGGGTCTATGCAAACAATAATTGCCACTCTAACACCGTTTTTACTGTATTTCTTTAACTTTTATCCTTATAAAAAGAGAGAGAGGAGAAAAAAGAGCTTATTAAACCTTGTGCTAGACCTTCAATGAGTTAATTGGTGATTGAATGATTTTCAAAAATATACTTGCTACTGAACTTTTTCTTTCTCTTTCATCTCGTTATTTTTTCTATTTTTTTTTTTTTTTTTTGGTTTTTGGGCCACACCCGGCATTGCTCAGGGGTTACTCCTGGCTGTCTGCTCAGAAATAGCTCCTGGCAGGCATGGGGGACCATATGGGACACTGGGATTCGAACCAACCACCTTTGGTCCTGGATCGGCTGCTTGCAAGGCAAACACCGCTGTGCTATCTCTCCGGGCCCTATTTTTTCTATTTTTAACAACTTTGCCTTTGTTCTTCCTGAAACCAATGTATTACTGTCAATTGTGTCAACTATGCGATATATTTTTTTTAAATTAATTAAAAATAATAAAAAGTGCAGTAATCTTACATATGTATAAAAGTATTTTATATTTGTATTTTATTTATTTATCTGTCATTGGTCATTTGTATAATTTACAGAAATGTGTTGCTATATCTAGTGTTATAATAAACTTAGACCTATCATTTAATTGATATTTTTATTTTTTACTATATGAATATATATACCTGTCAGAGGAACTGTTATATCATTTGCTGTTTCTTTACATTTACTTTTGGGAGGCAAGTTCATACTGTTTTCCGCAAAGGCTGGACTTAGCACATTCCCATCAACTGTGCATGAAGATATCTTTTATCCCAAGTCCTAGCCTGCACATCTTTTTTCTGGTTTTTGTGAAACAGGTCATTCCCAAAGTGTGAGTTGACAGAGCAGTGTTATTTTGATTTGCATTCTACTAGCAATAAATTATACTGATCAGGTTTATCATGTGTGTCTTCTTTAATGAAGTGTCATTTTAGCTCTTCTTCCATTTTTGTTGAAGCTATTTTTGTTATTGCTATAGACAGGCCTTGCAAAATTTCCATATTTTCAAGTATAAGACTCTTTTTTTTCAGCCAAACCCAGTGATGCTCATGGGTTACTCCTGGCTATGCACTCAGAAATAGCTCCTGGCTTGGGGGACCATATGGGACTCCAGAGATCAAACCCAGCTCCACCCTATGTGTCAGTGAGTACAAGGCAAATGCCCTACTGCTGCGCTATTGCTCTGGCCCAGACTTCCTCACTTTATAAAATCATTTCCCCCATTCAAATATTTTTTTCTATTTAGTAGGGTTATTTTTATTTTAATGAATTTATTTTGCTGTACAGAAAATTTAGTTTTATGTGATACATTTGCTGAATGTTGCTTTATTTCCCTGCTCCTTGGAGTTAAATTTCTAAACTACATCATAGAAATAATAGCATGGAGTGTATCAGTTTCTTAAATATATTTTATAGTTCAGAGTTTAATATCCAAGTATTTAATCTGATTTGAGTTAAGGTCCACACTTGGTATGAGATCATGATTCAGTTTTATTCTTGTACATCAAACAATATAGTTCTCTCACCACAATTTAGAGGAGAAATGTTTCTCATTTTATGCTTTTGGTTCCTTTGTCATAAACTAACTGTCCCAATATGTCAGTATTTAACACTGGATATTCAATTACATTCCATTTATTTATGTGCCCACTTGTATCTCTAGAGTGCTTTTCTTATTATGTATTTTCATTAGTAGTTTGATATTCTAGACAGAGTATTATTTCTCCTTTGTGTTTTTGTTTAATTCCTTTGTTTAGTCTATGCAACCATTACAAAAACCCAATGATATTGTTCAAGGAAACATAACAGTTAAATTCATGAAAAATAACCTAAAATAAGGAAACTATATCAAGAATATAATGGCAAAATTTCTAGATAATAATATAACAGAAGCATGTTTAAAAATTATTCCAAGATCTCTGTTTGCTGCTCTATCCTTCCAAGCAGCAGTAATCTCCCAACTAAAATTACTGCCCCCCCATATTGGGATGTAGCCATATCTGCTACCCTCTGGATAGATTTCAGTAGCCCCTGCTCCTGATCTTCACCATATACATTGGTCCATATAAAAGCTCCATATGCTTGAGATCTACTCTGCAAATTACACATTGTTCACATTTATATTTCCTAATATCACCAAGTATTCTAGGGTATCTGACTATCAGAAATCACTCCCAGCTCAGCAGAAAAACCCCAACACCAGTGGAGAACACATCTAGTAGTCTGTCTGGATTATAGAGCAAAACCAGTAATCCAGAAAAAATAAACATCAACCAACTCTGTAAACCCTACAAAAATTATTTTATTGACATCACGGTGGGGATATGTAATGATTTCAAAAGTATGGCAGAGATAATAGATAAAGAAAATAATTAAAACAGGAATATAAACTGAGCATTACCCAGTGTGACCCCCACAAACAAAAGAAAAAAATAAAATTTCCCAGAGTTCTGTAAGAAAAGTAGCTAAATAAATAAAAGAGGGCCAAAGAGACTCAGTGAAAATAAACTCAACTAGAAAAATTTCCAAGACACATTGTGCTCAGGACAAAATCAAAAACTGAGCTAGAGTATGGAAAGCAGCATATCAAAATAGCAACTTAAATACAAAGAAAGCCCATCAGATTCATAGTAGATCTACCAAATGATAAACTATGAACCCAAAAAAATGAAAAGGTATAACACCAAACTCAATGAAATACAATAAAGTACAAAAATTTACCAAGAATAATTGACCCAACTAGACTATCATTCAGATTTGAAAGATCAATATGAAACTTTTTGAACATGTAACTTCTCTGGGAATTCATTGCCATGGAACCTTCTAACTAGTGAAAATGAAAATAAAAAAAATGTCTATAATTTATTTTATTAAAGTTAGATGATATACTTAAATTTGAATTTGAATATTGATTAATGAGGTTTCATATATGATGATTATTTTCTATCATTTAAAATTTCAAAGTAGATTTTTAATAATAATTTATTTTAAATGTTATATTTATACATATAGTGAAATTAAATGTAATATACAAGTCCAATTTCTTCTTTTTTATTATCTGTTTTGTTTTATTTTGTTTTGTTGATGACATGTAGATCTGAGCTGGAATGTGGGTTGGCCTTGTGTAGGGCAAAGGCCCTTTCTGCTACACTGTCACTCTGGCCTCACACAAATCCAATTTATTTCTCATATCTTAATAAAATAGGTCTGCCTCTAAAATAATGGATTTAGAAATGAAAGGAGAATTCTATCTCTAGATTATTAAACAGAAACTGAGAATAAAATTTCTAGTGGATAAAAATTTCAGTGAGACCCTAACATAAAATCATAGCTTCTTAATCTTTTCATTGAAGTTTTTGTCACTGTTGTTTTGTTTTGGGGCCACACCCTACAGCACTCCGTGGTTACTCCTGTCTTTGCTCTCAGAAATCGCTCCTGGCAGGCTCTGGGGACCTTATGGATGTCAGGGATCAAATCCGAGTCTGACCCTAGGCATCCACGTGCAAGGCAAATGCACTACCTCTGTCCTATCACTCCCGAAGGTTCTTTTTTTTTTTTTTTAATGGGCTTTCTGAGGATTAGAGATGGAGAAATTACATCAGTTAGAAAGCTGTAAGTCATTTTTGTATGTATAATATTTAGTCTCATTGTTTGCTTTAATCAATAATTCTCACTCAACATGCAGGCGGCACTTTTTTCTTTTTTTCTTTGTTTTTTGTTTTTGGACCACACCCAGTGACGCTCAGGGGTTACTCCTAGTTATGCACTCAGAAATCGCTCTTGGCTTGGGGGACCATATGGGACACCAGGGGATCAAACCACTTTCTGTCCTAGGACTGAAATGCCTAGGATGCAAACACTCTACCACTTGTGCCACTGCTCCGGAGCCACAATTGGCATTACACCTGGGTCTTTGTTCAGCAGTCATTTCTGATTAACCATATGGCATGCCAGGGATTGAAACTTAGATCGGTTTAAATTGGCCAAAAACCCACCATCTGTGATACTGCTTTGACCCCTTAAATTTGATTCATGAAAGCCTGTTGGGTTAGGTATTAGAGGTATTAGAATAGGAAATTTTTTGATGTAGGTGTTTGACCCAGACTTAGCAGTGCTTAAGAACTACTCCTACTAACTCTATGCTCAGGAATTATTATTGGAAATGCTCAGATGGATCATATTTGTTTCCAGTGATAGAATCATTGTTGCATACAAGGCAATCAGCTTAATGCCTGAACTATCACAGTGGTTCTAAACTAAAAATTTATTTTTTCATTTTTTCTAAATTTTAGTTTTGAATACAAAATACTTTTCACTTAAAATTATACTTAAAAGCCATCTTGCATCAGGTATTGAGTTAACATACTCATATATTCTCTAGCTCCCTTGTATATTTACAATTCATGAATTCTGTTTCTTGAAATTGGATTCTGATTGTCATATAATAGCCCATAAATTGGTCTATTTTGTGATTTTAATTTTTTATAACTGTAGGTAATAATGTCTATGTCCAAGAAGCTATTCCAGTCATATATTAGTCCTAATTCAGTTTCCTGTATAAATATTCTTATTCTTTCAACACTAGAGAGATAGTACAGTAGATAGGGCACTTGCCTTGCATTAGATGAAACCTTAGACAATCAGAATGTGATCTCCAGAATCTTATGGTTCCATCACACATTATTATAATCAATAAATTAGTTACAGTCAGGAATAATACATGAGAACTTCTAGGTATGATCAATAAACAAAAAAACAAACAAAATACTCATTGTTTTTACAATTCAGGCTCAAATTAAATGTGAGCTAAGTATTTGAATCCATATTATGTTAAGGCAACTTTATATTTTTAAAAATTAGTCAAATAATAGTTCTTAGTTTCTCATTTTGGTGTATTGTGCAGTAATCAGAATAATGCGCTAAACATAGAGAAGATTAACTTCAACCTTAATAGCTGAATAATATAATAATACCATTCCACAGATGTATAAACTGAAACTTGCAGTTAACTCTGAATTCACAAAATGTGCTTGACTTTTATTATCATTGAGATATTTTTAGGGACCTCAATAGAATTTGAACAGATGGCTTTGTGTTATATTAGAAGAACAATTATCATTAAATGGGTAATGATGTACAGCATGAAAGAAAGGAAATTTTTCTTTTATAGGTATTTAAAATGTTTCTTTCATGTGTAGTGGAAATAATGCTATGTTTTTAATCTTCAATAGTTTATTTTAAAAAAGACAAAAATATCAACAAAATATTTGCATAGTTTTATACTGATTTCTGGACATCTCTCTCTCCCTCCTGAGTCAGATAACATAGATTGTGGCATTGTTCCTGTAGCTCTTACTGCACAGATTTATACAAAAATATAACATAGGAAATTGTGGCTAAAGCTGAAAATTTTGTTGCAAAGAAGACTACATTAACTCTCATTAACACTCAATGATGGAAAATTATGAGGGAGTTTGGCAACTAAATACAAGGTCATAAATATTATCCTGATGAGGATATTTACCAACACAATATTAAGCAAATGAAAGTAGACAGGATCTAATTTTGGGGAACAAAATAAACAGCACAGCTATTCATCACAACATTCAGTAGAATAGCCAAGAGTTGCAATCAACTTAGATGTCCAACAACAGATATGTGGATCATGAAGGTGTGGAATGTATATACAAAAAATAGTACATAGTTGTGAGGAATTTACGGTTGTTCAAGTTGTTCCAACATGAATGGAACTGGAAGATATTATGTTAAATGAAATAAGCCATAAGAAGAAAAATATACAGGGTGATATAATATATGTGCATTATTTAGAATATTTACGTGTAGGATTGTAATGGTTTAAATGGGGGCTTGAGATCATTCTTAGCCCCAGAGAATAGTGAGAAGGAAAAAAATTGAGTGGAGGAGGAAAATGTTAAATATGAAATAATAGAGGCTAAGGAGACTCAGGTTCATTGATAGGGTTAAGAAAAGACAAAGCTTAAGGATGGGGTATACTATTAATATATATATTAATAATATATACTGTGCGCCTCTGTGCAGTTTGGAACATGTAGACTGGTACAAAATTGCCAGTGACTACCTTAGTGCAACCCAGCAAATGTCAGCACACCCCAACTTAGGACCCATGGCTTTTTTGTTCTTTTCTTTTCTGGCTGCCTGGGCTGGCACCCATGAAGGCCTGGAGGTCGGGGGCAGAAGAAGGACGACTGGGGGCCTATCAAGGCTCCCAGCACCCCCAAGCTAGGGAGAAGGCCTTTGACATGGGGTCTCCCCAAACCCCATGCCGGCTAGAGCTAGCCTCAAGAAAGGATTCGGTAGAGAACCAGAAACTAGGATCTGCCCTCCTTCCTCCCTGTGCCCTTCCCACCCTAGTGCTCGGGGAAGGGCGTGGAAAGCTTGGGAACCCCTCCAGGAGGGACCACTCGACACCCACCTTTTCTGGCTGCCTGGGCTGGCACCCAGGGAAGGCCTGGAGGCCAGGAGTAGAAGAGGGCAGAATGTCCATTTTGTATTCTGCCCTTTTGCACACCCCTACAAAGCTTATTTTTAATCCTTAATTCTTTCAGCCCCAAGCATCAATACCCCACATTTACCTTTTTTTTACTTCAGTACTGCACAGTCCTAATCACAGACTAAAGTGGTGCACTGGATTTAACAACCCCCAACTATTTCAAAAGAGATAAAATGGACACGTATGTGTTTTGAATATTTTATGTGTATTTTCTTTGACAGCTATAACTCAATATTCTCTTATACAGTGATGATTTTCCCCACTTTTTATCTTTTCTTCTCTTTGTGAGCTGTTCAATAAGGAATTTTGGTGAGAGTCCCTCAGTTTAATGCTTATGTTTGAACCATGTCATGGGGATTTTTGGACTTGTTCTTGGGGCCCTCGTATGCGCCGATAACGCCAAGTGGCATTGTTCCTTGTTTGCATAGGCACATTAAAATGGGAAAATATTATACATACAAATAAGTTCTTATCTAATAGATATTGGGACACACAAATCTTGTAGTGCAAAGGGACCTTACATCCTGAACATTGACATAATGAGCTGCCACAGGCCTCAGAAGAATGGGTATTCTCCATTCACCCCTGAACCAGGGAAGCTATCTATGAAACATCCAACGTCGTTTATAACATCACCTGGAAGCAATCCTCTACCAGGGAAGACCCTACCGCTGCTCTGACATCAACTGCTCAAAAGAGACTTACCTTAACACTAAGAAGACTTGACAATGACGTGCTTATAGGACAGAGCTCTCTGTATTGCCTTTTAATTGTGAGGTGAAACTAGAGGATTCTCCACATCCTGACTTCAATGCAGGATATGGAGATTCCAAGATGTTTAATACAGAAACATAATACCAACAACAGAGACTGTGTGAAAAATAAGTGTATTTGACTTGGTTTGGACTAACTATTTTGCCTGGAGCCTAGAGTTGGTCTTATGACAGGAAACTTCAGGGGTAGGGCCTCCTTGTATTTAGGCCAAGGCTCTTCCTTTTCATGTCCCTCATATTTTGGTGGGCCTATGCAAACAATAATTTCCACTCTAACACCGTTTTTACTGTGCTCTTTTGACTCTAATCCTTAAAAAAAACTTAAACTTTTGAGGTTAACTTAAACTAATGTGCATGTGCATGGAAATATAAAAATATACTATGCTTTCAATGTTTAAGGAGTTACATAAGTTTTATGTCTTTAGATTGCTGCGTGTACTGCTAAGAAATATTATAATGTACTGCAATCCGGGGACTTGAGGGACAAAGTAATTGTACATGGGTTCTGCTTTATTTTTCTTAATGTTCCTTGGCTGAAAGTTCAAAATTAAGGTATCAGCAAGGGGACTTCTGAGAATTCTGTTTATGGGTGATTGTCCTTCCACTGTAACTTTACCTAGTCCTCTTTCTTTGCATCTTTCTTCTCATAATTAAAAATAAAAAAATAAAAAATCTAATAAAAAACAAATCAAAATAAAAAAAAGAAAAGAAAAGACAGAGCTAAACATCCAAGATTCAGAATCAAAAACAATGAAGTCATGAGACCCAAACTTTAATAATCAAACTTAAACTAAGACTTGTTATGATGGCAGGCTGACTCTGGGGAGAGGTAAGTGATGGATTATGGTAACATTAGTAGAGCAAAGTTGACACTGGTGGTGGGATTAGTGCCAAAACATTCTAGTGTCAAAACATTCTATGTCTAAAACTCAACTAGAACATTTTATGTCTAAAACTTAACAATATAAATTGCAATGCTTTCTATTAAAAAATCAAACATTAAAAATTCTGAAAAAAGGGTGCCAAGAAATTAATTTCCCTTCTTACTTTTCTTAAAATATATAGGGAGGTCTCCTGAAACTGAAACTACATCTCAGAAAGCCAATTCAGGATCTCAGCCTCTTTTACTGTGCCTCCCTTGTCCTACGCTCCAGTTCCAGGGTGTGCCATATCTAATATCTCTCTAACCTCTGAACCACAAAGACATATTAATATACTCCCTATTTGTGGGTGTGAGTAAAGTACTACTTGTCTTTTTAAAGATGTATACAGCTTCAAAACTGCTAAGTAATTAGTTGACAATTTTCTCAGAATACTCAAACAACATTGCATGGTTAGGAAAATAACCTTAAAAATCAGATTTATAATCAGTCATCCTTTAGTAGAAATAATTTAACAGGTCATTTCTAAAATAAACAGGAAATATAAAACTCCACCACTAATACCTAAAATGCTATATATAAATGCAAATATAAAATATTCTTATATATCACACTGTAAAATGGTACAACAGTTCTTTATGTTCATAGTAGTCTTGAATGTCACTGATAAAATGGAGGAGAAAACAAATCCCATCCATTTTCTGCTTGCAGAAAACACATCTAGAATCTCAGGATAGATATAGAATTAGATTATAAGGATGGAAAACAATTATACAAGCCACTGGAAAAAATTAATCAGACAAAATTACATTCAACCTAAACAAAGTAATTAGAGACAATGATAGATGTTATTTATTAATCAAGGGAATACTAGACCAAGAAATTCTAACTCAAATCAACATAAGTAGCTAATGTTCAGTCAGAAAAGTTTGTACAGCTTTTGTTCACAAACCTTGAAAACATATGGATAGAAACCTGATAGTAGTAGAAGAGCTTAAACACCACTCTGAGGATCCACTAGGCAGAATATTCAGTAAAGACATAAGAATCCTTATTGAGGAACTGGAAGAGAAAGAACTAATGCTATCATCCTCAAAAAGTCGAATACATGCTTTTCTCGAGTGCACATAAAACAGTCTTCAGAATATACCACAATCTAGAACCTAAGTTTAGGTTAAATAATTCCCAAATTAAATAAGTTTTGATTAAATAAATAAAATTAAGTCAATCTAGTCAAAATATTTAAATATTAAAATCAAGTCAACTGCTGCAGACAACATTTGACAAAATCCAACACCATTCAGGATTTAAAACTTGAATAAAATAGAAGTTAAAGAAAACATTCTCAAAATAATAATAATAATAATAATAATTATTATTATTATTATTATTATTATCTATAAAATTTCATAGCCAAATTTTTGATGATGGCAAACTGAAAGTATTCCCACTGAGGTCAGGCAAAATGCAACAATGTGCTTTTTTTATAATTATCTTTATTTAAACACCGTGATTACAAATATGATTATAGTTGTATGATTACAGTCATGTAAAGAACACGCCCCTTCACCAGAGCAACATTCCCACCACCAATTTCCCAGATCTCCCTCCTCCCCACCCCCCACACCTGTACTCAAGACAGGCTTTCTACTTCTTTCATTCATTCACATTGTTATGATAGTTTTCACTGTAGTTATTTCTATAACTGCACTCATCATTCTATGTGGTGAGCTTCATGTCATGAGCTGCACCTACCAGCCCTCATCTCTCTTGTCTCTTAGATACTGTTAAAAATGCCTGATAAAAATTGATGCAAAAATACTTAACAAAATCTTAGCAAACGGAATCCAGCTGCACATATTAAAATCATCCATCATGATCAAGTGGGTTTCATCTCAGGAATATACACATGGTTCAATAAATGCAATAAATTACTGTGATACCCATTAAGTAAAATAAAATATTAAAATCAAGTCAATCTAGTCAAAATATTAAAATCAAGTCAACTGATGCAGAAAACATTTGACAAAATCCAATACCATTCAGGATTTAAAACTTCAATAAAAATAGACGTCAAAGAAAACATTCTCAAAAAAATAATAATTAACTATAAAATTCCATAGCCAAAATTATTTTTGATAATGACAAACTAAGAGTATTCTCACTGAGGTCAGAAAAAATGCAACAGTGTGCTTTGTCTTCACTTTTATTCAACATAGAATTAGAAGTCCTAGCAACACAAATCAGACAAGGGAAGAAAATCAAAGGTGTTCACAAAAAAAAAAAAAATATATATATATATATATATATATATATATATCAAAAAGTCCACTAAAAAGTTCCTAAAAAAAGGTACAACAAAAATCACACAAGAATGACTGGCTAAAAATTCAATACACAAATATTGGTTTTATTCCTTTATACAAATAATGACTCAGAGAAGAAAGAGTTAAGAGTGTATTACATTTAAATTAGTTTTAAACAATGTTGGGGCCTGGAGAGGTAGTACAGCGGCGTTTGCCTTACAAGCAGCCGATCCAGGACCAAAGGTGGTTGGTTCGAATCTCAGTGTCCCATATGGTCCCCCGTGCCTGCCAGGAGCTATTTCTGAGCAGACAGCCAGGAGTAACCCCTGAACACCGCCGGGTGTGGCCCAAAAACCAAAAAAAAAAAAAAAAAAAGAAGAAGTTTTAAACAATGTCAAGTAAGTACAAATCAACTTAATAGACATGAGAAACCTACTCAATGAAAACTTTATAACACTTAAGATATAAGTTGAAGAAGACCAGAGGAAAAGAAAAACATACCATTGTTATGAATCAGAAGAATTAGATTTAGCAAAATGATTATTTTATCTATCTTACATACTTCTGAACATGTTCAAAGCAATCCCTATCCAAAGTCAGACAATGTTCTTCAAGGACTTAGTGCATTCAGTTATAAAGGTTGTGTGGAATCAAAAAAAGTTTAGCATAAATAAAATCATACTGAAAAACAAGATAGGAGGCGTCTCATTTCTTACTCAAGCTAAAAAACAAAACCATAGTGATCAAAATAGTATAGTATTGGAAGAAAAATGGACTTTTAGACCAATGAGCAAAATAAAATATACAATTTCAATATCCCCAAAACATGGTCAACTAACTTTTGACAAAGGATCCTAGAGCTTCAAATGGAATAAAGACACCCTCTTCAACAAATTGTGTTACGATAATTGCATAATAACTTGTAAGAAATTAAGGTTGAATCTATATCTCACATCTTAGAAAGTCAACTCAAAGTGTATCAAAGACCTTGAGTTTAGAACTAAGTTTATAAAGTAAAATGGGTAAAATATAGGTAGAAAACTCTGATAAGTACTCAAAGGAGTCTTTAATGATATGATGCCAATGTAGGCTACAGACTTAAAACAGAACAAATTATGTTGTATCAAACTAAAAGTTTTAGGTATGTCAAAAGAAAACACATTTAACTAAATTAGCGGATTAATATTGCATGCAATACAACAGATAAATAGCTGATATGCAAAGTGCTCACAAATATTAACCAACCAAAATTTAAACATTCCATCCAAAAGTGAATAAAAAGAGACCTCTCTGAGGATGACCAGTAGATGACAACAGACATATGAAAAGATGCTCATCATCATTTATAACAAGGAAAATTTAAATAAAGTTAGCAATGAGATATCATCTTACATCAGTGAGAATGGAACACATGAAAAATACTGGAAATGATCTCTATTGGCAGGAATTTGGTGAAAAAAGAAATTCTCATCCACCTGTGGTAGATTGTTATTTGTTTTAACCTCAATGGAAAAAAGTATGGAGGACTCTCAGTAAACTTAGAATCTAGTTGCCATATGGCCCACTAATTCCACTTTAGGATATCTACACTTAGGACAGAACAGCATTAATTCAAAAGGAAGTATGAACACCACTATTCATCATAGCAACCAGTACAATAGCTAAGAGTTGGAGTCTATCTAGATGTCCAAAATCTATTGTGTGGATCAAAAAAAAATACAATAGAAATGCTAAGGAAAGCTACAGTAATGTAATTCACTGCAGCATGGATGGAACTAAAAGATATCTATCATATTAAGTGAAATAAGAAGGTTGAATATAGGATGATATTTATATGTGGTATTTAGAATAACTGCATGAAAATTCAATGGTTTAAATGGAAGTTGTCTAGAACACTCTTGAGAAGAAAGACAATAGAGTGGAGGAGGAGCAAGACAGAAATGAAAATTTCTTTTTAAAGACAAGAGTAGCCAGTATTGTTGGAGGGATTTGGGTAACAGATCTAAAAATGCTCCTTATACAGGTAGCATCTGAATATGAGAGGAGTGTATGTTAGGAATTAGTTGCAGCATTTCACTAATTTTAAATGGTGCAAATGGAATCTTTACAGTTTAGTAATCTTTGCTGAGAATGAGAGGAGAAGATGCATCATCATCTGAATTCTTCGTGAAGTTATGCAATTCTCTTCAACTAAGAAAGAAATTACAAAATGTTTTGCTTTAATGCAAAAATTGTCACTATTGTCATAAATTATGGTTACTAAATGTGTTTTAATGTAGATATATAACAGTCATTTGAATATTCTCAAAGGTCTTTTTGAGTTATATATAGATAACTAAGCTTCATACCAAAGTTGTAATATATTACTTCTGGGCACATTAATAGAAAAGCAACACTCTATGAGTTAAATAGAGAAAATTTATATGTGATTGTTGGATTACTGATCCTACCCTAATCAATCATTGTAATTCAGGGCCAGAGGGATAGCATGAAGGTAAAGCATTTGCCTTGCATGCAGAGGATGGTGGTTTTAATCCCGGCATCCTATATGGTCCCCCATGCCTGCCAGTAACAATTTCTGAGCAGAGAGCCAGGAGTAACCCCTGAGCACTGCTGAGTGTGACCCAAAAACCAAAATAGTAATAATAATAATTTTAATCTACCCTAAGGTGTTACCTGGTGATAGTATATTGGATTATTCCTTCCTTGATATTCTTCTCCCACCATAGAGTGGGACCAGATTCTTGTCAATAAAGCAAGGATCTGAGAATGAGTATTCTTCCACTGAGCTGTGCTCCTTAGGAGCAGAAAGCTTGGTTAGTTTGAATTCCTTGTTTGAGCACTGGATTTCCTAAACCCATTTTTGTACCTCTTCATTGTGTGGATTATTTCCTGTGGACCTCTACAACTGGAACTGTGCTCCAGTCCTAATGGGACAGGGGAAGGGGAACTGCCTTTCGTGTCTGGGAGCTCAGTGGGAATAAACCTCAAGCAATCTCCTAGAGAATGTGGCCCTTCATGTGGTATTTAGAACAGACAAAAACCAATATGAAGATTCTTCAAAGGACAGTAAATTGAGCTCTCATATGATCCAGCTGTACCATTTCTAGGGACATACCTAGGAACACAGAAATACAATTAAAAAATGCCTTCCTTGCAACTATATTCATTGCAGTTCTTTTTAAAATAGCCTGAATCTGGAAACAACCAAGATGCCCTTCAACAGATGAATGGCTAAAGAAACTGTGGTACATACACACAACGGAATATTATGCAGCCGTCAGGAGAGATGAAGTCATGAAATTTTCCTATACAAGAATGAACATAGAAACTGTTATGCTGAGTAAAATAAGTCAGAGGGAGAAAGATAGACGCAAAATAGTCTCACTCATCTATGTGTTTTAAGAAAAATAAAAGACATTATTGTAATATTACAGAGGGATAATAGAGGTGAGGGCTGGAAGGAATGGCCCAAAACAGAAAGCTCACCACAAAGAGTGGTGAGTACAGTTAGAGAAATCACTATACTTACAACTATAATGACAATGGTAGTGATTGAGGAAAGTAGAATGCCTATCTTGAATAAAGGCATGGGGTGAAGGAGGAAGGAGATGGGGGCATTGGATATGGGAATGTTGCACTGGTGAAGGGTGGGTATTTTCTTTTTATATGCATATATTATATATACAAACATATTTGTAGTCGTGGTGGTTTAATAAAGATATTACTAAAAATATAAATTGAAAAAAAGTAGAGAGAAAAGAAAAAATTAGCAAACAGGTCAAAGTGATTGTACAGGTTTAAGGCACATAGTTTAATCCCCAGCACCACCAGTATTCCAGAACCTTACCAGCACTGACCACTGACCACAGAGCCAGAATTATGCCCACAGCATGGCTGTGTGTGGCCCGCAAAGAAGAAAAGATGGAAAACAGTTTGCAGAACTTATTTGTAATAAATTTGGTTTTATAGAATATTTGCAAAAGTTATACACCATCCCATATTTTAATATTTTCATAACCAAGATATACTTTCAAGCCTCAAAAATTAAAAATGACTTTTATTTCCCCAATAATAAAAGATGATGAATAATTTTAGGGATATTTTTCATCATCTGTATGTCTTCTTTGAAGTATACATTTGAATCTCATTTCTTATTAAGGCTGTTTGTTTTGATGGTCTTTATAATAACATTATATCTTGCAAATAAGTCTTTTGTCAGATGCATTATATGCCAATTTCTTAATTCAACAGGGTGACTTTTTACTTTACCTTTCATTTCTTTGGATGTACATTATATTTTATATAATATTTTATGTATTATATATTTATATATTATACTATACATACTATTAAAATATAATGTACCCCCATTTGCTTATGCTTTATTTTGGTTTGTTTTGCTATGGGAACAGATCATTGCAAAATCCTCTGAAAACAGTCTCAAGATAACAATTGCCCTTGCCTTTTTCAAGATACTGTATGAATCAAATCTATTATTGAAGTCTTCAAATATTTTGAATTAACCTTTATGTTTGGCTTTAGATAGGGGTCCAATTTAATTTTTTTGGATGTGGCTGAAATATCACCTCACACGAAGAAGAATGATTTATACTAAAAGAATGTGAAAACAACCATTGCTAGTGTGAATGGGATAGAAAAAGGAATTTACTTTCTCTGTTGGAGATATCATCTGCTTTAGACTCTAAATAAATAAGTACAGACACTTCCAAAATAAATAAATAAGACAAAAATTTTCATATGGCTTAGAAATTCCACACTTTGACATTTATCCTAAGATAACAAATAAGTTATCATTACACACTCATTTATATTTATTGTAGCACTATTTTCTATAATCAAGATTTTGGAAAGACTCACATGCCTAATGACAAGAGAGACAATAGATCATTGTACCTATCAATGGTTCAATAGTGTTGAGATTTAATAATAGACAAAGTCTTGCAATTCACCACAGGTTATAAGAACTGGAGTGTGTCATTCTTGGTTAAGTAAAACAGAACTTGGTAGACAAATACCAGATTGTCTCATTTATATGATATAAAGAAATAAGACTAGGGAGACAACCATTGTCAGTGGGAGGTGGAGACAAGAAAACACTGACACTGTCAACAGAATTGAGAGAGTCACTGAATCTAGTGAGATAGAAATGGCAGCAGTAATGAGAATTCATTTAGGACAGTAGTGAGGAGATATCAACACTGTTGATGGGTGTGGTGCATAGCCATTCAATCCTAGACATAAATTATAAATATAAGTACATAATTATATAAAAATAAATTTCTTGGAAAAATCTAGGATCTGAATATTCAGAAATAAATATTGCTGAGGGAAACTTTTGGACACGTAAATATAAAATTTATAAAATAAATTAAAAATGAAATAATGCAATTTCAACTCAAGAAACCTTCCCTACTATTTTTCTAGTTCCATCATTGTTCTTCCTAGCAATTTCCCTTTAATGTTTCAGGATTTAATTCCAAACAAAGCATAACACTTATTTCCCATTATCCCTAATCATCTCTAGTTTTTTTTATGGTTTCTTTCCATTATTTTATAACAGAAGTGTTTTTTAATCTTAGGGATCATATATTTTATAAAGTGTCTCTAAAGAATAAGTTTTTTAACATTTACTATAATTAAAGTGAGGCTTTTGAAGTGCGAAACACCACAATAGTCAAGGTTTCTCATTGCATTGATGTAAGAGTAAATATTAGTAACATTATTATTTAGTTTACCATTTTATTAGTAACTTTCAGATTTCCACTGTTAAATTATTCTTTTTATGCTCTAGTGTTTAGAAAACAAAAGTGTTCAAATATCACTTTTGGAATTATGAAATGTTTGCAAAAGAAGAATGATATCTAAATATAAGACCAACATTAGATATCAAAAATAAATTAAAAAGCAGAGAATATCTGGAATTAAACATTGTACTCTTATTATGAGTACATTGAAAGTAACTTCTAGAGAACATTGAAAAGTAAATTCAGGAAGATTTTTTTCTTGATTAGAAAAGAATGTGTCAATCCCCATCCTGACAATGCTTTAGAACCCAACTCCTCATTTTTTTAAACCAAGAGATTTCTAGAAACATATGGTATTTCAAAATTGAATGAGGTTGAAGAATAAAGAATGACTAGGCCAGTCACAAGAAGGCAATTAGAATAGTAATGAAGACTCTCCATGTGAATTAATAACCTGATTTAGTTGTTCTATCAAACCTTCAGAGACTGACTGCTGTTCATCCTTTTATTTGAAGAAACACTTAACACCTTCTATAAGACTAGTATTCCACTGATATCAAAGCTGACAAAGATACTACAAAATAAAATATTTCAGATAAAATCCTTGATAAATATTGATGCAAAAACACTATACAAAATCTTAGCAAAATGAACTCCACAGCACATTGAAAATTCATGCTCCATGAACAAATGGGATTCATCCCAAGAATGCAAGGATGGTTCAATATACACAAAACAGTAAATCAGTTAGCATAATAATTACATTAGTAAATGGAAAAATAAAAATCACATGATCATATCAATTATTACAAAACAGCTTTTTACAATACTTTATTCACTTATAGTAAATGACCTTATAGTCACTCACTTATGGTAAAATATGGTGGGAAAACAGACTTCTGCCTAAGTCTACAGAAACACAATTTCTCTGAAAGAACCTTGGGGGAAAACAGTAAAGCTCTGTTGCTTATCAGATATAATAACTTATAATACACAAATTATTTTTAAATAGTTTTATTGTAGGATTTAACCGGATATTAGATATTTTTCCAATAAGTTAGAAATACATATTTTCTTTGCTTTAAAGAAAACAATATTCCTTGTAAACTACAGTTTTCAAAAGATTTTTTAAGGGGTCAGAGTGATAGCACAGCAGTAGGGTAATTGCCTTGCAGTGATCAACCAGGGACAGATCTGGGTTTGATCCCTGGCATCCCATATGGTCCCCTGAGTCTGCCAGGAGTGATCTCTGAGCCAGGAATAACTTCTGATTATTGCTGGATGTGGCATAAAATGAAAAAAAAATCTTATAAAAAACATCTTGAGAGAAAAAAATGCTGCTTTAAATCAATTAACAACAGTTTTAAATAGTTAAATATTAATAATGAAAATCAAGCATTTACCTTTTGTCACAACTTGAACTTGGAAGACATTGTGCTTATAATGCAGAAAGTAGAACAGTTGCAGAGACTAAAAAGTAATGTAAATAAGCAAATATAAGTTGATGGGTAAAAATGGTCAATTAAAAGATAATTCTACAGTTAAATATACTATATTCCTGTACTTGTAAATTACTGAGATTGTAAATTGTAAGCATTAAGACCAGAAAAATAAATTAAATATATTCAAAGTATAAGGTAGTAATATTATCATATTTTATAAACTATTCTGTATATTTCTTAATTGTAAATTTTATACCAAAATTTTTTTACCATTTTATCACATGACCACACAAACCATATATTTTATTTTTTTTGTATTATAAATTGTACTATAAATTTGTTCTATAAATTGGCCTTTCAACTAAAATATTACATTTCAACTAAAATATTACTACATAGGTAAATTAATCTTTTTTTTTTTGAGTCAGGTAAGAACATTTCTTGTTTATTTGTGAATGATAATTGATGTAAGAGACATATAGGGTCAGAAATGAGTCTAAAACTTTTTTTATTTATTGACATTTCTATAAAAATCCACTTAACTTGGTTAATATAAGAAATAAGGTAAATATTTGTTGATTGGTTGATTGTCATTGTTGGAGTCTCCCAAACCTCATAATTCCACTTGGGAGCCACCCAAAACAAACAAAAAGTCCTGTGTTGGCCTGATGTTTTTTTTCTCTTCTTAAGATAACTATATATCTCACCTATTTTTTCTAAGCTTGGTGCCCTCAGCAAATTAATTTTCCTATTTATAGACTCAGAATACTAAAAAAGAAGAAGAAATTTTATTATTATTTAGGAACTATCCCAGAGATCAATCAGATTTGTTGTCATTACAAAGGATACTAGTGTGCCCAGATTCTTATTGTGAAATAGGTGAAGTTGTTAAAGAGTAAGTCTGCTGGTAGAAAAGATAATAAAATAATAGTCTTTGGGAAATACTAGACAATATTACATGTCCACCTGAAACAACAAAATGGAAAGTTAGTTCTGCTATTTTATATACTTAGACAAGTATATAGTAAAAATCCATGCATCAACAGTTTTAATCTGTATTAAAGAGAAGAATATCTGGCATATAAATCTATAAAACCATGTGTGCATTTATTCATAAAAATGCGTTATAAATCCTGGAGAAATATAAATTGGTAGTATGCTTATCTTTCACTGGGCAGCCACACAGGTTACATGTGTAGTATCTCCTATGGTCTCCTGAGACCCACACAGATTGATCGCTGAGCAAAGATTCAGGAGTAACCTCTGAACACAACTTGATATACCTTAAACCAAAACCAATAATATTTATATTCTTGTGTCATTATTTACAATGTCATATGTCTATTGAGATATTGAATCACTTTGAAGTAGAATGTACACATTCAAAGACTATTTTTATTATAATATTTGTACTGGTGTACATATATAATTATATTGTTAAAATTTAAATTAATTAATAAGGTTAAAATGGTATACAAGTATATGTTATAGATTTAAAATGACAATGCTCACAATTATCACTGCCCATGACCTTCTATATTTGTCCTTGTGCAAGTGATGGTATGATATTTATTCCCCCTTCTCCCTACACCATTTCTTTTGACCAAAATCCATGGTTTTTATATACTCTGTTACTTCCTTTGGTAAGCAAATATATATTTTATGCCCTTTAATTGTATTCCCATTTTATGTCCAAACAACCCAATCATTTCCCTCATCCACTAGCACTTTATTGTCTGTAATCTAGTATTCAAACCTTATTTAAATTTATATAATTCATACCATGGATTTATTTCTCTCTCTGCCTCATGCACATATTATCTTGTACTTGCTCCTTCTACTTATGGCTATTTCACACAGCTTAATACCAATATCCTCCCAGTTCATCAAAGTTCATCCTAGTTCATCTAAAATAATTTGTATAATAGATGTATAAAATAAGCAATATCTTTTTCAGTGGAATTAAGAACATAATTTCGTAAATAATTAAATATGATCAGTTAAAATAACATATTTAGTAAAGTAACAAGAAAATTGCATGTAAACAAATGTGTATAATACATATAATAAAATGGTATTTAAATTTAAAGCTAAAAGGTTGATCATATATGATAATCTATTTAAAACATATATGAAATATCAATGAGTTTATTTTTATTTGAAAATGCAAATATGTGACTCATCTGAAACATAGAAATTACTTTTGCAATTAAATAGTAGAGAACTGTTAAAATTAAATTATAAGAAAGAACCACTAATGCACATGTAAAAAGAAGAGTTACATACAAGGTATCTTTATCATTTAAGACTATTAGATTTTTTCTTTAAGACTATCAGATTTCTGAGCAAAATATCTATAGCATATGACTTTATGCTGGCACTTACATAAAGAACAAAATTGAAAAATCCAGTATTCAAGAATAACCTAAACAGATTGGTCACATTCTGATTGGAAGAAGAATACAGAACATGTGTGACAAACAGGAGATTAAATGGTGACACTAAACCAACTCTTAATAATTATTTAAATTTTTACATAAAAAACCAACTTAGAGAGATAACACAAGAAATATAGCAGACAATAGAGTAATAGTGGATATTCAGATAACTAAATAATATATGCTTTGAACTTCAAATAGAACCCTAGATGTAAAAATTCTAGTAACCTAGACATTTTATTTGGAATAAATATGATGGAAACTGATTACTACACAGTCAAAATATAAGGTTAAAGACTCAAGTGCCATAAAAAAACAGAAGTATACTTAAATTATAAATTTTACCTATGACTCCACATATTGACTGCACATATAAAAGTGTGAATATTTTCATATAATTTATTTAATGAAATATTAATAACCTAACATTACCTATCAGAAATTACAGAGTAGTAAAATGGATCAGATAATAAAATGCAAATTTATGTCTACTGAAAGCAATTTGATCTACAAAGATAGTGATGAGAAACAGCCATAAATATGTATAAAAGGTGAAAATAATATGAAAAGGCATTTTTATTTAAAAATAGACTTGAAGCTTGAAATACAATACAAATAACATTATTCCATAATTATTATGGTTAAATTAATTAAATTCAATAAGCATATGTACTAAACAATGGCGAAAACACAAAAGCAGCCATTCAGATACTTGAAATACATTGACAACTACATAATAATAGCATTCAATATCAACACCACTGTTTCACACTCTGTGAGATTGATCAGACTGAAAATTAACAAAGAAATAATCTTAAGCGACTTTGACTAGATAGAGTCAATAGACTTCTAGAGAGATCTCAGCTCTATAAAAGCTAATTACATTTATTTTTTTTTCAAATGTACATGAAGGGCTTTCAGACAGGCCTTTGAACAGTTAAATTGGAAAAAAAATTAAGTCAATAAGTTCAGTAAGATTGAAATAATATTAATCCCATTATAACAATGCAAAACAAATAGAAGTTAATCATAAATTCAAAGTGGTTAAAACCTCATATTAGGAGAACCTATGACAGGATGCTAAACTGCTACTGGAGATACCTAAGAGGTGTAGAGAACATGGACTGCAAATGAAAGGCCCCACTTCAATCCCCAAAACACAATGGTCCTACAGATGTGCTAGGAGAGAAAATGGGTAATCCAGGACAATGCTGTGCCGCTCCCTATTATGTCAGTGGGGTCAACGGGGAGATTTATGTAAAGTGGAGGGAGAGAGGGGCAGCCTCAGGAAGGGAATCTGTCACTTTATCTTTCTGCACTTTTGGTTATTCACCCTGGGAACATCTGGGAGACCTAGTACTGTGGACCTTGACCTCCTTAGAAAAGCAACATCAGTCTTTGACATTAATCCAAGCCTTTCAGGTTCATCACCTTTGCTCACAAAAAGTATTTCAGGAGGAGCAGAGCATAGAAATGAAATCATGTTAATTTTGTAAAATTTTTTCTTTCATTTTTATTTTTAAGCACCATGATCACAAACATGCTTGTAGTTACGTTTCAGTCTTTACGCTAGAAACGCCATCTTATGGACATACTTCTGGTAAGGCATGCACTGTCTCCCAGACATTACTGTCCTCCAGACAAGGATTGGTCATGCTCAGAGAGGGAGAATTCTGAACAATCTATCCGACCATTCCCAGTGGCAGAGGTCTACGGAGAGAACGTAGTAGATTTCTTCTTTTTGGGTTGCAATCTGTCTACTCCTGTTTCACATAGACAACCTGAAATACTCAAGGCATCAATATTAAGATAATGCAATATTGAAAAGCCATGTTTGTTAACTTTGAATCTATTTTTACAGATAAACTGTGAAACCAGAAATTAGCAATTTCTTTTGCAATAGATTTTCCAGTATGCATAAGAAGGTTGCCAAACCTCCTGTTGAAATTACTTTCTTGTTAAAATTTTCTTCCTCTCAAAGACAAAGAGAGGGTGTTTATTTTCTTTTGGTGATTTTTTTTTGGTTATTGTTATTTTTACTTCTAATCATGTTGTCTTCTCAGACTAATTTTAGACTGATAACTATGAAACCCAATATACCATTTCCTGGACCAATTACTTCAGTAATTAGCATAAAATTTCACATCCTTACATAGCAACAGAAAATAACATTCACCCATGTGCCTCTTGTAGACATGAAGTCTCTGTGAGGGTAATGCTGCAGGGAGAAACACTGTGTGTGTGTATGTGTGTGTGTGAGAGAGAGAGAGAGAGAGAGAGAGAGAGAGAGAGAGAGAGAGAGAGAGAGAGAGAGAGAGAGAGAGAGAGAGAGAGAGAGAGAGAGAGAACACCTGAAACTTGAAGGAGTATGCAGGCATAGAGCTTTAAAACAAAGGATCTATCTCAGGAACTTTGAAAGGCATTATATTTCAGAATTTCATGTCAGCCAAGTTCCAGAGACTTGTTTGTTTGTTTGTTTGTTTGTTTGTTTTGGGGCCACACTTGGTGATTCTCAGGGGTTACTTCTGCCTATGGTTCAGATGTCGCTCCTGGCTTGGGGACCATATGGGATTCCTGGGATCAAATCCAGGTCAGTCTTTGGTCAGCTGCATGTAAGTCAAATGCCATACCACTGTAGAGTTTTTAAATGGAGAGGTGGCCAGACTCCTGCAGAGGAGCTACTCAAGATCTACAACAAAGTAAGGTGAACAATATCAAAAGAAGGCAAACAACTGCTCCAAACTCCTCCTTGGCAATCAACCTATCAATGGACTTGGTAGGGGAAGTTAAAGAGATGAAGTCTACTAAACAAAGCCTACTTGTGCAAACAAAAAGAAAGGCAGGCATGTTTTTGTTAATGATGATTATCTTCAAGCCACACTGAGGGTCTCAACTGCTTCCTCTCTAAAGCCAAATGTGGTTCAGATTTGTGAGACGAAGTACTGTCAAGTTTCTGGCAGCAAGGAATAGGCAAAAGATGCCATGTTCAGAAGAACTGTTCATGATCTTCACTCAATGTTCTATTCATGTTCAGAAGAAATAATTAAAACTGTTAATAATGACATTTGAGGACCTTTTTATTTTTTTGTGAAATTCTTATGCGGCCCTGTCTCACCCCGACTTTGCCTCCTGTGGCCCCCAGGTAAATTGAGTTTGAGACCCTGCCTTACCTCTAGCTCCACCTCGCCGGCCCCCTGAAATCATTTTCTATGAGGAAAGATAATGAACCTGAAAGGCCTGGGCAACGTCTAGAAGTGAAATTTCCTTTCCTGCAAAAAGCAATAACTCACTCCAGACTGAATTCATGGCTCCAGGAGAGCAATTCCCACTCTGAGCAAACCAATTGGATGTGAGATGGGACTTGAAGGCCATCTAGGGGTCTGGTGACCCGAATATCCATATTGTGCATGGGGTCATCGCCAACTTTATTAGTCCAAGATCTCTGAGCTATTCTGGGTGGGAGAGGTGGAGAGAGAGAAAGAAAGTAGCGTATTCCCTTCTTTTGATTGCTGTCTCTCTCTTCCCCACTTTCTACAAGTCACCATGACCAGCACCTGCATCACTATTTTAAGATCTGAGAAATGGATTATTTCTTTCAATCTTACAACCTCGGAAGACTGTCAGTAAAATAAAAAATAACATAAATAATAAATTATAAGAACATTGAAAATAGCAGAAGTCTATCCCCAAATAAAAACCAAGAACCAAGCAGTCATAAAATTGAATTTTACATGTTTTCAACAATTAGGTGTCCGATGGTACCAGAGATATAGTACAGTGGGTAGGACATTTACCTCTTACATAACTTTAATCTGGATTCAATTATCAATATTTTGTATAGTCTAATGAGCACTGCCAGGAGTAAATACTGAGAGAACAGCCAGGAGTAAATCCTGAGCATCTCCAGGTATGGTCTCCCCTCCAAAAGAAAAATAAGAAAGACAGACAAACAAAATCATTTAAGATACTGAATGCAGAGGTAGGATTAAACTCTGATCGTCAGGGGTTGTGGACCACTCTCTTTCTCTATCCCTGTCTCTTTCTCTCTCTCCCTCTCTCTCTCTCTCTCTCTCTCTCTCTCTCTCTCTCTCTCTCTCTCTCTCTCACACACACACACACACACACACAGATAAAGTTATTTCTCTGAGTAAAAGGCACTGAAAAAGTGGTTTCGCTCAGTGTGAAATACAAATCAATGAAATGAAATTTCAACAACTATACACATTATTTCAGATTCAATGAAAATATGATGCTTGTAGGTTTGATATGGTCAGACTTAGGTATGAGTAAAGGCATCTTTTGGTGGTGGGATGAATGAAATGATACTAGAAATTTTATGGTGAATATGTGAATCCTATACAAAACAAAGGTTTTATATAACAATATAGTTTATAATATTCCAAACTAAGAAAATCAGTTTACAAAGGAAAAAAATGACTCATATCTGTCTCAATGGAGGTGAGTAGGGAGGAGTTGGATACTTAGATATTTAAAATATCCCTGTACTTAATGTTATTAGATTAGTTGTAGTGGAAGCCTAGAATGGAGATGGTTAAACTAAGTATAAGTGTAGAGAAAACGGGGAAGCCAATAAGAAGATAATTGGGACTTGAATAACCTCTTAAGTGTGGGTCTTCTATACAGGGTCATTTTTCCTGGAAAGAGAGAGTGGTCACTGTGTCTTGACTTCTGCCTTTATTGCTGCTCCCATGTCTGCTGCTGGGCTGCTGAGATTCTATTAAATAGAATAAAGTTATTCTGGTAGGCAATGTGGTTTTTGCCATTTCTGGTTGTTTTGCCTCCCTCTCTGAGTCTTGCTGCTTTGGGTCATTTTGCATCTTTTACTGCTTAGAGTACTTTCCTCTGAGCTTTTGATGTCTTTATTTATTTATTATTATTATTATTATTATTATTATTATTATTATTATTATCAGCAACTGCTGTTGCAGTTTATGTCTTTTTGGTGACTTCTGCAGTTTCTACTGCTGAAGGGGAAAAGAGGTGTTTCCGATGCTGTGTTGCCAAACACAGGAAATTTTTACATATAACACTGAAGACCTCTCAGGTCCATGCTACATTCACCCTTAAGCAGGCAGGTAGACAGGGAAAGATCCTCCATGGCAATATATTCTTGAGGTGTAAGTAAGTTTATTGGAAATTATAAAACGAAGACATGGGCTAAAAGAAGTTACTCTTCTCACTATTTCTCAGGCTACCTGGACCCACCATGTATACTCTAGAACTGAGATCAGATAAGAGAAGCTCCAGCAGAAACAAAGGTCAGAGAAGAAAGGTCAAAAATACATGAACTGTGCCCAACACTTCTCATTGACAACCACCCTAACGATGGACTCTTTTGAAGGTTAACAAGGAGAAAGCCTTGAGTTGAGCTGATTAAGAGAAACACTAAATAAACCCAATTGGAACAAAGAATGTGTGCATATGTGTGTTGCCAACCCATGCACATAATGTCTGCAAGCATATATTGCCTGTGCATCTTCCCTAAGGAGTATATTTTTTTATAGTTTGGTTCTGGGTTGTCTATCTGCTCTCTCTCAAATTTTGGGGAACACTGAGTTCTCTCTTGAGCACATGCTTCTCTCTCTTTCTTATACTCTCCATTCCATTTCTCAGAACCTCCAAATAAACATTTTCACTTCAATACACATATCCTGAAATTTTTTTCTGAGAGAGAGAGAATATTCAGACCTTGAAAACCTGGGTAAGGTTTAAGACTGACTTTCCTTCCCTGCAATGCCCACAGTCCTACATCCCCCAAGTTACTTTCCCAAATGGCAGAGTTGGGTGGAATGATAGAAGCAGATTTTTCTTCTATGGCTGCTTCCTTTCTCTTCCCCACTTTCTGTCACCAGGGCACTCTCACTGGCATCATGAACTTGGTGAACCAGACAGAAAGTTGCAGTAAAGACCTTCAAAACTAAGGTGATAATCTGGAAAAAACTTCTGTGAAGGTCTGCTCTTTGGAAATTTCTAGAGGAGGTGGTAATATTGCAGGTAGAGGATCCTGAGAGACCTTGCCTGGGTTTTCAGGTCTATCACCTTCCTTCTCAGAAATAAATTTCAGGAGAAGAGGATATAAGTTAAAAATATTTTATTGGATGGTAGAGAGTAAGGAGAGGGCGAGGATAAAAAAATGAGAGAGTAACATGCTTAAGAGAGAATGCAAGTGTCACAAAAGGTGGAGTTGGCCCTAGTGTACAATCCAGCATGAAAGTATAAAAGCCATCATCTCAAGGAAAATGTGGTTGAAATGTGCATGTAAGCACCATGTGAACAACTCAGGAAAACACATGTGCATCTTCTTGGTTCTAGATATATATAGGGTTTCCCCAAATCCCCTGCAGAATACTAGGTTAAGAGTCCTATTGTGGTTACCAAGGGGGAAAAGTAGAAATCAGTTGATTTTGAATTCCTTTCTTGGTCTTCTTTCCTTCTGAAACTTCTCTTATTAGGCCTTAGTTTGAGTATCCATAAGGTATGCCCAGGTAAAGAGTAGCTTCTTCAAATACCATCTCTTTTATTTTTATTATGTCCCAATAACTTTTACTACATACCCAATAACTCATTGCCATGGTGGTGGGCCTGGAAAAATTCCCTATCTACCTTTCTGCTTTGAAAGGATTCTACTATTTAACCTCTGTGTGAATGTGTTGTCTTTATGTAGAGGCACCTCTCCCTTGTTTGTCTTGTGTGCCATAGATCACAGTGGGAGGGACACAATAAACCCACCAATGGAAGAACTTTACGATTCTGGACAACTATGGCAAAAATTCCACCCCCAGAAAAGAATCTTTTCTCCTTATCTCAGCTCTCAGTACAAAAGAAAATTGGCTATAGATTACTAGGAGACAATTGAGCTGTCAATGAAGCTTTGCAGTCTCAGGTAAAGCAAAACTAAATTTCAATTGGACTCATCTCCGTAAGATGAAGTCACACTTGTCAGATGTGACTAAAATGAGTAACAGTTACATCTAAAGAATCAATCTAATATTTTCTGTGAGGTCTATGGAAATTATCTTAGATAACCTGGTCTAATGCTACAATGCTCTTAGAAAAATTGGACCTTTAAAATTTATAGAAAATCAAGGTTTCAACATGAAGTTCAGAGGAAAAGTATAATTATGTTGGTTAAACTGTTTGTTCTACCTTTACAGATATTAATGTTTGTTTTCTTTAGGATGCACAGCAAACAAGTAGATTTTATCTTATGGGTAAAGTGAAACATCTTATTTTCTCTCTCCTTCACACAGTATTTTTTAATTCTTAATGCACGACTTAACTTTGAATAAATCTATGGAAGTCTTTTCTCTCTATAATACGGTATGTCTACCTCTTATATAGACATCATATTTCAAAGCCAAGTAGAGGATGTCAATGTCCTGTTAAATGGAGACGAATTTAACTGACATCAGCAGGCCTCGTTATAACAGTTACTAGTAATAACAGGCCTCAGGAGACTCTAGAAGCAGGCCAGCTCAAAGAAACACTGAAAATCAACTATACTTGGAAAACTAAGGAATATATAAATTGGAAAATCTGCAATGACTGATCACAGTCCAAACCCTGCAATCAGTATCTAGAAAAGTCCTGGAAACCAGAATTTCTTGCAGTCCTCTGCATTGGGGATGGCTTCATATGTGTTAAACAGGCTGTGCACATGTTTTCTGCAATCACATGTTGCCTGACATCTTTCCTCTTGAGACAGGTACTTTCATACTTTAATTCTGGAACTGGTGCTAGGGCTATCACCAATTTTGGGAATATTGAGTGTTGTACCCTCTTATTTATCCTCTTCCTCCACTTGTCCAGTACCTCCAAATAAAACCTGAGTTTTTCTTCACTGCTAATCTTCGACTGTCTTTTTCTGTAAAGGAAGGCCTGGGTAAGTGTTAGTGCAAAATCTGTTAGTGGAGCCTACGGCTCCAAAATGAGGGTCTGGTGAGATGTAGGCCTGGAAGCAAATGTCAACTTCAAAGCAGGAAATAATCCACACAGTGAAGGGTACAAGAATGGGTTCAGGAAATCCAGCCCTCAAGCAAGAAATTCAACCACCCAAACTTTCTGCTCCTAAGATGGAGCACAGCTCAGTGGAAGAAGACCAAAGAATGAGACTTTGCCCTCCTCAGAACCCTGCATTTATTGACAAGAATCAGGTTCCACCCTAAAGTGGGAGAAGAATACGAAGTAGGGAAAAATCCAATATGTCATCACCAGATCACACTCTAGGGTGGAGTACAAATATTAATTAGGGTAGTATCAATAACCCAACAAGTAAGGTCTATGACTATCTTTTCTCTCCTACCGAGAGAAAGGCCCAAAGGCCTAGACTTCCCCTGTCATTCCCATGGTGACCAGAGATGGAAAGAGAGAAAGTGATAACTTCCCCACTCAAGGCAGCTGCCTCTCTCCTTCCCACTTCGCATTAATAACCTCTGGCCTCCACCAACCTAAATCACAAGCACTGCCACTAAGAAATTATCCTGCTGTAAATTTTATTTTGTGTACCCTACCAAGAACCTAAAGATTCATTAGTTCAGTTTTGCTAAAACTTTTATTTCTAATATTTCTCAAGATCTTTGAGGCTGGAATAATAACACAGTGGATAGGGGTGTTTGCCTTGCACACAGCTGACCCAGGTTTGATCGTGGCATCCCATATATTTCCCAAGTGTGCCAGGAGCAATTTCTGAGTGCAGAGCCAGGAGAAACCCCTGAGTGTTCAGGGTATGGCCCAAAAACTAAAACAAAAATAAAAATTTTACAAATAAATGTTTTATTAGAGCAACATTCCTTTGATAAAAAACTACAGAGCATAAAACACAGATACATGTCAATAGTACAATATTCTTATCTGTAAAAACCCTAATCAAACATAAATAAACATTGCATTAAAAGGATCATATTTCTCAACTAAGTGGAGTTTATTTCAAAGATGCAAAGCTAATGCAAAACATATTCTGAGGAAGGAAAAACATTAAGGCAATATCATGTCAGTCTGACATTTTAGTATTTGGGAATAGGTTGTTCTGTTGTTTCTCTGGTTTTACATACTGAGGGCCAGAAGGGGCACTGGTAGTGATTGGAGACCCCGAGAGAATGTTTAGCAATGCTCATGGTTTATCAGGGATGTATCTAGAAGTGATTTAAAATCAGACATTATCAGTAATCACACTCAGGGCATTTCACATGAAATGCATGACCCAGCTCTTCAGCTATCTTCACAATTCCAGCATGATTTTTTCAATATTCAAATTCACTTATGATTATAAAACCTTCCTAAATAGAGATAGAATAAGCTGATGCTTATTCTAGATAGAGATTCTAGATAGAGATAGAATAAGCTGCTGCGTACAGTCAAGACCATTAATACCAAATTCATCACTGATATTGTACCCAAAGGGTGAGAAACTGAAGGACTTACTCTCAGGTCTGATATGAAAGTTATTTGATGTTTAGCAATATCATTCAATATGCTATTGAAATTTTTTTGCCATATCAATTAGGCAACAACTATAAGTAAGTAAGTAAGTATGTAAGTAAGTACATAAATAAATAAATAATATGCAAACCAAAAAAATTTAAATTAAGAATTCTTGGGGCCGGGCGGTGGTGCTAAAGGTGCGGTGCCCGCCTTGCCTGCGCTAGCCTTGGATGGACCACGGTTCGATCCCCCGGTGTCCCATATGGTCTCCCAAGCCAGGAGCAACTTCTGAGCACATAGCCAGGAGTAACCCCTGAGCGTTACCGGGTGTGGCCCAAAAACCAAAAAAAAAAAAAAAAAAAAAAGAATTCTTCATGCAGGGGCCGGAGCAGTGACTCAGAATGGTAAGGCATCTATCTGCCTTGCTCACTCTAGCCTAACCCTGTTGTGATTTGATCCTTCCCGGCGTTCCATATGATCCCCCAAGCAGAAGCAATTTCTTAGCGCATAGCTAGGAGTAACCCCTGAGCATCACTGGGCGTGGACCCCCCCAAAACAACAACAACATAAAAAAGAGCAAGAATTCTTCATGCAGAGAATAGTAAAGAACACACACATCACCATACACACAAACACACGCACACACACATAAATCTACAAAATGATGGAAATTCAAACAATGAAGCATTAGGCTTCACTTTGAGCACATAAAAAACTTCTTTAGTATGTTTGTAATGACTGTACACTGTGATTAAGACATTAATATTTTAAATAGTTTTGGTAAAGACAGCACAGGAAGAAGAGCACTCACTTTGCCCTTCATTTATTCACTCATTTATTTATTTTTTGCAACTTTTGTGAGTATGTTTATCTCTATTTTTGTACCACTTTTTAATTTTTAATTTTATTGAGATAATTGTGAATTACGAGTCCTTCATAGTTTCAGTATCATATTAACAGTGAATTGGTGCCATTCCCACAACCAGTGTTGACCTCCCTCCACCATAGTTTCAAGCCTGAGTCCCAAATCTCCACCCTTAGCCTCCTATTTTAAGACAACAAAAGACAAAAGTCTAATAATAAGAAAGTAGTCAGTTGACAAGCAACAGAAAGAAGGAAGGCATTGGCAAAGAACAGATTGTGAGGGAAATAATTCTTTGTACTTATTTGCTTGTTTGCTTGCTTTGGGCCATACTCTGTGGAGACTGTGCTCAGAGGTCATTCCCACTGGTGCTTGGGAGACACGCAGGGGAGTCCCAGGAGCCAAATCCCACATCCTTCTTACATGGCTTCCTCTGAGATTCCTCTTTATTACTGTGATGGAAAATTTCTAAATTGCTACTAACACACCTTTTTTTTTCTTTTTAAATATATAGCTTTAGGTCCTATGTTTTAAACACACTATCTATTTTTATATGAAAGGAGCTTAACAAGGTGTTGGATCTCCTACTGGAGAGAACAACAAAGCACTTACTCCTGGCTCCAGAAAGGCATTCGTTTGGATTCCACATCCTAGCTCCAAAGCTGTGCAAGGGTAGGAGGTCTGAGGCAAATCAGCCTTAGCTGACAACCCAATTCCTTCACTGAATAAATATAGGATGTGAGCAAGTTACTGACCCACTTTGCGTCTGTTTCTTCACTAGTCAAATGACTGCTGTAAAGGTTTCAGCCTTAGAATTATTGAGAACTTGCACAGTCCAAGACAGCACATGGAGTCAGTAACAGGAGCTTTAGGAAGTCACTCAAATTTTGAGTCATTGTTATTCTCATCAGCAAGTTGTGTGCTTTCTCCCAAAGCAAAACCAAGAAGACAAATGAGGAAGAGGAGCCAAGCCTCTAGAAATTGGCATTAAATGTGACCTGATTCCCTCCTTGCTGAACCTAATTCTTACTAGATCCCAACAATGCCAAACAGCAAACTCTGCTCAGTCTCCTTGTTCCCTTCTGCTTCTCTAAAAAGTTTGTGTGTCACCAGGTGTTGGAAAAAGGGAAACGCTTTCAAAAAAAAGCACAACAAGGTGGTTTTGTTCCTTCTGGAGCCCCAAGCTACTGAAAGGAGGAGATGAGTTCACCCCAAAGAGAAGCGGCTGAGTCTTTTTAGGTCTAGGAACAGAGGGAAACTCACCCTAAATTTTTCATGTTCCACTCTGGGTATACTCTTCTTACACAGTCCCCTGAACAAATCATTTGTTCTAAAAGAAAATGTGCAAGATTTTTTATTTTTAAGACCACTGGTTTCTGCTCTTGGCCCCTAGAAACAGTATTACTCAGTCTACAGACTTTAGAATGAAAGTGTCTGCATGCTTGAGAGAACATCACAGGACCAGCTATCATGACCCCCCCACAAATGGCCAGTTTTTTTGTCTTAAAGTTATTTGTAATAATTTTTATTGAGACCAATGTGAAATACAAGTCTTTCACAATTGAAAGCACACAGTGCACATAGCACAATTGAGGCACATCGTGGCAGTGAATTAGGGCCATTCCCACCACCATTGTTGCATTCCCTGCACCCTTGTTCCCAAACTGCCTCCCATACCTCCACCCATAGCCCCCTGTACTGCTAGTGTGATAGATCTATTTTGTGTCTAGCTTGTTGTAGTTTGGGTCTCTTGATTCTATTGTTGTTGACTTTGGCTTGATCATTTGGTTTTGATCATTATTTCAATTCGATGCTCATGAGACTGCTTTGACCCTGGTATCATCCACTTTTCTTTCCTCAATTTTTAGGAAGACATTCAAGACCATACTTAGTGGTACTCAGAACTCTATGCCAGCTCTGTGTATAGGGAGTGACTCCCGAAAGAGCCTAGGGCTAAACACAATGTCAGGAATTAAACCTACCTAGGTGGGTTGAGAACAAACCAAGTGTCTTTTTAACTCTCTAATCTCTCTATACCCTGTCATGTTGTTTTTTTTTTTTTTTTTTGCCTTTTTTAGCATCTATTTTTAAATTTTTTTAATTCCTTGAGAAAACAAGCTCAGGTATGTTGGACCAGCACGAGAAGAGGTAGGCAGTGAACAGATTTTGGACATTAAAAACAAGTTTGAATCAAGCTGAAGTACATGAAACAGCCACAGCAGCTAGTCTCTGGGGGTGGAATTTGGGGGGAAATTTTACCAGTTTGAATCCAATGAGATATAAAGATAAGCAAGAGTGCAACTGCTCTGCATAGTTCCATGGCTACAATTTTTTTCTAGTCAAGGAACTGCACTACAACACATGATAACAGTACCACAAAACAAAGGTCATAATACGAAAACTTTGCAGAGCTTCACCATAATTTGTGACTACAGAGGCTAATAATGGAAGCCCAACCAATACCAGTCACCTATATCAACTCCCTAAATAGCACTTTAGAGAGGAAATGTTTAGGATGTTTAAATAATTTAAAGAAATTATGGAACAACAGCACATTAGACTCAAGAGTATATGAGAGTAGAAATGATAAAACTTGAAAAAAATATCAGAGATAAAAAGAATAATTAAATGAAAATCTCTCTGAAAAGCCTAAACAGCAGAATAACAGTGCTGAAGAGAAAATTAGCAAAGTAGAAGATGAGCTACATAACATGTACATACAAAAAAAGAGACAGGAAAACCATCTCAAACAAAGTGAACAGAAAATAGAACTCCAGGATAAACACAATCAAAACAACATAAGAACCTTTTGGGTCCAGGAAGAAAACTTCCATGAAGAATCAAAAATCAAGAACATCATTGTTCAAATATTCCCAGAAATAAAGAGTTCTTACAGCCACACCCTGCATGCCCAAAGAGTACCTGCTAAAAAAGATCGAAAGAGAAGCATCCCAAGGTACATACTATTCATAATGATAAAGACACGATTAAGGATAGAATACTGAAAATATCAATATACACAAAGGAAATTAAATACCAAGAAACATCCTTAAGATTTACAGCAGATATAACAAAGCAACATATATTGACAGAAATCAATGAAATGAATGCATTATCAAAGATACTTCACTCAGACAGACATTAACTTAGGTTTGAAGGGAGAATACATAGCTATGGATAAAGAACAGCTCTAAAACTTTACAGACTCAAAAACAAAATTAAAAGAAGAGATATATCTATATAGGTGTTTACCTTTTGCAATATTGTCCTCGGCACACCTATATGTCAGCTTTCCTTTCCTATAGAGGAGGTAACCGTGTGGTTTATATTTGACATGATTGAATTGATGATAATGAGGAGGAGAAGGTAGATGAAGAAGAGGGAGACAAGAAGAGAGAAAACAAAAAACAAACTAGCAATCAAACAACAACAAAAACAAAAATACGAAGTAATGAGAAGAGAGGGTAAAATATTTCTTTCTGTATTGTTGTGGTGTTTCAATTGCCTTTTTCATGTCCTCTCTCAAACTGATGTTGAAAACCCCTACAAGGACTCTGCCCATTTTCAGCTTATTTTATTTTTATTTATTTATTTATTTATTTATTCTTATTTTTTACCCCATTCTATTGCTTTTCTTTCCTTCAAATAAAACCACATAACTTGAATTATCTGCTCCACCTCTCAAATAGAGGGGGAAACAAGGGAGGGTACCAGAACCAAACAGATATATGATCACTAATAGTAAGCTAGACAAAGAGGGGTCCACCTACTCTAGCACCCCGAGGGGGGGTGATGGTGGGGAATATGGGTTGCAGAAAGGGAATGGGGTTGCAGGGAGGACAAATTTGGTGATGGGTATTCCCCTGATTTAATGTTAATATTTACCTAAAATACTACTGTGAAAGATATGTAAGCCAATATGATCAAAATAAAAATTAAAAAAAAGAAGAGTGGAAAGGTCTAATATAAAGCAAGGCAGACCCAACAAACAAGTTTCTATAAAAAGATGACACTAAATTCCACGACAATTATCTTTTTCAATATCAATGAACTGAAAGAACCTGACACAGAGCAGCAAAAGAAATAAAAAAAAATTGAAATCAACATTTTGCCACCTGCAAGAAACTATCTGAATAGTCAGAGAAAATATAGGTTCAAATTCAAAGATAGGAAGATAATCATTGAAGCTAACAATTCCTTTAAAAAGACTGGAGTGGCCAGAATTAAGTAGACAACATAAACTTTAAACTTAAAAAAATTATGAGATGGTCATTTTGTAGTAATAAAGAGATCTGTGTACAAGACAAAAAAAATCATACTTTTCACCATATATGCATGCAATGAGAGCCCAGCAAAATATTTAATGCAGTTGCTGATAGATTTTAAGTTAACAATAATAACACAATAATAGTAGGAGACATAAACCCCGATCTGTTTGTCCTTGATAGGTCAACAGGGTTAAAATTCAACAAGGATATACTGACACTGAAGGACTAAATGTAAGTGAATTGTTAGTAGTTATTTATAAGGATCTCCATCCCCCAAAACATGAATATACATTATTCTCCAATGTGCTTGGGACATTCTCCAAGAGGGACCACATCATGGGCCACAATATATACTTCCATAAAATTAGGAGGACTGAAATTGTATCAGATCTTTAGAGATCATCATGCACTGAAATTAGAAGCGAATTACAAAGAGACACAAAAAATTCTTTAACACCTGGAAATTTAACAGCTCACTACTGAACAGCCAGTGGTTTAGAGACAAAATCAAGGAAGAAATCAAAAGATTCTTAGAAAAAAATGAGAATGATGACTTATCAGAATTTTTGAAACACAGCAAAAGTGGTATAAGAGGAAAATTTATAGTTTGGCAAGCATTTATCAGGAAGGAAGAAAAAGCCTACAAAAATAACTAATGACACAGCTTAAAAATTGAAAATTTCAAAAAAAAATGAACCAAAAATAGGCAGATGAAAGGAAATAATAAAGCTCAGAGTAGAAAATAATGAACTGGAAACACAAAAATAACTGCCCATGACTAGCTAAATAATTCTTTGGAAAAAGATGATGAGTGGCATCACTTTTCCCAACTTTAAATTGTACTATGCAGCAATAATCATTAACTACATGCAAAATGTGGACTTAGATATCTCTTCAAAACCATGAACAAAGGTCAAATCAAAATGGATTAAAGATCTTGATATCAGATCAGAAAGCATAAAATACATAAAGGAAAATATAGACAAAACACTACATGAAATTGAGACTAATGGAATCTTCAAAAACCACCACTGTCCAAGCAATTGTAAGTATAGATAAATAAATGGGACTATATTAAACTGAAAAATGTCTACACTTCAAAGGAAATAGTGACTAGGATACAAAGGCTACCCATGGAATGGGAGACACACTGTTCACCCAATCTGATAAAGAGTTAAATCTAAGATGAGCAAAAAACTCTAAAAATCTAACCTCACCAATAAATGGAAAGAGATATAAACACACATTTAATCAAAGAAGAAATATGATAGCCAAAAATGTACACGAATAACTGCTATACTTCACTAATCATCAGGGAGATGCAAATCAAAACCACAATGAGGTACCATCTCACACCACAGAGACTGGCACACATCACAAAGAACAAGAACAGCCAGTACCTAGCACAGGGATGTGGGGTGAAAGGAACTCTCATTCACTGCTGGTGGGAACACTGTCTAGTCCAGCACTTATTGAAAACAATATGGAGATTCGTCCAAAAACTGGACATTGAGCTACCATCTGATCCAGCAATAACACTTCTAGGGACATATCCTAGGAACACAAAAACACAATACAAAAATGCCCTCTGAATGCCTATGTTCAGCACAGCACTAATTGCAACAGTTAGAATTTGGGGCCGGAGAAATAGCATGGAGGTACGAAGTCTGCCTTGCTTGCAGGATAGTGGTTCGAATCCTGGCATCCCATATGGTCCCCAGAGCCTGCCAGGACCAATTTCTGAGCGTAGAGCAAGGAGTAACCCGTGAGCGCTGCCGGTGTGACCCAAAAAACAACAACAACAAAATTTGGTAGCAACTCAAGTGCCCTACAATAGATGAGTGGCTAAAGGAACTGCTACATTTACACAACATAATACTATGAAGCCATTAGGAAAAATGACCTCATGACATTTGCTTATACACGGATGGATATGAAGATTAATATGATTAAGACAAAGAGAATAATCCTACTAGCCTGTGGAATATATGAAAAATAAAATAGTGTGGGCATGATAGAGACAATGAAGATAAGTGTCAGGTGGACAGTCATGGTAGCAAGTTTGCAACAAAGAGTGGAGCATGCAGTTGGAGTAGAGAAGGTCTATTATGAAAGTTATAGTTGGAACTGGTAACTCTGGCCAAGAATTGGGTGTTGAAATAGGATAAAATGACATGCATGACACATTTTTATTCACAGGAGTGTAAACCAAAGTGTCAAAAATAAAAGAGAGAGAGAGAGAGGAGAGAGAGAGAGAGACAGAGACACACAGCAGAGAAATGTAAAACACTGCCCCGGGAACAAGCAGCGAAGGTTTGGGGGGAGTAAAGAGGGCATCAGGGGATATGAGAAGTAAACTGGGGATATTGGTGGTGGAATATTTGTACTGGTAAAAATTGGTGAATATTCTATTATTATAACTCAATCTTGAACAACTTTATCTGTGGGGGGAAAACTGTATTATGAACAACCTTGTAACCATAGTGTTTAAATACACAATTTAAAAAATATGTTCATTGAGGTTCTATTACATAACCCGGCCCAATCAATACCTGTCAACACACAGTGGCTCAAGATTCATTAGGTAATTCCCTGGAAAGTCCTTTGCAATGCACTCTGGAGACCCTCAATAATGATCAGAGCGACTCGGTTAATCTCCAACATCAATCGGCCTAAGTAGCATCACATTCTTCTTGCTAGCATTGTTTTACTTCTTGCATTAGTCAAGAATCACGGGGAGGGTCCCAGGGCTCTGAAAAACTGTTTGACATTGCCTTAAAATAAAAATGTATTTTTATTACCAACTTCATAAACCAATATTACTAACTTCATAAAAACTTAGTAAATTACTTAGCAAATTAGATAAAGAAGCATCTGTTTAAGAAACAAACTAGGAAACTTCCAAAAAATATAGGAGATTGTTAAATCATCAACCTCAAATTGTACCACAAAGCAAAACAGTAATAGTGTGACTAATAAACAATCAATACATTATCGGAATAAATTGATAACTCTAACAATGAGTTATAATTAAACTCCAGATAAAAATTCTCATATATATGATCAACTGGTATGCATTTGCAATATAAATAAGTAAACATTACATTAAGTGAAGAAACAGGAAACGTACTTTAAATCAAGGATAGTGAGAAAATTAAGTAGGCACTTGAAAACAAATATTTGGGGTTGGTGGGGACACTGATCAGTGGTAAAGGGTGTGGAGCGTACGCCTTGGACTCCTGACTCTGCTCAGAACTCATGCTCAGAAGGTGGAGTTCAAGGCATCATATGTAGTACTACATACATATGAGGGTCAGTCTCATGCAAATCAAGCACATTAACCTGTGTACTATCTCTTCAGCCATATGAAAAAAATTTAACTGAAGCACTTTCTCACACCATTATTGACAGTAAACTCATATGGGTTAACAACTTGGAAGTTAGATCAAAACTCTAAAATATATTAAGAAAAACATAAACAAAATATCTCATTCTGTTGGTTTCTGTAACTTATTCTGGAATTAAAATTTAATGGCAAGACAAAGAAGCAAAAATTTAAACAAGAGCATTATCCAAATTAAAAAAGTCATTTAAAATTATTTTTAATGTATTTAAAATATTTAGTTAAATTATTAAGTTATTTAAAATTAAAGTAATTTAAAAGCTTCTGTTGAATCACTCTTCCATTCTTGTTTCATATAGCATTTGGCATAATAAATTGTTTATTGTTTTGGGGTTGAATTTGACAAAATGTTGTTGAGAAATTTTAAATCAATGTTCATCCATATTTTGATCTATAATATTGATCTCTATATTTTTAATCATCTATTCATAGTTTGGAAAGTAGATTAGTTTTGTTTTTTTTTTTTTCTGGCCACAACCATTTGATGCTCAGGGGTTACTCCTGGCTAAATGCTCAGAAATTGCCCCTGGCTTGGGGGGATCATATGGGAAGCCGAGGGATCCAACCACGGTCCTTCCTTGGCTAGCGCTTGCAAGGCAGACACCTTACCTCTAGCGCCACCTCACCGGCCCCAGAT
The DNA here is from genome assembly GCF_024139225.1 of Suncus etruscus. Taxonomy (NCBI): domain Eukaryota; kingdom Metazoa; phylum Chordata; class Mammalia; order Eulipotyphla; family Soricidae; genus Suncus; species Suncus etruscus. The sequence continues at coordinate 1,786,542 of NC_064854.1, forward strand.
TAGTATTAATTTTAGTTGTAGAATGTATTCAAAATTGTTCTCTAAGTTTCTATTTTGAGAGTCAGAGCAAAATAGGTATTAGAACTAAAAAGATGTTAATATAAGGAAAGATATATGATGCTAGACTTTTGTTAAGAGTTCTAGTTGGTTCTTTTGTATTGGTGCCACATCCTGTAGTACCCCTGGATTACTCCTTGTTCTAGGTGCAAGAATCTCTCCTTGTGGAGCCCAGAGTTTCAAATGTGGTACCACATATGAAAACCAGTTCATCTTCATGAAAGAAAAGCACCTTACCTGTGGTACTCTAACTCTGGTTCAGGTGAGGTTTATGTCTCACCTTCATGTTTCTGTTTATAATTGATATGTTTATAGTTTATAAACTATAAAAATAGTTTATATTGATGGCTAAATAAGTCTTAGGGAAATGGTATAATTCTAAAATGTTTCTTCTAGGTTGTTCTATTATTTTGAACATAAAATTACCTTTATAACATTCATTTTAAATTCTTTTTGGAGGTTAACTATATCAGGCTCAGCTCAGGACTTACTCTTTATTCTGTACTTAGGAATCACTCTTGAAGAAGCATGAGAACATATAGGGGTCAAAATGAGGTTGACTATGTACAAGGCAAGAATCTTCCCCTTGTACTATCTCGCTGGCCCAATTTATAATTTTTAAAATAAAGGCTTTCCTTGTGTTAAATTTTGTGAGCACTATTCATTCATGTGTCATTTTATTGATTCCTTCACTCACCTTATTCTTGGTAGTATCTTGTATTTAATCTTGTTTGTTTATGTTTTAATTTTTCCTTTTTAATTTCATTATTCTAGTCTTTATTATGAATTTTGATAGTCATTACACTTTTTTGTCTGGGTATTACTTATATGTTCTATGGTTGTTTTGATCCTCTTTTTGTCTGCTGATGTGGACTCATAATTATAACTTTCCACTTATTACTGTTTTGTGCCATGCCTACAGGGTCTTATATATTGTTGTCTATATTTTTAGTTCTGTTATAATTTTTGGAATCTTCAATTGGCATGTACTAGTCAAAGGAAAAGTTTTTAGGGCTGGGAGGTCATTGATCAAAGGGTAGAGCAAATACTTTGCATGTGGTAGATAGTGGTTCAAATACCAACTTCAAGTGTTCCACTAGTCACTTATATAAGGAAACAGAAACTCTTATGACCCTTAGTTCTGTTCGTTTCAGGGTGGTGAAATCATTTACCAGACTCTCTTCCCTTGTAACTGCCAATGGAGGGCAGTTGACCCCAGGGATATATAAAACAGGAGACTGAAGTGCCAGGGGCTGCTGCCCTCTGCTGGATTGCTCCTGCTGGATGGTCATTGCCAAACTGCTGGAGAAAGTTTGCCGGACTTCCTGCTCCTGCTGCCTTTTGCTGTCTCTGCCACTCTTTTTCTACGTTTGGTTCTTTCCCTGGATAACTCCTTGCCCTGATCCCAACCTTGACCCTTTTTCTCTCTTTCTCTTGGTGTAAAGGTTGTCTGTAAAATCCCTGGCGCCCCTAATTTGTCTCTCCCTCATAAACCCTGTTTCCAATCCTCTCTTGGGGTTTTCTTTGGCCCTGACAAATTAATAAATTTTTTAAAGCTGAAATAAATATTTTTATTTTGTGATCTTTTTTAATCACTCATTTTTAGAAAGGAATATATATGTATATATGTATATGTATATGTATATAAATATATATGACTAGAAATGCTCCATGTTTATATGTTTATACCAGATTCTGTCATCAAGGGTAATTTCTGGTGAGCTTGGGTTACTGTTTTAATTTCTGGGATATAACCCAAGTAGTTGGAGTACATGGCAAGTGCACTACCCACTGTAGTGCATCAGGCCCATGATATTTAGCAAATAAAATACAATAAATTTTTTTTAATTTTACATTCATTATGTTGATACCCGTATCACTCTTCTAATAATTAACCAGAATTTGCAGTTTAAGAAACTTTAGATTATATATCTATTTATTCTCAGTACTATTATTATATTTTATTTTGAAACCTGTATTCCACTAATGTTCTGCTATTTTGTCTTGTTTTGATACTATATAATACAATGTTGTCAAAACATGTATTGAGAGAAATCTTAAATATATATAAATGAACTTTGTCATAACTACATAAGCAGAAAATAAGGGTGATATAATTTGTATAGCTTATTTTAAAGGAAAAATATCTCAAATCAAATTAAAAATTGAATACCACAAAATCATTCATTTTTAATACATTTAGCTTTCCTTATCACTTTTATTCAGCACTCATTATCAAAAAATATTTAAGGTATGTTTTAATATCATGACAATAGTAGTGAGTAAGAAAACTAGTATGCCTGTTTTGAATACAGGCAGGGATAGGGAAAGATGGAGGTGGAGAGTGTTGATGGTGGGAAGGTTGCACAGGAAGGGGGGTATTCTTTTATATAACGAAAACCCAACTACAAACATGTTTTTAATCATGGTGCTTAAATAAAGATATTATTTTAAAAAAATATATTTTAATAAAGTTTTGGGGTAAATTATATATATTTAAATTAAATTATGTCAGAATCATATGATTCATATTTTAAGCTATTCTAATATTTCCTAAAATTTTAAATAGGCAAAGAGAAAATAAAGTTTATCAGTGTAAAAAATATAATTTATCTATTCATAAAAATGTATATTTGTGTTATGTTTTCCCACATGGAAGACTTTGATTTTATCTGCAGCCATAGTTCATTAATTATCTAATATGTTACAATTGGTTAACATTTATAAGAAGAATTAAAAATTAGCTTGAAAATTAGCTAACATTTATAGGAGGAAATTTGATGGAAAAATATTTTATAGAACACTTTGGCATTAACTTGGGGATATTTTATTATATAGTCAGTACATATAAAGAAGAGCTATACAGAAAACGAAAACTTATTAGTAATAAATTCATGATGTTTTCCAAAGATACATATTTTTTCTTGTCCTCAAACCTTTTAAACAGGGGGCCAGTTCACTGCCCTTCAGACTGTTGGAGGGCCAGATTATAGTAAAAAAAAATTATGAAAAAATGTCTATGCACACTGCATATATCTTACATCTTATTTAGAAGTGAAGAAACAAAATGGGAATAAATACAATATGTGGCCTGTGGGCCATAGTTTGAGGACCATTGATTTAGACCAATAATTACATAATGGCTCATGGACAATTCAGAAGCAAACTATCTAATTTCTAATATAGAAATATATACCTGTTCTTAACTCATGTTAAAATGTCAACATTTTTAAATATTTTAATTGTAACATATACATATTTATCTTGTTGTTTGGGCCATACCAGATGATGCTCAGGGGTTACTCCTGGCTATGTGCTCAGAAATCGCTCCTAGCTTGGGGGTCCATATAGGATGTGAAGGGATCAAACCAAGGTCTGTCCTAGGCTAGTGTGTGCAAGAGAGAAGCCCTACCGCTTTCTCTGGTCCCTTCAATAAATATTTGAAAAGTATAGTAAATGTATTTTTAGAATTAATAATAGTAATGAGAGATCTAAAAGTTGGCATGCCCTTTCATGAATAAATTGTATGACTTATATACTTTGGTGATCCAGGCAAAAGAAGAACTATTTTTCTCTTCTTTTGAAAAGTAATAAGTGCTTTACACATATCGTTTCATTATTTTATCATTGAAATAAAAATGGTTTAATATTCCAATCTAATAATGAAAGCATTCTCTAAGATACAAAACTATAATCAACATATTCAAGTTTACAGAATCCACTGAGTTATTGCTATAAATTTAAAGCTACTTATCACATTTGTTTTCAAGAAGCTTTCTTTCTCTTGTAGATGCTTAAATAAACTGGAATATTATATTATGTTAAATGAAACTCAGAAATATGTATTAGTGATAAACCAATATGTCAGGACTTCTTTCATGGTAACTGCTTGTATTACTTACGCTGCAGTATGTGAGGTTTATACTTTTAGTCCTTCAGAAACTGAACTGTTTTCCCTCTTCCCTAGAATTTTCAAGAAGTCGAACGGGGAAAAAGATCCAGCAAGACTAAAGAACAAATTCAAGTTAAATAATGTTAGTGATTTCCAATTTTTGGAGGAATCTCCATATCGCTTTCCATAGAGGTTGGACTAGATGGCATTCCCACCAGCAGTGAATAAGAGTTCCTTTCTCTCCACATCCCCGCCAGCACTGACTGTTCTCATTCTTTGTGATGTGTGCCAATCTCTGGGGTGTGAGGTGGAACCTCATAGTTGTTTTGATTTGCATCTCCCTGATGATTAGTGATGTGGAGCATTTTTTCATGTGTCTTTTGGCCATTTGTATTTCTTCTTTGTCAAAGTGTCTGTCCATTTCTTCTCCCCATTTTTTGATGGGATTAGATGTTTTTTTTTTTTTTCTTGTAAAGTTCTGTCAGTGCCTTGCATATTTTGGAGATTAGCCCCTTGTCTGATAGGTGTTGGGTGAGTAGTTTCTCCCACTCAGTGGAGGGCTCTTGTGTGTCCTGGGTGCTATTTCCTTTGAGGTGCAGAAGCTTCTCAGCTTAACATATTCCCATCTGTTAATCTATGCTTTCACTTGTTTGGAGAGTGCAGTTTCCTCCTTGAAGATGCCTGTAGTCTCAGTGTCCTGAGTCTTTTGCCTACGTGTTGTTCTATATATCTTATGGTTTCGGGTCTGATATTGAGTTCCCATATGATCCAGCTATACCACTCCTAGGAATATACCCTAGGAACACAAAAATACAGTACAAAAACCCCTTCCTTACACCTATATTCATTGTGGAACTATTTACCATAGCAAGACTCTGGAAACAATCAAGATACCCTTCAACAGATAAATGGCTAAAGAAACTGTGGTACATATACATAATGGAATATTATGCAGCTGTCAGGAGAGATGAAGTCATGAAATTTTCCTATACATGATGTACATGGAACCTATTATGCTGAGTGAAATAAGTCAGAGAGAGAGAGAGATGCAGAATGGTCTAACTCATCAATGGGTTTTAAGAAAAATGGAAGACATTTTTTCAATAATAATTTTCAGATACAAAAGAGAGAAGGGCTGGAAGTTACAGCCCACCTCATGAAGCTTACCACAAACAGGGATGAGTTTAGTTAGAAATATCACTACATTGTAAACTATCCTAATGAGAATGTAGGAGGGAAACAGAAAGCCTGTCTAGAGTACAGGTGGGGATTGGGTGGGGAGGAGGGAGATTTGGGACACTGGTGATGGGGATGTTGCACTGGTGATGGGTGGTGTTCTTTATATGACTGAAACCCAAACACAATCATGTATGTAATCAAGGTGTTTAAATAAAAAAATAAATAATGTTAGTTATAATGTTAAATAGTAATACTGTTTATAATAATAAAAGTAATAATTTTAAATAATAATTAGTCTGATTATTTTCCTATGTGTTTTACTCTCAGTCTCTCCTTGAAACTAGAGGATATGTTTTCACAGTTGTAATTTATGACAAGTCATTTTCTAATAAAAAAGGATTCTCCATTCTCGATACAAGAAAAAATATATATATATAAAGAGAAAGTACAAGAATAGAGATGCTTGTCTTGCATGGCACCAAGTCTGCTACTGTCCCCAGCACCATGCACCCATGCTCCACTAAATGTTGCTGGTATTGACCCCCGAGTAAGAAAATAGAAATTAGGAGTCCACCAGAACAGATTTGGGTGTGGCCTCCCCACACAAAAACAAAACAAAAGAACAAATAATGCATGTAAATATAGTTCATTATGGTTTGTGTTCCATGTTGATGTACAACCATATAGATAAAGATATCAATGCCCTTTCTTATAAATGGTCTAAATTTATTTCTTGTTATTAAGATATAAAATCACCACATGCAAAGATATTCCTTCTCAAAATAAAACCATAAAATAAAAAAATAAAATTAAACTAAAATATAAATGCTCTATTCCTATGTATTTTCTATATTTAGTCAGGATTTTCTTTTTTTTTTTTTTTTTTTTTTGGTTTTTGGGCCACACCCGTTTGACGCTCAGGGGTTACTCCTGGCTATGTGCTCAGAAATCGCCCCTGGCTTGGGGGGACCATATGGGACGCCGGGGGATCGAACCGCGGTCCGTTCCTTGGTAGCGCTTACAAGGCAGACACCTTATCTCCAGCGCCACCTTCCCGGGCCCTAGTCAGGATTTTCTAACGCATGATATTAACATATGTGGACTAGCATGAAGATACGATTAAATATAATATAGAATTTTAAATGTTCATTAAGACAACAACACCATAAATTTCTCCACTTATAAAAAATGTGTGTAGAAGAAACAAGCTTGGACCAAATGCACTATACCACATCATTCACTCATTCATTCACACATTTCTACTGGATTAAGCAAGTTCTTACTGTCTTTAGTATGTGCCAGTACTTACTAAAATATATTTTATTACTACAGTACTTACCATAAATATATTGGGCAGCATTAAGAATCTCTGTCTATACATAATTGTTCTTTATTTTGTTGTTGCTTAGATTTCTTCAAGCTGGCAAAGGGATTGTGCGTTTCAAAGTAAACATTCAGGGCGTCAGAGCTGTACATTTATTTTTTTTAATTTTTTTCCCTTCCTCCCCTATTTTTTTTATTCATTGAAGCAGATCTGTGGTGGCTGGTTGATTGAGAGATTCGTTCCTTCGTAATGTTTGGAGTTGAATTATCTACAGTGAAGATCAAATGACAGTTCTGTGAAGCACTGCTTTGAGAAAATTAGGAGGAAGAAATAGGTTCATTCTCCAATGAATACAAATTTGTGAAAGAAAAAAAAAACTCCAAGGATGTGCAATATTTCCAGTTCTATCTTAAAAACAAACTAGCCAGAGTTAGTCGTAGATTGTTTTCCAGAAGATTGGGGTTAAGAAGCAGTCTTCATTACATTATCCACTCAATCTTCTACAAAAGAAATAAATTAGAAACTAGCTAGCTACCTAAACAAACTAACACTTATACATTATGGACAATATAGAAGCAGACACATTAATAAAATGACTAGGGGATTAGAGGTGACTTGTATATATCATTAGTGATTAATAATTTTGAGAGGGCCAGGATAGTGGATTAATGGTGCAGAGCATGCCTAGAATGTGCAAGGAATACATTTGATTTTAGACAGCAGTTTTTATCTGTATGAAAATATCTGGTTGGATATGGAACAACCCATGGTACAGCAGTTTTTATCTCTATGAAAATAGCTGGTTGATATGGGACAACCCATGGTACTCCTGTTTCTGTGTTCAGGGTTACACCTTTTGGGAATTGGTAGACCATGAAGTTATGAGCATATAACTGGGTTTGACTGCATGCAATACAAGCATTTTGCCTTGGTGTTTTCTCTCATCCTTTTGGCAGCATTTTGGAATCAGTGGCCAGAAGGCAATATTGAGTGGTTATGCATAAACATCTATGTGGAAACCAATAAAAAGAATATCCCCAACTGCTCACTTTCAGTTTTCGAAAAACGCACATAAAAATGAATTTTATTCTAAATGGGAAGCTAATGACTTAAAAAATGAACTTAACTATTTCATAATTGTATGAAAATGTAAATATAGGTGTTGGAGCAATAGCACAGCGATAGGGCATTTGTCTTGCACGCGGCTGACCCAGGACGGATCGCAGTTTGATCACCAGTGTCCCATATGGTCCCCCAAGTCAGGAACTATTTTTGAGCACATAGCCAAGACTAACTCCTGAGCTTTACCTGGTGTGACCCCAAAACAAACAAAAACAAAAACAAACAAAAAGGAACCCAGAGACATATATAGTCATGCATCAACTAAGAAAACTGTCAAATAGTCAAGTGAATAATTGGGTGTAGTAACAAAATTTGTCCACATTTCAAATCCTAATCCACCTTCAATCAATTTCGGCTATGACATCTAATGGTTAGCAGGTTTCAAATTTTTCTGATAGTGCTCCATTTTTTTCAATAGTGTGTATTGAGCAAGCTTTCTTTCTTCCTATCATATATTTTGATTAACTTATTCTACCTTATTTATTGTTTACCTCATCATAGTCCACACATGTAGCAAGTTTTTGTGTCTGTAATCACAGTTCTATAGCATATTTCTGAGTCTGATTTTATTCCAGTAGAGTGCTACCCTAATTAGTAGGCTTACTTTTTTTAATAGACAATGTTTTATGTGTTTTTAATTTATATCAACACTTTGATTTACAAGATTATTTATAATAGAGTTGTTTCAGGGATACAAATTTCAAACACCAATGCTCAACGTTCCCTTTTCACCACTGTTATCTCCAGGTTCTCTCTCACCCACCTGCACACACCTCTTTCAAGCATATTAAAATATATTTCATATTATAAAACTCAATAAAATAAAAATTGAAAAAATAAAATTAAATAAAACTTAAAGGTACAGAAAATATAATCAGTACAAAATAAATCAATAAAGTTTATTTGTGATGATTTATTGCTATCTGTTTTTAACTTTCTTAATCTACTAGAGGGCACAATGTGCACCGTTTGTGAGTGCCATACCCAAGGCTGCAGATTGGGAATTTTTTTCTGTTCTTTAATGCCTTTTGCAAAACAGGTTTTAAGTCTGCGAATTTTCTAAACTGTTGACTGTCCATGAAGCTCTGTATTGATCCCTTAAATATTAATAATAAAATTAATTATACAGTTATTGATGTATTTGTTTTATTGATTTTTAAAGTAATTAATTCATTTTAATTAAATCACTGTGAGATTAAATTAAAAATTGCAATAGTAGCTTAGCTCATACAATATTTCAATAAGTCCTTCACCAGTGTTCCTTTCTCACCACCAATTTTCCTAGTACTTTTTTGAACCCTCGTCTCAGAGCCCAGATTGCCTCTATGCTAAACACTTTTCTCTCTTTCTCTTTTCTTTTACGCATTGAAATTTGCAATACTTTTACTGAAGGGGAACCATACATATAATTTTACTTCCTTTAAATTCCTAGTTTTTGTCTAGTGTGATCATTTTCACTTTTTTATTTATTGTGAGGTCCCTTCTCTGTCTTTTTTTCTTTTTTTTACTTTAATTTTTTTTATTGTGACTGAAGTTCATTACACAGAATTATTTATGATACATAGTGACAATGAATGAAGGGCATTCCCACCACCAATGTTGTCCTCCCTCCACTCTTGTTCCCAGCATGTCTCCCACATCTCCCTCCTTTACCCCCCAGAATCCTAGTGCAAATGGTCTCTGCCTTATAGCTTGTTATAGGTTGGGTATCTATTCTGTTTGGTGTTCCAGTCTGGTCATTTTTTATTTACACTACGTGTTCATATGACTGGTCCTGGTATCATTCTTTTCCCCCCTCAATTTATGAGGCTGAATGATTCAAATTATGCTATTCTGTTGGAGATGAAAAGGTTAAGGAAAAGAGGAGAAAAAAATTGTTATCAACTACTAAAAAAAAAAATCACCGAATAATATCCACAAAAGTGGAAAAGAAAGAAGAAAGTGGGAGAAAAAAGAGAAGGAAAATAATATCAAAAACAAACAAAAAATAAAACAAAACAAAACCAGAAAAATTGCTGCAGTGACAGGGTTTGTGTTACCCCACCTTTTTTTTTTCTTGTATAGGCACAGCAAGTATTGGGGAAGGAAGGAAATTCCCGTGGCCTAAGAGATTCAGGGTTTCTCCACTCTTGAAGCATATTGTCATGGGAACAACCACTGGCTCCATACCTTCTCATTGCCATATCCCAGGTTTTTTTTTTGTTTGTTTGTTTTGTTTTGTTTTTTCTTTTTTGTGGTGTCAGGAACCTTTCTTCTCGGTTGTGGATGAGAAAATAAGGCCACTATAGCAAGCAATCTTGGTATTTGCGCAGTTCCTAGGACAGGGCCTAGGATAGAGTCTTTAAGGTTCTAGAGGTACTGTTCCTCCATTGTTGGTGTGTTCAGTTTTCTCTGTCTTAACAGCACTTCCCACCATCTATTGTCTTTGGCTATTATTCTCACACTATGGTTGTGTTTTTATTTTAAATCTTTCAGATGAGTGTGATCATTCTATTTTCCTCTCCCTCTGCCTTGATTCATTTAGCATGTTATCCATATCTATCTCTACATCTACCCCTATGTTTCTATGCATAGGCAAATTTAATAACTAAATTTTTTCAAAGACATGCATAGTATTCATTTTGTAGATGCAGCATTGTTTCTTTACCCACTCATCTGTTCTTGGGCTATTGAAAATAGTGCTGCAATGAGAATAGGAATGCAGAGAGATTTTCTGCATTGTTTTGACCTTTAGTGTATATTTAAGTAGTATAATGCTGGGTCAAATGGAAGTTACATTTTTAGGTTTTTGTAGAAATCCCATATTGTTTTTCCAAAAAGATGAGATCAGTAGATATGTCTCCTAACAGTGAATATGAGTTCATTTCTTTCTTTATCCTCACAAGCACTAATATTTTTTTGTGGGGGGACACACCTGGTGGTGCTCAGTGGTTACTCCTGGCTTTGCACTCAGATATCCATCCTGGCTTGGGGAACCATGTGGAATGCTGAGGGCTAGAACCACCATCTGTCCTTTTTAGCAAGTGCAAGGCGAACACCCTACTGCTTGCACAACTGCTCCCGCCCCAGTAATTTCATTTTCATGATGTATGCCAGGATCTATAAAGTGAGGTTATACCGCATTGTTGTTTTGATTTTTATCTTTCTGATGATTAATTATATGGAGAATTTTTATGTACCATTTGGTCATCTTTATTTTTTCATTTGAGGAAGTTTCTATTCATGTTTTCTCCCTACTTTTGATGGGGATAGATATTTTTCTTATTAAGCTCTACCAGTGCATTTATTTATTTATTTATTTGGTTTTGGGGTCACACCTGTCAGCACTCAGCGGTTACTCCTGACTGTGCACTCAGAAATAGTTCCTGGCATGCACAGGGGACCATATGGGATGCTGGGATTCTTACCAGTGCATTTTATATATTAGTTAATAACCCCTAATCATACGGATATTCAGTAAATAATTTCTCCCATTCCCTGGGTCCTCTTTGTATCCTAATCACAGTTTTCTTTGAGATGCAGACATTTCTTAATTTAATGCAGTTTCATTTATTTTTACTTCCACTTGCTTGGTCATTGGTGTTTTGTTCTTGAAGATACCTTTAAGGATATCCATGACATTTTTCAAATACATAATCCAATACTTCTGAAACTATTCTGGAGCAATAAACTTCATTGAACAGCTGAAACAATCTTTGAAAATAGAATGGGGGCTTCATGTGTCCCAATTTCAAACTGTACTAAAAGAAGTAGTCATTACAATAAAATAGTATTGGACTAAAGACAAAATCTCAGATCAGTGGAATAGAATTGAATATCCTAAGACAATTCCCTTGGTATATAATAAGATAGTGTTTGAAAAGGACACCATGAAATGTAAAGTGGGCAAACTTCACCAAGTGGTAAACTGGGAAAACTTGCCACCTGTGTGTAAGAAACTGAACTCACAACAACCTAGCACCATGCAAAAGGCCCAGTCTTGACAGCAGACCTGAAAGCAAAAGGTACAGTAAGGAAACATAGGAGGAACTCTGATATTAAGGTGAAAGGCATCTTCAAGGGCTAAGCACTTCCATGAGATTTTGTACTATATCTTTCACACTCTCTTTCCTCTTTACTTTGGAATGATCCACTGTACATCTTATTGGTTTTCTTTGATATAATTTGATTTTATGATTTTTCTACTTTCTATATTCTATCTCTAACTTTGGCTTTTGCCATTTTTAGTGTAATATTTCTTTGAATCTTCCTAATTGTGTCTATTTCCATTGAGACTTTTCAGGACCTTTTGTTTCTCTATAGCTATATTTCTTAACTGTGTCAAATATTTTTTTGTTTTGATTTTTGGGCCACATCCAGTGATGCTCAGGGGTTACTCCTGGCTTGGGGGACTATATGGAACACCAGGGGATCAAACCATGGTCTGTTCTAGGCTAGTGTTGGCAAGGCAGACACCTTATGGCTTGTGCCACCACTTCAGCTTTAACTGTGTCAATTTTAATGTAGAAAATGATTGCTTCAGAATTATTTCTTCATCACATTTGCTTTCCTGTTCTTTAGTAACTCTAATTCTTTTCTTCTTCCTCTTGAATTCATTATTTATTTCTCTGGTATGTCATTAATTATTGCAATATTATTTTCCACTTTTTGGTATTTCTTAGTGATTTATTGCTTAGGAACCCATTGATCTTTTACTCAGTTGCTTTTATTTCCCTATTCAGAGCTTCCATTGATTTTTTTCTTTTTAATATTGGCCATGTTCTTTATTTCTGTCATTCCCAATTGTAGTAGATTTTATTTTTTATTTTGACTCATATTTTTTACGCTTATTAAAAATCACTGATCATCCTCATCATGGGATGTTTAAATGTCTAAGGATATACAGAGCTCTGTGGAACTCTGTATAATTGTTGTGATATTATGATATTGTTTTCACTCATTGAAGTTTGTGGGCTATATGTTTTCCCCTTTGGTATTCCGATGTTCTTACTGTGATGGGAGTAAATCTTTGTAGATAATTTCCTTGGAAATTACTAACGGATTAAACTAAACATTACTCTCTTCCTTTTCTGGCTGTATAAAACGAATGATTGGAAGCATATATGAGTAGTACACAATATATTGAATTAGACTTATTGAATAGCCACATTGATTTTGGTATGGGCCTTTTATATGGCTCAGATTGTATTGTTGTGGAGTCTGTTATATATGACCCATAAAGTAGGGCAGGGCTCTACCTTCATTCCAATCCAGAATAAGTGATGTCAGTCCAAAGCAAATATCACCTGACAGAGCGACAATGACTGAATTACTTATTGTTATTATCTTACTAAATAGATTATTTTACTAAATATGGACATATTAATAATGCTACTCGCCCCATACTTGAATATGTGGATTTTTAACCATTATTTTTCTTTAGGTAAACCTTACAGTTTGTACTATGTAGCTCTGTTTGGTTTGTTTGTTTGTTTGGGGAACACACCCGCTGATGCTCAGGGGTTACTCCTGATTATGTACTCAGAAATCTCTCCTGGCTTGGGGGACCATATGGGATGCCTGAGGATCGAACCATGGTATGTCTTAGGCTAGTGCTGGCAAGGTAGACACCTTTACCACTTGCTCCACTACTCCAGCCCCAGTATGTAGCTCTTTTATCTTAAAGTTTATCTCCCAGTTGTTTAAAGCACTGAATACAATTGAAGTTTATTTTGTTATTACATTTATTTTTAATGACATTATTTATTATAGTAGTAATATTTACACCTTCTACATGCAACATTGCTGCTACATGACTCCCAAAGCAAAAGAGCCAATATTCCCCACAGTTGACAATTTCTCTTTCCCTTTAGTTCCCCCAACTCATTGTTAATACATAAACAATAAAAAAGATGTATATTTATTATTTTGTATTATCAGATATTTGATTCTGACTCAATGATATAAAAGTACCATTATTTTTTATTTCACTAGCTTTAGAGTGCTGTTTCAAATTAGTTAATAGTTACCTCCTATGATTTATTAGTTTGGCTTTAAGTATTTGGAATCAATCTCTTTTTATACAATTTTATTACTGATTTTTTTAGAATCTGGAAAAATATTTGTATTTGAATGTGAATGATCCTTTTAATAGTATTGAGTCATCTCCATAAGCATGGAACATTTTTTCCCTATTTATTCTCTTTCTTTTGTGTTATTCTGTGTCTTTCTATTGTGTTTTAAAGTTTTCATGGTATAGATTACCCTGATCTCTTATTAATTACTATATTTTTGATACTATTTTAAATAGAATTAACTTCAAGATTAAAATTTTAACTGAAACATTATTTGTAATTTGTATATATAACAGAACTGATTTTAATTGACTTTGTAATCTCCTATAGCTCTGAACCCTTGAGTTGTGCTTTATGTGTACAACTTGGAGAATATCCCACGCACAATAGTGAAGAATGTTATTTCTTTTTTGTGATGATGAGGCCTGTATATGTCCAACAATCCTATTTCTTTGAGCTCCTCATTTAGAACTTTTAACTCTTACTGGAATTGTGGTGAAAATGAGTGTTAAAAGTCTCCCACAACTATTGTATTTCTGTAAAATGTTTTTTATTTAGATTTGTAGCAAAAATCTTATGAATTTCCTGGGATTTTATTACATGAAAGAATATTAATGATCATGTTTCTTGGTCTATTGTAAACCAAAACCAATAGGTATTGTCCATCACTGTCTCTAACTACTTTTTTAATATTGAATGTCAATTGGTCTGATATAAATAAGACTGCCCCGACATGTTTTCCATTAGCATTATGATTATTTTTCATCTTTTCACTCTGAATTTGTATTTAACATATGAGTTTAGGTGTGATTCATATAGGCAGCATATGGATAGATTTTCTATTCTGATCCAGTCAGGTACTCTGTGCCTTTTAAGAGTGGAATTTAATACACTGTAGTGCCATTTCTTTTTCTGTATGTGTGTATGGAATCTAGCTTTTTTTCTTTACAACTCTGTTTTTATAGGTATATCAATAAATCCTGGAGGATTGGTTTAGTTTGTTGCAAATGCTGCCAATACTTGTCTCCATGAAAAGTTTCTTATCCCTCCCTCAAGCTATAATGAAAGATTCTAAGGATAGTAAAATCTAGGCTAAATTTTTTTTCAATTTATACTTGAATATGTCATTCTACTCTCCTGACTTATAAAATATAGTATTGAAGGTCTGTTGCTATTCTGACATTTTCCCCTTCTTTTTGAGGGACCATATGGGATGCGGGGGGATCAAACCGCGGTCCTTTCTTGGCTAGCACTTACAAGGCAGGCACCTTACCTCTAGCGCCACCTCGCCGGCCCCACTTTTTCATTATTTTAACTCTCTTTCATCAGTTCATTCTTGGTGGTCAGAATTCTGTTTTCAATATCACTGATCTTGTAATCCTTATATTGAAGTCTTTTGTTATGTTTGTCTAATACATTTTTTAACTCCATGTATGGATTGCTTGTTCTTTGAATCATTTCATTTTTCAGTTGGTTGCATCTTTCAGATGGTTATTCCAATAATTGCTGTATTTCAATTTCCACTACCTTTTCATGCAGCATTATTTTAATTACTCATCAGTAAGTCTTGATTTGAGGTCAGTGATTTCTCACAGAGAGTTCCTTGTCTACCAGAGATCATTTGAATTCTTTTCTTTCTCTATTTTTATACATGTTATACTCAAAGGAAAGTTTGAACTCTTTAATATTTCAGCAAACTCTTATTTCTATAATTTATAAACATAACGATGTCAGTACCTTATTTTATTTCAGTGTTCATCCAGGTGAATAATTTATGATACCATTTACATGGACTATAACTGGAGTTAAGAGCAGATAAAAAAAAGTCAGAAACTTTTGGAATTAGTAGGATTGCAGAGATCAAATTATCAATAGTGTTTGTCCACACAATTTTAGGTTTGATTCATGGGAAATGTGAGGTTTCCATGCAGGGAGAAAATATATGTGGTACAGGCACATGTCAAGCCCTTGAAACTAGCCTCAAGTGACCTATATAGGTCACTATATTATATATAGTTATATATAGTTATATTCTATATTAGACAATTATGAGTACAAGCAGGAAAAATAAGACAAGGTAAAGGAAATAACAACTAACTTCAAACACATCAGGATTTGTATAAAAATAACCACATATTCCTGTGTGAAAATGATTTCCCTAAATATTAATTTACTAACACTCAGAGTGACATTCTTGATCAGAACAAAACTTAATTTTCTGATGATTATAGAAACCTACTTTAACTTTCTGGAAAATGTAGGATAAAAGTGCAAAGTGGTAAGACTAGTAGACAAATTTTTTATAAATAAAATAAATCAAGTAAAGTTATTTTTATGATTCAAAAATTATAATAAAAGTTGGATTTTATACAATAATGAGAGAATCAATACATCACAATTGAGTTTAATAAAATTACTATGCATGTAACAGATGTAGGTATATCAGCACATATAATACAATTATTAACTTTTCACAGGAAATAATTCAAAAGCAACAAAATTATGGTAAGAGACTTTAACACCAGACTCTTCTTTAGATAGATCAAATGGACAAAAAAATCAACAAAAAATCAGAAGCCTTCAATGTGTAGTAGAAGAATTGGTTTTAGTAGATATATGCAAGATTATCTTTCCCCCAAAAGCTAAATACAATTTTTATGTAAACAGTAGATGTTTTTCATTATAGACTACATGCTGGTACATAAAATTATTACTATTATTATTATTATTGTTTGTTTTTGGGGTCACACACTTACTCCTGACTCTATGCTCAGAAATTGCTCCTGGCAGGCTCAGGGGACCATATGGGATACGGGGATTAGAACCACCGTCCTTCGGCAGGAAAGGCAAACGCCCTACCTCCATGCTATCTCTCTGGCCCCTGGTACATAACATTATAACTAACGATGTCATAAAACTTTCTATTATTTCAATTACCTCTCTGGATCACTATGTGATGAGAGTATAAATTAATCATCAACACAAATTTAGGGAAACATCACACATTTTGGAGGTTTAGAAATACAATAAAAAAAAACATACTGTGGGGCTGGAGATATATCACTGAGGTAGGACATTTGCCTTGCTTGCAGAAGGATGGTTGTTCAAATCCCGGCATCTCATATGGTTTCCTGAGAGTGCCAGTAGCGATTTCTGAGCATAGAGTCAGGAGTAACTCCTGAATGCTGCCATGTATGACCCAAAAACAAACAAACAAACAAAAACATACTGTGTGAAGGAGAAAATCAAAGAAGAATAAAAAGTTGTTGGAAAAGGGTCTGGAAAGATATTACAGTGAATAAAATACTGTTATACTTGTTACAAATCCAGGTTTGATCCCTGGCATCAAAATCTAGTCCTGACTGAATCCCCATCAGAGGAATTATCCTTGAGCGTAGAGTCTGGAATAAACCGTGAATATAGACTGGTATGTCACTCAGCTAAACAAATATCAAGCTAGGTATATGAAAATATGTGCAACACAGAAATCAATGACTATAAAGTTACTCATGGAAATTTGTGTCAGTGAACAAAGCTCAAGTGGAAAATCTAACCTATCAAGAACATTTTTTAAAAAGTAAGTTAAAACTCAAATAAGAAAAGAAATAATAGCCATAACTCATATTTACTAATAATAGTGAAATAAGGCCTGAGGAATTATACTATAGTCATGGCACTTGCCTTGCATGTAATCAACTCAAGTTCTATCCCTGTCAACGTCTATGGTCCCCTGATTCCTGTCAGGAGTGATTCCTAAGCATAGAAGAAGGAATAATTCCCGAGTACTTCTGAATATGCCCTCCCCTCCTAAATAAACCATGAGTGGAAGCAAGTAAAACTTAAAGCAAAAAAATAAAAGACATAATATTAAAGAAGACTAGGGGATTGTGGCTTGAAGAATGAGTTTAGCAACAATTCACAAATAAAAATAAACCTGATTATTTTTTTCAAGAAGAAAAATTATCACAGATATTACAGAAAAATCAAAGGATTTGATATCTTATGAATGTATGCCACAACATTCTATTAATAAAAAGGAAACAATAATTTTCCTCATGTTTTGATCTATAGAAACTTTATTGAAAATAGGGAGATTTGAGATACTTTCTACCCTTCCCTCCCGCACTCACTGTGATTTGCAGCTCAGAGCACCAGGCACTTACTGTGCGAAAGACGCCATGTTAGAAAGGGACAAACCTGAAGCATGTAGAACTTAGATTTTTATCTCTCACATCAATGAACATGTGGTGACATGAACATGTGCTGATTAAACCTTGAATTTAGAACTTGAGAGCATCCAAATTCACAGATTATGCTTTTTAATATGTACTTTACAATATTTGTTTTTGTGTATGCATGATACTGTTTATCTGGTTTGTTGTGTACAAGTAACTTATCAACTTTCATTAGAAGGTTTATTTTTCATTTTAGTATATAAGTTTATTTTACCATCATATAGTCCTTCTTGTTTATTATTTTATTTTTATATTTGCCTCTGAAGTCAAATCGCTAGAGTTTATATTCTGGAAGGTTTTTCCAATCTCTTCTTCAATATAGTTATGACTTTGGATTCTGGCCTCATTTCTGGATTTTTAATCTATGTTAAGTTTATTTTTATGAATTATTTGAGATACAAGTCCATGTTAATTTTATCTTATTATCTTGTTTAGCCAATTTTCCCAACATAATGTATTTGTTTGTTTTTGCATTATACCTGGCTATACTTAGGGTTTACTCTTGGTTCTGCACTCAGGCATTATTCATGTTATATATGGAGAAAAAATGGGATGCTGGGGATTGAACCTCTGTCACTCACATACAAAACAAGCAACTTACACTACAGTACAATCTGTCCTGCTCCCCAGTGATACCATTTTTGTAAGACATTTTCCTTTTTCCACTTGATGTACCCAGATGTTTAGTCATTGAATTGCAGCCATAACTTGACAGTTTATTTATCTCAATTATGCCCATTATCTCAATTCTTTACATTTAGCTGATAGTTAGTTTATCTTTGTTCAGTACATAATTTTATTATAAATTAAGAATTTAAATAGCTACTGCTTAATTTTTAACTAGATCAGGTCCTATATTTCCATGCAAATTTTAGTAGATTATACTCTAACCCTTGAAAATGTCATCAAAATTTTATATATAATTTTTAATTACTAGAAGAAAAATGATTATGTAAAGTTTGTGTTAGACCTCTGCACTGCACATAAGATGCCTGACAGTGAAGGGAAGTTCTCTCCTTGATATCCATACAGGCTACATGACTTTTTCATTGTTGTCTGAACTATTTCAAGATAAAATTAGCAATGGCCCTGTGGGTATGACCCAGTTGTAGGCTTATCACCAGAAACCTAACTATATTTATAACAAAATATCTAATTAAGTGAACATAATTTGTCACCTATCACAGTTATTTTTGCATTGAAACTCCAACACTTGTTCTGCCTCTTAACATGTGTGGTATATGTTGTGAGAATTTCAAGTTTGTATAATGTTTTTCAGGTGTCATTTATTTATTTTCATTTATTTTGTTCTGTTTTGTTTTGGGTCATGCATGCCAATTCTTGGAGTTTCTCCTGTGTTTGCACTCAGAGACCAAACCTAGAAGGGCTCATGGGAACATGTGTTGTTTGTAGGTATTTAAGCCAGGACAACTATGCCAAACCTTATCTGCTGTATTATCTCTATGGAATTGTCTTCCATATTTTTCACTCTATGCGTATTTTCAATCCTTTATAAGTTGATTGCTAAGTATCTTAAGTTTTCAGAAACTATTTGAATGGAGTTTTCTTTATTACTTTTTCTTCTAGTTAATTGTTTGCAGATAGAAATATATTTGTGTATTGATTCTGCAGTCTATTACATAGTTGTATTAATTTATTCTTTCAACTTGTTTATTTTTGTGCATTTTAGCATATTCCTTTATATATTATTATCTGAATAATACCAGATTAACTTATTTTCTTATTTGAATGCTTTGCCTTTTTCTATATTCTTTGATTTCTTTTTCAATTAGTTCTTCATTTTTTTCTATCATGTAACGTTAAGTTTACTGATGTTCTCTTCAAGTGTAATTTTCAGATTGCTAATTATTGATAGGATTGCTAAAGTCTTCTTATCAAGAAGATTTAATAAAAGATTTGTACATTTTTTATATTTTGCTGACACAACTTATTTCTTCGTTATATTATTGTCCCTTGGTACTCAATTGTCTGAGTCAATATTACTCTAAGAATGTGGGAATAACATGTGGGAATAACTTAATTGCTCACTGGGACACCAACTTCAAGTAGTCTGCCATGTCATGCTTCTCTGATAGTAAGCTTAGCAGTTGTGCAAAATTCTGGGTCTGGAATCAATGGAATTCACCACTGGAGCTCTGGTTCTGCAGAGCTGGCCTTGGTCTGGGGATGGATCATTGAAGATGCTTTAGGTAAAGCTGAACACAAGGTCCAGATCCAAATAAAACATCTGGCTCACCTGGGGGAGGGGTTGTTTGGTTATTTTTAAGTTACTGAAGATGCTTTTATGCAGCTGCATTTAGCTATCTCTTTTTATTTTTAATTTAAAATGTTTTCAATAGTAGACTATCATTTTACACTTGGATAACATACTTACCCTGCTAATGCTATCAGCCCTATCTCTGTACTCTTAAGTACTAGGATTCCTACACTGTTATCACAAACCTTCCATATATGGGGCCAAAGAGATGGTGCAGTGGTAGAGTGTTTGCCTTATACCTGGCTGACCCAGGACAGGCAGTGATTCGAACTCCTGGAGTTCCATATGGTCCCCAAGACAGGAGAGATTTCTGAGCACATAGCCAGGA
This sequence comes from Suncus etruscus, assembly GCF_024139225.1. Classification (NCBI taxonomy): domain Eukaryota; kingdom Metazoa; phylum Chordata; class Mammalia; order Eulipotyphla; family Soricidae; genus Suncus; species Suncus etruscus. Next base: position 1,807,010 of record NC_064854.1, read on the forward strand.
GTAACCCCTGAGCATCATCATGTGTGTAACCCTCAATGAAAAAAAAAAACCTTCCCATATAATTTCACTCCAAATTCAAGAGCAGTCCTAATGACTATATATGAGTTCTATTCCATAAAGGATTGTCTAATCCCTTGTTTTGTTTTTTTTATATTCTACTTTTGAGTGATATAATTGTGTTTTTATTTATTTCCAATTTATATCAGCTTTCATGACTTCATACAATCCCATCTAAGTTTAAAAAATTGCAAAATTTTACCTTTTCTCATAGCTGTGTAGTATCCCATTCTGAATATTTATTTTTATCACAGTTTCGTATTTCTTGCATAAGATTTAAAACATTTGAGTTTTTTTAATAATTTTAGTCAAGTGAACTGGTTTTATTGAAAAATTTACAAGTTAAAAATTAGAGAATAAAATGAAAAGATGTGAAGAATATAACACATTAATTTAACACATTAAATAAAATAATTCAATATAATTTATTTTTATATTAATATCTTTATTTAAACACCTTGGTTACAAATATGATTGTAGTTGAGTTTCTGTCATGTAAAGAATATCCCCCCTTCACCGCTGCAACATTCCACCATCAATGTCCGAAATCTCCCTCCTCCCCACACCATCCCCACCAGTAACAGGCTTTCCAATTCCCTCATTCATTCACATTGTTATGATAATTCTTAGTGTAGTTATTTCTCTAACTGCACTCACCACTCTGCGGTGAGCTTCTGTCATGAGCTGGACTTTCCAGCCCTCCTCTCTTTGTCTCTGAGGATTACTGCAAACATGTCTTTTATTTTTCTTAAAACCCATAGATCAGTAAGACTATTCTGCTTCTATCTCGCTCCCTCTGACTTATTTCACTCAACATAATAGATTCCATGTACATCCATGTATAGGAAATTTCATGATTTCATCTCTCCTGATGGCTGCATAATATTCCTTTGTGTATATGTACCACAGTTTCTTTAGCTATTCATCTGTTGAAGGGCATCTTGGTTGTTTCCTGAGTCTGGCTATTATAAATAGGGCAGCAATGAAAATAGGTGTGAAGAAGGGATTTTTGTATTGTATTTTTGTGTTCCTACAGTATATTCCTAGGAGTGATATAGCTGGATCATATGGGAGCTCAATTTCCAGTTTTGGGAGGAATCTCCATATTGCTTTCCATAAAGGTTGGACTAGACAGAATTACCACCAGCAATGGATCAAAGTTCTTTCTCTCCACTCCCCTTCAGCACTGCTTGTTCTCATTTTTTGTGATGGGTGCCAATCTCTGTGGTGTAAGGTGGTACCTCATAGTTGGTTTGATTTGTATCTCTCTGATGATTAGCGATGTGGAGCACTTTTTCATGAGCCTTTTGGCTATGTGTATTTCTTCTTTGTAAAATTGTCTGTTCGTTTCTTCTCCCCATTTTTTGATGGGATTATATTTTTTTGTAAAGTTCGTCATTGTCTTGTATATTTTGGATATTAGTCCCTTATCTGATGAGTATTGGGTGAATAGTTTCTCCCACTCAGTGGGTGGCTCTTGTATCCTGGGCACTATTTCCTTTGAGGTGCAGAAACTTCTCAGCTTAATATATTCCCATTTGTTTATCTCTGCTTCCACTTGTTCAGAGAGTGCTGTTCCCCTCTTAAAGATGCCTTTAATCTCAATGTTATGTGGTGTTTTACCTACATATTCTTCTATATACCTTATGGTTTCAGGTCTGATATCGAAGTCTTTAATCCATTTGAATTTTACCTTAATATATGATTTTAGATGGGGGTCTAAGTTCTTTTTTGCAAATGGCTAACCAGTTGTACCAACACCACCTGTTGAAGAGGCTTTCCTAGTTCCAATTAGAATTTCTTGTTCCTTTATCAAAAAGTAGGTGATTGTATATCTGGGGAACATTCTCTGAGTATTCAAGCCTATTTCCCTGATCTGAGGGTCTGTCTTTATTCTAATACCATGCTGTTTTGATAACTATTTATTTGTAATACATTTTAAAGATGGGAAAGTAATGTTTTCCATATTTCTTTTCCCAAGAAGTGCTTTAGCTATTCTAGGGTGTTTATTGTTCCAAATGAATTTCAGAAGTGTTTTATCCTCTTCTTTGAAGAATGTCATTCTTATCTTTAGAGAAATCACATTTAATCTTTGCAAAGCTTTGGGGAGTACTGCATTTTAATTATGTTAATCCTACCATTCATGAGCAGGGTATGTGTTTCCATTTCCTAATGTCCTATCTTATTACTTGAAGCAGTGCTAAATAGTTTTCTTTGTATAGGTCCTTCAAGTCTTTAGTAAAGCTGACTCCAAGATACTTGAGTTTGTGTGGCACTGATGTGAATGGGGTTGTTTTCTTAATATCCATTACTTCCCTATCATTGTTGGTGTATAAAAAGGACATTGATTTCTGTGTATTAATTTTGTAACTTACCTCTTTGCTATGAGTCTTTACTTTCTGGAAGCTTTTTGGTAGATTCTTTATGGTTTTCTCAGTAGAGTATCATGTCATCTGCAAACAGTGAGATCTTGACTTCTTCCTTTTCTATCTGGATTAACTTTATATCTTCATTCTTGCTTAATCTCTATAGTAAGTACTTGCTGCTGGCGTGCTGCATCCACAGCAAGACCTTAGTGGGGTCCATAAATCCTGACTGGGAATAAGTGGGAGCACAATCAGATGAATATGAAATATAAAATAATGATACCACACTCAGTATGTGTGGGGTCTACACATCTCTGGCAGGAGTGCGACAAATTTAATCTTCAGGCAAGGGGGTATATAAAGGGAAAAGAGGCAGTCATAACATGAAAGGAATGCAATATACACTGTTTGATTTTAGAACAAATACACATAGATTTAGGTGGTTTGTAACCTTAGAATAGAATAGGTTTCAGTTAGGAGTTGGAAGATAAAAGGAAGACTAAATTCTTACATATCAAAGAAATTCCTGGCCCTAGGTGTCATTACTGATGTAAATTAAGGGATAGCAGGAAATCCTGGTTTATTCCTGATAACAAATATTCTTAACCTGAAGGATATAGTATTCTAGCTAGGGGCTAAGACCCATTTCCTATAATCTGGTAATAGAAAGGGGTGCATAATTATACCTAGTAAAATAGCCTAATTCTACACTGACCAAACCTGTTTGTAAGCAGTTATTCAATGTGACAGGGAGAGTCCCCAAGGTAGAAATCATACTTACCTTGATGCTCAAAGGCAGGGAGAGAAGACCATTGTCTTGAAGATGCTTTGTTTTGACTTGGCCTTCTGAAGTAAAAAGCCTGACAGAAAGAGAGGTGGCTGGCTGGGCTTTGAGTTGCAAATATATTAAGCCAGCAGGGAACTTCTAGCAGCTTGCTTTTGGTACTGTAATTTTTTTGTGAGTGTAGAAAAGCTAAGGCCTAATTTCTGTAGTAGAAAAAAAGACAAAAATCAAATAAATAAAAGTAAAGAGATATATAATGTCACAGCCATGTCAGAAATACAGCCAGTAATCCACACAAGGGTCAATGACTTCTCCAACGGGCCTTCTGGCAGATATTTCTTGGGAGGAAAATTAGACACTCCAGGAAAGCCAAAATCCTTGTCTGGTGCGTGCTCCTTTTGTGGGTAGTGACAAGTACTTCTAGCACTATGTTGAATAGCAGTGGTGAGAGAGGATATCTCTGTCATGTGACAGAATTTAGAGGAAAGGCTTTTAGTTTTTCTCCACTGAGGATGATATTTGCCATTGACTTGTAGTAGATGGCCTTGAGTATATTGAGAGAGGTTCCTTTCATTCCTATCTTGCTGAGAGCTTTAATCAAGAATGGTGTTGGACCCTATCAAATGCTTTTTCTGCGTCTATTTATATGATCATGTTATTTTTATTTCTCTTGTTTATGTTGTGTATTATGTTGATAGGTTTATGGATGTTAAACCACATTTGCATTCCTGAGAATTCCTGAAACAAACTTTATGGTAATGAATGATCTTCTTGTTGAGGAATTGAAGTCTATTTGTAGGGTTTTGTTTAGCATCTTCGCATCTGTGTTCATCATGGATATTAGTCTGTAATTTTTTTTTGGCAGCATCTCTGTCTGGTTTTGGTATTGAGGTGATGCTGGCTTCAAAAAGTTATTTGGAAGTGTTTCCGTTTTTTCAACTTTATGAAAAAGCCTGGCCTGGATTGGTAATAGTTCCTCTTGAAAGGTTTGAAAGAATTTCTTATTGAATTCATTTGGGCCTTGGTTTTTTTTTTTTCATTTTTTATTTAAACAACTTTATTACATACATGATTGTATTTGGGGTTCAGTCATGTAAAGAACACCACCCATCACCAGTGCAACATTTCCATCACCAATGTCCCAAATCTCTCTCCTCTCCACCCAACCCCTGCCTGAATTCTAGACAGGCTTTCTATTTCCCTTGTGCATTCTCATTATTAGGATAGTTCAAAAATAGTTATTTCTCTAACTAAACTCATCCCTGTTTGTGGTGAGCTTAATGAGGTGAGCTGTAACTTCCAGCCCTTCTCTCTTTTGTGTTTGAAAATTATTATTGCAAGAATGTCTTTCATTTTTCTTAAAACCCATAGATGAGTGAGACCATTCTGCGTTTTACACTCTCTCTGACTTATCTCACTCAGCATAATAGATTTCATGTACATTCATGTATAGGAAAATTTCATGACTTCATCTCTCCTGACAGCTGCATAATATTCCATTGTGTATATGTAACCACTGTTTCTTTAGCCATTCATCCGCTGAAGGGCATCTTGGTTGTTTCCTGAGTCTTGCTATGGAAAATAGTGCTGCAATGAATATAGATGTAAGGAAGGGATTTTTTCATTGTATTTTTGTGTTCCTAAGGTATATTTCTAGGAGTGGTATAGCTGGATCGTATGGGAGCTCGATTTCCAGTTTTTGGATGAATTTCCATATAGCTTTCCATAAAGGTTAAACTAGACGGCATTCCCACCAGCAGTGGATAAGAGTTCCTTTCTCTCCACATCCCTGCCAACACTGTTTGTTCTCATTCTTTGTGATGTGTGCCATTCTCTGTGGTGTGAGGTGATACCTCATCATTGTTTTGATTTACATCTCCCTAATGATTAGTGATGTGGAGCATTTTTTCATGTGTCTTTTGGCCATTTGTATTTCTTCTTTGTCAAAGTGTCTGTTCATTTCTTCTCCCCATTTTTTGATGGGATTAGATTTTGTTCTTGTAAATTTCTGTCAGTGCCTTGTATATTTTGGAGATTAGCCCCTTATCTGATGGGTATTGGGTGAGTAGTTTCTCCCACTTAGTGGGGGTCTCTTGTATCCTGGACGATATTTCTTTTAAAGTGCAGAAGCTTCTCAGTTTAATATATTCTCATCTGTTAATCTTTGCTTTCACTTATTTGTAGAGCACAATTTCCTCTTTGAAGATGCCTTTAGTCTCAATGTCATGGAGTGTTTTACCTACGTGTTGTTCTATATATCTTATGATTTTGGGTCTGATATCGAGGTCTTTCATCCAATTGGATTTAGTCTTCATACATAATGTTAGCTGGGGGTCTAAGTTCAATTTTTTGCAAATGGCTAGCCAGTTTTGCCAACACAAGTTGTTGAAGAGGCTTTCTTTGCTCCATTTAGGATTTCTTGCTCCTTTATCAAAAATTAGGTGATTATATGTCTAGTGAACATATTCTGAGTATTGAAGCCTATTCCACTTTTATGAGGGCCTGTTTCTATTTGAATACCATTGTTTTGATAACGGTTTGATAACTATTGCATTGTACTATACTTTAAAGTTGGGGAAAGTAATTCCTCCCATATTCTTTTTCCCAATGATTGCTTTAGTTATCCTAGGGTGTTTATTGTTTCAAATAAATTTTAAAAGTGCCTGATCCACTTCTTTGAAGAATGTCATGGGTATCTTTAGAGGGATCGCATTAAATCTATACAATGCTTTGGGGAGTATTGCCATTTTGATGATGTTAATCCTGCCAATCCATGAGCAGGGTATGTGCTTCCATTTCCACATGTCCTTTTTTTATATCTTGGAGCAGAGTTATATAGTTTTTTTTGTATAGGTCCTTCACATTATTAGTCAAGTTACTTCCAAGATATTTGAGTTTGTGTGGCACTATTGTGAATGGGGTTGTTTTCTTTTTTTTTTTTTTTTTTTTGGTTTTTGGGCCACACCCGGTAACGCTCAGGGGTTACTCCTGGCTATGTGCTCAGAAGTTGCTCCTGGCTTGGGGGACCATATGGGACACTGGGGGATCGAACCGCGGTCCGTCCAAGGCTAGCGCAAGCAAGGCAGGCGCACCTTACCTTTAGCGCCACCGCCGGCCCTGGGGTTGTTTTCTTAATGTTCATTTCTTACTTCTTACTATTGGTGTGTAGAAAGGCCATTCATTTTTGTGTGTTAATTTTGTAGCCTGCCACCTTGATATATGAGTCTATTGTTTCTAGAAGCTTTTTTGTAGAGATTTTAGGGTTTTCTAGGTAGAGTATCATGTCACCTGCAAACAGCGAGAGCTTGACTTCTTCCTTTCCTATCTGGATTCTCTTGATATCTTTTTCTTGCCTAATCACTATAGCGAGTACTTCCAGTGCTATATTGAATAGGAGTGGTGAGAGAGGACAGCCTTGTCTTGTGCCAGAATTTAGAGGAAAAGCTTTCTGTTTTTATATATATTTTATTTAAACACCTTGATTACATACATGATTGTGTTTGGGTTTCAGTCATGTAAACAAAACCACCCATCACCAGTGCAATATCCCAAATCTCCCTCCTCCCCACTCGACCCCACCTGAATTCTAGACAGGCTTTCCATTTCCCTCATACATTCTCATTATTAGGCCAGTTCAAAATGTAGTTATTTCTCTAACTAAACTCATCACTCTTTGTGGTGAGCTTCCTGAGGTGAGGTGTAACTTCCAGCTCTTTTCTCTTTTCTGTCTGAAAATTATTATTGCTAGAAATCTTTCATTTTTCTTAAAACCCATAGATGAGTGAGACCATTCTGTGTTTTACTCTCTCTCTCTCTCTCTCTCTCTCTGACTTATTTCACTCAGTATAATAGATTTCATGTACATCCATGTATAGGAAAATTTCATGACTTCAAGCTTTCAGTTTTTCTCCATTGAGGAAAATATTTGCCTCTGGTTTGTGGCAGATGGCCTTAACTATATTGAGAAAGGTTCCTTCCATTCTAATCTTGCTGAGAGTTTTGATCAAGAATGGGTGTTGGACCTTATCAAATGCTTTCTCTGCATCTATTGATATGATCATGTGATTTTTATTTTTCTTGTTGTTGATGTTGTGTATTATGTTGATAGATTTACAGATGTTAAACCATCCTTGCATTTCTGGGATGAAACCTACTTCATCGTAGTGGATGATCTTCTTAATGAGGCATTGAATACTATTTCCCAGGAGTTTGTTGAGGATTTTTGCATCTGTGTTCATCAGCGATATTGGTCTGTAATTTTCTTTTTTCATAGTATCTCTGTCTGGTTTAGATATCAAGGTGATGTTGGCTTCATAAAAGCTGTTTGGAAGTGTTCCTGTTTTTTCAATTTCATGAAAGAGTCTTGCCAGGATTGGTAGAATTTTCTCTTGAAAGATTTGAAAGAATTCATTAGTATATCCTTCTGGGTCTGGACTTTTGTTTTTGGGCAGACATTTGATTACTGTCTTAATTTCCTCAATAGTGATGGGTGTTTTAGATTATGAGTCTAAAAATATATCCATTCTTCCAGGTTTTCATTTTTTCGTGGCATAGAGTTTCTCAAAGTAGTTTCTGATTACCCTTTGGATCTCTACCATATCAGTAGTGATCTCCCCTTTTTCATTCCTAATACGAGTTATCAAGTTTCCTCTCTCTCTTTAGTTTGCCAGTGGTCTATCAATCTTGTTTATTTTTTCAAAGAACTAACTTCTGATTTTCTTGATCTTTTGGATTGGTTTTTGGGTTTCCACTTCATTGATTTCTGCTCTCAGCTTTGTTATTTCCTTCTGTCTCCCTATTTTTGATTCTTTTTGTAGAGTACTTTCTAATTCTATGGGCTGCATCATTAAGCTATTCAGGTATGCCCCTTCTTTCCTGATGTGTGCTTGCAAAGCTATAAATTTTCCTCTCAGTACTGCTTTTGCTGTGTCCCATAGGCTCTGATAGATTGTGTCTCCATTGTCAACTGTTTCTAGGAAGGTTTTGATTTCCTCTTTTATTTCAGCTCGGTCCCACTGGTTATTCAGTATTAGGCTGTTTAACTTTCAGGTATTAAAGTTTTTCTTCTGTGTCCCTTTGTAATACACATATAATTTTAGGGCCTTGTGGTCAGCAATGTTAGACTGCAAAATTTCTATTTGATATTATGGAATTATGTTTTATGTGTAGCATGTAGTCTATCCTAGAGAATGTTCCATGTACATTAGAGAAGAATGTGTATCCAAGCTTCAGGGGGTAGAGTGTCCTGTATATATCTACTAGGCCTCTTTCTTCCAATGCTCTTTTCAGGTCTAGTATATTCTTGTTTGATTTCAGTCTGGTTGACCTATCAAGTGTTGACAATGCTATGTTGAGGTCTCCCACAATTATTGTGTTGTAATTGATATTATTTTTCAGATTTGTCAACAATTTTATTAAAATTTTGTTGGTCCCTCATTCGGTGCATATATGTTTAGGAGAGTGATTTCTTCCTGCTATTCATATCGCTTGATTAATACAAAATGTCCATTTTTGTCCCTTACAACTTTCCTAAGTATAAAGTTTGCATCATCTGATATTAATATGGCCACTCCAGGTTTTTTTGGGTGTTGTTTGCTTGGATGATTTTCCTCCAGCCTTGTATTTTGAGTCTATGTTTGTTCTGACTATTCAGATGCATTTTTTGTAGGCAGCAGAAGGTTGGATTGAGTTTTTTTGATCCATTTAGCCACTCTCTGTTTCTTAACTGGTGCATTTAATACATTGACATTGAGAGAAAGAATTTTCCTGGGAGTTAGTGCCATCTTTATATCGAAGTTTGGTGTATCTGTTGGTCATTCTTGTCTTAAAGTAGGCTGTTCAGTTTTTTTTTTTTTTTTAAGAATGGTTTTGAATCTGTAAAGTTTCTGAGCTGTTGTTTGTCTGTGAAACCATGTATTGATCCTTCAAACCTGAAAATGAGTTTTGCTGGGTGCAGTATTCTAGGCAAAGCATTTATTTCATTGATTTTTGTCACTATGTCCCACCACTGCCTTCTGGCCTTGAGTGTTTCCGGTGACAGGTCAGCAGTAAGTATCAAGGATGTTCCCTTGAATGTAATTTATCTTTTCGATCTTGCTGCTTTCAGAATTCTGTTTCTATCTGTGGGATTTGTCATTGTGACTAGGATCTGTCTTGGGGTGTTTTTTCTGGGGTCTCTTTTTGTTGGTACTCTTTGGGCATGCAGGATTTGATAGCATGCATTCATTAGCTCTGGTAGTTTCTCTTTAATAATTTTCTGGACCATTGATTCTTCCTGGAGATTTTCTTCCTGGGTCTTTGGGACTCCAATGATTCTTGTTTCTGTTGAGCTTATCATAGACTTCTATTTTCATCTGTTCCCATTCTTTGAGTAATTTTTCCATTGTTTGATCATTTGATTTGAGGCTTTTTTTCCAATTTCTTCTGCTGTATTGAATTGTTATTCATCTCATCTTCCAGTGTACTAATTCTATCCTCAACTGCTTTTATTTCATGGGAAAGCTCAACCATGTTTTTCTTCAATTCATCTACTGAGTTTTTCAGACCTGTTATTTGACCTGAAATTTCAGTTCGGAGTTTTCTGATTTCTATCTTCATATTCTCTTGATTCTTATTTTTGTTCTCTTCTATACTTTCTTTGAGTTCTTTGAACATCTTCCATATTGCGACTCTAAACTCCTTACCTGAGCGACTGACTAGTTGGTTGGTCATGTTCAAATCATCAGAGTTGCCATCGTCATTCTCTATGTCTGGCTCTGGCCTGCATTGTTTCCCCAGTGTCACATTTGTATTGTGGGTTTTTCTATGTGTTTTGGTTGTATTCATTGGCTAAATGATTTGCAAGGCCGGGAAGTGAAGCGGAGTGGCCGTGCTCCTCTGGCTCCACCCTTTCTGGGCTTGTAAACTCACCTCCAGGGAAGGCTCCAGGGAAAGTGAGCTGTCCTCAGATGAGCCACACACAGGATGAAATCAGGCCAAAAATGGAGCACAGCACAGAAGACAGACAGCTAGGGGTGCTGGCATCTGACTTCCAGCAGAGTTCAGAGGCTTCCACTTTCTGGGCTTGTAAACTGTCCTCCAGGGAAGGCTCCAGGAAGGTGAGCTGTCTGCAGATGCGCCACACACTGGATAAAATTAGGCTGAAAATGGAGCACAGCACAGATGACAGGCAGATAGGGGTGCTGGCATCTGACTTCCAGCAGAGTTCAGCGGCTTCCCCTTTCTCTATGGATTTTTTTTTATCCACATGCCCCGCCCTTGCTCGGGTCTCTCCTGGGGGGGGGGGGGCTCCGGGCTCCGTGCTCTCTCTCTGGGTGCCCAGGACCCTGATGCACTAGAGCTTTGCTTTTGTTTTTGGGCAAATATTTTATTACTTTTTTAATTCCCTCAATGGTGATGGGATTGTTTATAAATACTATATCTTCCTTATTCAACCCTAGAATGTTATAAGAGTCCAATAATTTATTCATTTTTACCAGATTCTCATATGTGGTTTCATAGAGTTTCTCAAAGTAGTCTATGATTACCCTTTTAATCTCTGCAATATCTGTTGAGATCTCCCCTTTTTCATTTTTGATATGGGTTATCAATTTCTCTCTCTCTTTGTTTTGCCAATGGTATAACTATCTTGTTTATTTTTCAAAGAATAAACTTCTTTCTTTGATCTTTCAGATAGTTTTTGGGTTTCCTCTTCACTGATTTCTGCTGTAAGCTTTGTTATTTCCTTCTGTCTCCCTATTTTTAGTTCCTTTTGTTAATCATTTTCTTATTATATGAGCTGCGTTATTTGGCTATTGAGGGATGCCCTTTATTCCTTCCTGATGTATGCTTGCCACACTTTGCATTTTTCTCTCAGTATGGCTTTTGCTGTGTCCTATAAATTTTGATAGTTATTGTCTTCATTGTCATTTGTTTTCAGGGAAATTTTGATTTCCACTTTGATTTCATCTTGGACACATTGGTTGTTCAGTAGCAGGCTGTTTAATTTCCAATTATTAACATTTTTCTTCTGTGTCCCTTTGTAGTTCACATCTAATTTCAGAGCCTTGTGGTCAGTGAAGGTAGCCTGCAAAATTTTTATCCTCTTGATTTTATGGAGTTATGTTTTATGTGCCAGCATGTGGTCTATCCTGGAGAATGATCCATGTACGTTGGAAAAGAATGTGTATCCAGGTTTCTGAGGATGGAGTGTCATATATATACATATGTCATATATATATATATATATATATATATATATATATATATATATATATATATATATACTAGTTCTAGTATATTTTTGTTGGGTTTCAATCTGGTTGATTTATCAAGTGTTGACAGGGCCGTTTTGAAGTCTCCCACATTTATTGTCTTATTATTGATGTCTTTTTTCAAATTTGTCAATAATTGTATTAGATAATTTGCTGGTCTGTCATTGGGGCATATATGTTTAGTAGTGTGATTTCTTTCTGTTGCACATATCCCTTGATTAGTGTGAAATGTCCTTTTTTTCCCCTTACAATTTTTCTGAATCTAAAATTTATGTTGTCTCATATTAACTTTCTAAAGGTTAATTTCTAAGGTTTAATTAATTTCTAAGCTTTTCTAAGGGTGTTTTTTGCTTGGATGATTTCCTCCAGCCTTTTATTTTGAGTCTATGTTTGTTCTGACTATTCAGGTGTGTTTCTTGTAGGCAGCAGAAGGTTGGATTTATCTTTTTGATCCTTTAACCACTCTGTGTCTCTTAACTGGTACATATAGTCCATTGACATTGAGGGAGATTATTGTCATGGGATTTAATGTCATCTTTGTGTATAAATCTGGTGTGTTTGTTGGTCTGTCTTGTCTTAAAGTAAACCTTTCAGTTTTTCCTTTAAGCCTTGTTTTGCATCTGTAAAATTTCTGAGCTGTTGCTTATCCGTGAATCTCTGTATCCTTCGTTCAAACCTGAACGTGAGTCAAGCTGGATGCAGTATTCTAGGGGAAGCCTCCATTTCATGCAGTCTTGTCATAATATCCCACCACTGTCTTCTGGCCTTGAGAGTTTCTTGTGACAAATCTGCTCTAAATCTTATGGATGATCCTTTGAATGTAATTTCCCTTTTTGATCTTGCTGCTTTCAGTATTCTATCTCTATCTGTAGGATTCGTCATTGTGACCAGGATGTATCTTGGGGTGTTTTTCTTTGGGTCTCTTTTAGCTGGTACTCTTCAGGTATGCAGGATTTAATTTCATGCAGTCTTTAGCTCTGGGAGTTTCACTGTGATGATTACTTTGACTGTTGATTCTTCCTGGGGATCCCCTTCCTGATCCCCTGGGATTCCAATGATTCTTATGTTGTTTCTGTTGAGTTTATTAAGGGCTTCTATTTTCATCTGTTCACATTCTTTGAGTACTTTTTCTATTGTCTGATCGTTTGCCTTAAGGTTCTTTTTCAATCTCTTCTATTTATAAAGTTGTTCTGCCTTTGATCTTCCAGTTCTCTGATTCTGTCCTCGGCTGCTGTTACCCTGCTGAGAGGCTTTCCATTGCATTTTTCAGTTGAGCTACTGTGTTTTTCATAGTTTTCACTGTTATTTCAGTTTGGAGTTTTCTGATTTTTGTCTATGTGTTCTGTTTAGCTAGAGCTATATTTTCTTTTTTTATGTGTGTTCAAAACAAAATAAAGCTACATATAAGTAATAGTGTATAATATTAGTATTTTATTTATATATAATATGAATATATTCATATGTATATATCTCTTTTTTTCTTTTTTTTCATTTTTTCTTTTAAATTTTTTCTTAACACCACCCATCACCAGTGCAACATTCCCATCACCAATGTCCCAAGTCTCCCTCCTCCCCACCCGACCCCCGCCTGTACTCTAAACAGGTTCTCAATTTCCCTCATACATTCTCATTATTAGGACAGTTCAAAATGTAGTTATTTATCCAACTAAACTCATCACTCTTTGTGATGAGCTTCCTGAGGTGAGCTGGAAATTCCAGCTCTTTTCTCTTTTGTGTCTGAAAGTTATTATTGCAAGAATGTCTTTCATTTTTCTTAAAACCCATAAATGTGTGAGACCATTCTGCGTTTTTCTCTCTCTCTCTGACTTATTTCACTCAGCATAATAGATTCCGTGTACATCCATGTATAGGAAAATTTCATGACTTCATGTCTCCTGACAGCTGCATAATATTCCATTGTGTATATGTACCACAGTTTCTTTAGCCATTCGTCTGTTGAAGGGCATCTTGGTTGTTTCCAGAGTCTTGCTATGGTAAATAGAGCTGCAATGAATATAGGTGTAAGGAAGGGGTTTTTGTATTGTATTTTTGTGTTCCTAGGGTATATTCCTAGGAGTGGTATAGCTGGATCGTATGGGAGCTCGATTTCCAGTTTTTGGAGGAATCTCCATATCGCTTTCCATAAAGGTTGAACTAGACGGCATTCCCACCAGCAGTGGATAAGAGTTCCTTTCTCCCCACATCCCCGCCAACACTGTTTATTCTCATTCTTTGTGATGTGTGCCATTCTCTGTGGTGTGAGGTGGTATCTCATCATTGTTTTGATTTGCATCTCCCTGATGATTAGTGATGTGGAGCACTTTTTCATGTGTCTTTGTCAAAGTGTCTGTTCATTTCTTCTCCCCATTTTTTGATGGGATTAGATGTTTTTTTCTTGTAAAGTTCTGTCAGTGCCTTGTATATTTTGGAGATTAGCCCCTTATCTGATGGGTATTGGGTGAATAGTTTCTCCCACTCAGTGGGTGGCTCTTGTATGCTGGGCACTATTTCCTTTGAGGTGCAGAAGCTTCTCAGCTTAATATATTCCCATCTGTTAATTTCTGCTTTCACTTGCTTGGAGAGTGCAGTTTCTTCCTTGAAGATGCCTTTAGCCTCAATGTCCTGGAGTGTTTTACCTACGTATTGTTCTATATATCTTATGGTTTTGGGGCTGATATCGAGGTCTTTAATCCATTTGGATTTTACCTTTGTACATGATGTTAGCTGGGGGTCTAAGTTCAATTTTTTGCAAGTGGCTACCCAGTTTTGCCAACACCACTTGTTGAAGAGGCTTTCTTTGTTCCATTTAGAATTTTTTGCTCCTTTATCAAAAATTAGGTGATTGTATGTCTGGGGAACATTCTCTGAGTATTCAAGCTTATTCCACTGATTTGAGGGCCTGTCCTTATTCCAATACCATGCTGTTTTGATAACTATTGCTTTGTAGTAAAGTTTAAAGTTGGGGAAAGTAATTCCTCCCATATTCTTTTTCCCAATGATTGCTTTAGCTATTCAGGGTGTTTATTGTTCCAAATAAATTTCAAAAGTGCCTGGTCCACTTCTTTGAAGAATGTCATGGGTATATTTAGGGGGATCACATTAAATCTGTACAGTGCTTTGGGGAGTATTGCCATTTTAATGATGTTAATCCTGCCAATCCATGAGCAGGGTATGTGCTTCCATTTCCGCGTGTCCTCTCTTATTTCTTGGAGCAGAGTTTTATAGTTTTCCTTGTATAGGTCCTTCACATTTTTAGTCAAGTTGATTCCAAGATATTTGAGTTTGTGTGACACTATAGTGAATGGAGTTGTTTTGTTAATGTCCATTTCTTCCTTATTAGTATTGGTGTATAGAAAGGCCATTGATTTTTGTGTGTTAATTTTGTAGCCTGCCACCTTGCTATATGAGTCCATTGTTTCTAGAAGCTTTTTGGTAGAGTCTTTGGGGTTTTTTAAGTAGAGTATCATGTCATCTGCAAACAGTGAGAGCTTGACTTCTTCCTTTCCTATCTGGATTCCCTTGATATCCTTTTCTTGCCTAATCGCTATAGCGAGTACTTCCAGTGCTATGTTGAATAGGAGTGGTGAGAGAGGACAGCCTTGTCTTGTGCCAGAATTTAGAGGAAAGGCTTTCAGTTTTTCTCCATTGAGGACAATATTTGCCTCTGGCTTGTGGTAGATGGCCTTAACTATATTGAGAAAGGTTCCTTCCATTCCCATCTTGCAGAGAGTTTTGATCAAGAATGGGTGTTGGACCTTGTCAAATGCTTTCTCTGTGTCGATTGATATGATCATGTGATTTTTATTTTTCTTGCTGTTGATGTTGTGTATTATGTTGATAGATTTACGGATGTTAAACCAGTCTTGCATTTCTGGAATGAAACCTACTTGATCGTAGTGGATGATCTTCTTAATGAGGCATTGAATCCTATTTGCCAGGATTTTGTTGAAGATCTTTGCATCTGCATTCATCAGCGATATTGGTCTGTAATTTTCTTTTTTGGTAGCATCTCTGTTGGGTTTAGGTATCAAGTTAATGTTGGCTTCATAAAAGCTATTTGGAAGTTTTCCTGTTTTTTCAATTTTATGAAAGAGTCTTGCCAGGATTGGTAGTAGTTCCTCTTGAAAGGTTTGAAAGAATTCATTAGTTAATCCATCTGGGCCTGGGCTTTTGTTTTTGGGCAGATATTTGATTACTTTCTTAATTTCCTCAATAGTAATGGGTGTGTTTAGATATGCTACATTGTCTTCATTCAATCGTGGAAGATTATAAGATTCCAAAAATTTATCCATTTCTTCCAGGTTTTCACTTTTAGTGGCATAGAGTTTCTCAAAGTAGTTTCTGATTACCCTTTGAATCTCTACCATATCAGTAGTGATCTCTCCTTTTTCATTCCTAATACGAGTTATCAAGTTTCTCTCTCTTTCTTTCTTTGTTAGTTTTGCCAGTGGTCTATCAATCTTCTTTATTTTTTCAAAGAACCAACTTCTGCTTTCGTTGATCTTTTGGATGGTTTTTCTGGTTTCCACTTCATTGATTTCTGCTCTCAGCTTTGTTATTTCCTTCTGCCTCCCTATTTTTGGATCCTTTTGTTGACCACTTTCTAATTCTATGAGCTGCGTCATTAAGTTATTCAGGTATGCCCCTTCTTCTTTCCTGATGTGTGCTTGCAAAGCTATAAATTTTCCTCTCAGTACTGCTTTTGCTGTGTCCCATAGGTTCTGATAATTTGTGTCTCCATTGTCATTTGTTTTCAGGAAGGTTTTGATTTCCTCTTTGATTTCATCTCGGACCCACTTATTATTCAGTATGAGGCTATTTAACTTCCAGGTGGTAAAATTTTTCTTCTGTGTCCCTTTGTAGTTTATATATAATTTCAGGGCTTTGTGGTCAGCAAAGGCAGCCTGCAAAATTTCTATCCTCTTGATATTATGGAGGTATGTTTTGTGTGCTAACATGTAGTCTATCCTAGAGAATGTCCCATGTACATTAGAGAAAAATGTGTATCCAGGCTTCTGGGGGTGGAGTGTCCTGTATATATCTACTAGGCCTCTTTCTTCCATTTCTCTCCTCAGGTCTAGTATATTCTTGTTGGGTTTCAGTCTGGTTGACCTGTCTAGTGTTGACAATGCCGTGTTGAGGTCTCCCACAATTATTGTGTTGTTATTGATATTATTTTTCAGATTTGTCAACAGTTGTATTAAATATTTTGCTGGCCCCTCATTCGGTGCATATATGTTTAGGAGGGTGATTTCTTTCTGCTGTACATATCCCTTGATTAATACAAAATGTCCATCTTTGTCCCTTACAACTTTCCTAAGTATAAAGTTTGCATCATCTGATATTAATATGGCCACTCCTGCTTTTTTTTTGGGTGTTGTTTGCTTGGATGATTTCCTCCAGCCTTTTATTTTGAGTCTATGTTTGTTCTGACTATTTAGGTGCGTTTCTTGTAGGCAGCAGAAGGTTGGATTGAGTTTTTTGATCCATTTAGCCACTCTGTGTCTCTTAACTGGTGCATTTAGTCCATTGACATTGAGAGAAAGAATTGTCCTGGGAGTTAGTGCCATCTTTATATTAAAGTTTGGTGTGTTTGTTGGTAAGCCTTGTCTTAAAGTATGCCGTTCAGTTTTTCTTTTAAGAATGGTTTTGAGTCTGTGAAGTTTTTGAGCTGTTGTTTGTCTGTGAAACTATGTATTGTTCCTTGAAACCTGAAAGTGAGTTTTGCTGGGTGCAGTATTCTAGGCGAAGCATTTATTTCATTGAGTTTTGTCACTATGTCCCACCACTGCCTTCTGGCCTTGAGTGTTTCTGGTGACAGGTCTGCAGTAAATCTCAAGGATGTTCCCTTGAATGTAATTTCTCTTTTCGATCTTGCTGCTTTCAGATTTCTGTCTCTATCTATGGGATTCGTCATTGTGACTAGGATGTGTCTTGGGGTGTTTTTTCTGGGGTGTCTTTTAGTTGGCACTCTTCGGGCATGCAGGATTTGATCACATGTATTCATTATCTCTGGTAGTTTCTCTTTAATGATGTTCTTGACTGTTGATTCTTCCTGGAGATTTTCTTCCTGAGTCTCTGGGACTCCAATGATTCTTAAGTTCTTTCTGTTGAGCTTATCATAGACTTCTATTTTCATCTGTTCCCATTCTTTGAGTAATTTTTCCATTGTTTGATCATTTGCTTTGAGACTTTTTTCCAATTTCTTCTGCTGTATGTAATTGTTATGTATCTCATCTTCCAGTGTACTGATTCTATCCTCAGCTGCTGTTAACCTGTGGGAAATCTCAAACATGTTTTTCTTCACTTCATCTACTGAGTTTCTCAGACCTGTTATTTGATCTGAAATTTCTGTTTGGAGTTTTCTCATTTCTATGTTCATATTCTCCTGATTCTTTTTACTTTTCTCTTCTATACTTTGTTTGAGTTCTTTGAACATGTTCCATATTGCAACTCTAAACTCCTTATCTGAAAAACTGACTAGGTGGTTGGTCATGTTCAAGTCATCAGAGTTGCCATCTTCATTCTCTATGTCTGGCACTGGCCCGTTTTGTTTCCCCATTGTCACACTAGTACTGCATGTTTTTCTACGTGTTGTGATTGTATTCATCGGCTAAATGCTGTGCACCATCGCGAAGGGGAGCGGAGCAACCGTGCTCCTCTGGCTTTTCCCTTTCTGGGCGTGTCGACTCACCTCCACTAAAGGCTCACAGGAAGGCAGGCTGGCAGATGGGTCGCACCCAGGATGAAATCAGGCCAAAAATGCAGGACAGCAGAGTAGAGAGGCAGAAGTGTGCTGGCATCTGAGATCCAGCGAAGTTCAGTGGCTCCTCCCTTTCTGGGCATGTCACAGGAAGGCAGGCTGGCTGATGAGCCGCACCAAGGGTGAAATCAGGCCGAAACTGCAGGACAGCAGAGTAGAGAGGCAGAAGGGTGCTGGCATCTGAGATCCAGCGAAGTTCAGTGGCTCCTCCCTTTCTGGGCGTGTGGACTCACCTCCACGGAAGGCTCACGGGAAGGCAGACTCCCCGGAAAGCTCACAGGAAGGCAGGCTGGCTGATGAACCGCACCAAGGGTGAAATCAGGCCGGAAATGCAGGACAGCAGAGTAGAGAGGCAGAAGGGTGCTGGCATCTGAGATCCAGTGAAGTTCAGTGGCCATATTTTCTTTGATTTCCATGAGGATCCTCCATATTTCTATTCCAAACTCCTTATCTGAGAGGTTAATCTGATGGTTGGTATCTTTTGATACCATCAGAGCTATCATCTTTATTATCTATTTGCCTGCGATGTTTCCCCATTGTCACCATTGTAGTGTGATTTTTTTTCCGTTATGGTGTGGTTCATTTGTTAGAAAGAGCGCACAACCACAAAGCGAAGTGGAGAATGATTTGGCTAGGCCCTTCTTGGCCCACTCAGGAGAGTTTTAGGAGACAGAACAGTAGAGAAACACTCACAGGTGACATGCCAATTGAAAATAATTTCAACTTTTTGAACTTCTGGAAGATTTGGCAGCTAAAACCAGGCCCCATAAACACAGTTCTCTTCTTTTTGACCAGTTCCAATAGGCTCAGTAAATTATTGTGAGAGATGTAAACCAAGCTATAAAAAATTATTGGTACATTTGCCATGTAGCCGAAAGATGGCAATTTCTGGAAGAGAGGTGGTCCCCACCCTGACAAGACTATACCTGCTATACCCATCAACTATGTAGTTTTTCAAAACACATTATTTCTTAACAAAGATGGGTTCAGTATTTTTTGCTAAGTATGCCATAACTGATGTGTGATACTCAATGTGATACTCATTGTTGTTTTCACTCTGTAGTATCATATTTCTTGCCTTAGAACTAATCTGTAAAAATATAATAATGAAAGTACATAGGGTCTGGAGCTATAGCATAGTGGTAGGGCCTTTGCCTTGCATGTGGCAGAACCAGGATGGACCATGGCTTGATCCCTGGTGTCCCATATGGTTCCCATGCCTGCCAGGAACAATTTTTGAGCACATAGAGAGGGGTAATCCTTGAGCATCATTTAGTGTGGCCCCAAAACTAATAAAATAATATAATTATAATAATAATAATAAAATTAGCATTATCATGGACTAAAATGATTTATTGATCATTATATTATTTTTATTTCTTTTATTTGTGTTTTGGGGGGCCCCACCCAGTGATGCCCAGGGGTACTCCTGGCTATGCTCTCAGAAATTGCTCCTGACATGGGTAACTATATGGGAGGCTGGGAGATCAAACTGCGGTCCATAGGAGGCTAGTGCTGGCAAGGAAGATGCCTTACTGCTCTGCACCACCACTCCTGCCCCTATTATTTTGATTTCTATTTAATGTTTTCTTTTAATTTTTAAATAATGTTTTTGCTTCTTTTCACTGCTATCTATTTTCACAGGGTTCATAAACTAATATTTTCTATGTTTACAATCACTATTTTTCTTTTTTGGTTTTTTGAGCCACACCCGGTGATGCTCAGGCGTTACTCCTGGCTATTCATCAGAAATTGCTCCTGGCTTGGGGACCATATGGGATGCCGGAGATTGAACCATGGTCCATCCTGAATCATCCATGTCTAAGGCAAACGTCCTACCATTGTGCAATTGCTCTGGCCCCTGGCTTTACACTTCTGTGTTGTGTATTTATGCTGAAAATTCAGATAAAACCTAATAAAAGTATATTTATATGTTAGATTTCATTTTCCCAAATAATTTTATATATTTTACTTTATCATTGACTTTTGTCAAGTAAAGTATTATATACCTTGTTGTACCTTATTTTGGATTCATAGTGATTTGGGGAAGGGTAATTTGTTTTTACCTTATTTAATAAAAAAGCATCATCTAATTGCCATCGATGACCATAGTACTTTGTTTACAGAGATAATCTATTTTAAAAAGCAATAAAAAGAATATATTTTAAAACAAAAGAGAAAAAAGTTTAAAACCAAAGAAGAAGAAAATGAAAGGTACAGTATCAAACACATATGTGAAAATTACTGCATTTCCAATGAAGTCATAAATACAATAACAGACGGCTTAGTAAGCTCTTGTCAGCTGCCCATTCTGTTTAAGTGTTTTGTTCCTATAGGGATGAAATCATCAAACAAATGAACTTATCCAGCAATTCAAAGCAGTATAATCGATACTGTGGCTTTTGTGAAACTTGTTCTCAGTTGTCAGACCTCCAAGATAAAGGAGGATGTGGGAGGATATTTCCCACACTTGACCAAAACGTCCCCCAAATAGCATGCCTGAAATATTGGTAGACTGGTTTTCTCATAGAGAATCTTATAGGGATAGTGCTGTGGGGCCATCAGCAAAACAGTAACACTGGCTGATGGCTAAAGCAGGCCTGCTTTTGATAGGATGGGGACTGACCTACCCTGTCCTATCGAGATTGCCAGGGGAAGGACAATGTGGATGCAGGTATTATAAATATCAATTACAATGTTTGTCACTGAGTGGAGGTTGAAGGGGAGAAAGAAAAACAGGGAGTACTTCACTCAGAAATTTTATTTCTGCAGTCTCTCCTAATTTTTTATTTTTTAAAATAATTTTTGTTTTGACCAAAGTGGACTACAAATTATTCTCCTAACAGTGTTTTCCAGTTTTTACTATGAATCTGCATTGAGTTGCTGTAATTTTTCCTGAGGGATTGGGGAGAAGGAGGGAATAGTTAGCAGGACCAACTTTTGCATACGTAAAACAATATGATACAGAGACACAATGACTCAGACCCAGTTAATTTTGTTTTTGTTTGTTTACTTTTATTGTCACATATCTCTATTTCGGGCAGAAGCAGAACCTTTGTGCAGAAGGTGATTCTATCCTCTTCGCCATCCCCCAGAGGGGCTTTATCTGCCAACAATAATAATAGCTTGTGTTTCAGGCATCTCAGGAATCTCCATGCCTATTCCACACTGTGATTGATCATATACTTTCTGCAGTATGGATGCAAATCTCTCTAGGGGAAATTTTGTCTAGGATAATAGAGCTGATTTCTGACTGTACTTTAATGAGGAATATTATTTGCTGAAATGTCAAATCTTGACACCATTTCATCAGCAGTTTAGGAGAATATTAAAAGGTTTCTATCTCCAGTTGTCCATACGAAGCCAAAATAATCATGTTTTAAGCTTTCTTCATGCTGCAAATTTAGTGTGATGTCTCAAATATATTCTCAAGCATTTGTCAACTTGAAAGCCTTTAATGTTTAAAATAAATTTTAGTCAACTCTTTCTACTATTTATTCACAATTAAATGTTATAAGCATACACATCAGTATGATTTATGCGTATGAGGGGTGAATACATTTGCTGAATAATAAATTCAACTTATAGATTTTATATTTTTCAAATTCTTTAGAGGATATTATATTTCTCAAGTGATTTTTCTTATTTTATAATCATCATCATCCATATATAAATATTTCAGGCTGGCCTTTATGTGGCATTTTGAAACTATGTTCTAAAACAAAGTAATTATAAACTTGCAGAGAATAAGCATTATTGTTTTCTATGAAAAAGTTTTCCCAAAAACTATTGTAATTAGATCAGAGTCAATTAAAATTATTCTGTTTTGTAGATGCATTATTATTCTTATTTGTGTCACAAGTTTTCTATAACTGAATTACTGTGTACTGGCTTCTCTAAGATTTTACATATGACTATTGCTATTAAAATCATAACTCAAAAATTGCTAGTCAAATAAAAACAGATTGTTTACTTAATAATCGTCTATTGGCTTTCTTTTTTTTACCAACTTTATTACATACATGATTGTATTTGGGTTTCAGTCATGTAAAGAAAACCACCCATCACCAGTGCAACATTCCATCACCAATGTCCAAAATCTCCCTCCTCCACCCCAACCACCGCCTGTACTCTAGACAGGCTTTCTATGTCCCTTGTACATTCTCATTATTAGGATAGTTCAGAACGTAGTTATTTCTCTAACTAAACTCATCACTGTTTGCGGTGAGTTTCATGAGGTGAGCTGTAACTTCCAGCTCTTTTCTCTTTTGTGTCTGAAAATGATTGCAAGAATGTCTTTCATTTTTCTTAAAACCCATAGATGAGTGAGACCATTCTGCGTCTTTCTGTCTCTCTCTCTGATTATTTCACTCAGCATAAAAGATTCCATGTACATTCATGTATAGGAAAATTTCATGACTTCATCTCTCCTGACAGCAGCATAATATTCCATTGTGTATATGTACCACAGTTTCTTTAGCCATTCATCTGTTGAAGGGTATCTTGGCTGTTTCTAGAGTCTTGCTATGATAAATAGTGCTGCAATGAATATAGGTGTAAGGAAGGGATTTTTGTATTGTATTTTTGTGTTCCTAGGGTATATTCCTAGGAGTGGTATAGCTGGGTCATATGGGAGCTCGATTTCCACTTTTTGGAGGAATCTCCATATTGCTTTCCATAAAGGTTAAACTAGACGGCATTCCCATGAGCAGTGGATAAAAGTTTCTTTCTCTCCACATCCCCACAAACACTGCTTGTTTTCATTCTTTGTGATGTGTGCCAATCTCTGGGGTGTGAGGTGGTACCTCATAGTTGTCTTGATTTGCATCTCCCTGATGATTAGTGATGTGGAGCATCTTTTCATGTGTCTTTTGGCCATTTATATTTCTACTTTGTCAAAGTGTCTCTTCATTTCTTCTCCCAATTTTTTTATGGGATTAGATGTTTTTTCTTGTAAATTTCTGTCAGTGCCTTGTATATTTTGGAGATTAGCCCCTTATCTGATGGGTATTGGGTCAGTAGTTTCTCCTACTTAGTTGGGGCTTCTTGTATTCTGGGCGCTATTTCTTTTGAGGTTCAGAGGCTTATCAGTTTAATATATTCCCATCTGTTAATTTCTACTTTCACTTGCTTGGAGAGTGCAGTTTCCTCCTTGAAAATGCCTTTAGTCTCAATGTCCTGGAGTGTTTTACCTACGTGTTGTTCTATATATCTTATGGTTTCTGGTCTGATATCGAGGTCTTTCATCCATTTGGATTTAACCTTCCTACATGAAGTTAGCTGGGGGTCTAAGTTCAATTTTTTGCAAGTGGCTAGTCAGTTGTGCCAACACCAAGACCACTTGTTGAAGAGGCTTTCTTTGCTTCATTTAGTATTTCTTGCTCCTTTAAACAAAAATTAGGTGATTGTATGTCTGGGGAACATTCTCTGAATATTCAAGCCTATTCCACTAATCTGAGGGCCTGTCTTTATTCCAATACCATGCTGTTTTGATAACTATTGCTTTGTAGTAAAGTTTAAAGTTGGGGAAAGTAATTCCTCCCATATTCTTTTTCCCAATGACTGCTTTAACTATTCTAGAGTGTTTATTGTTCGAAATGAATTTCAAAAGTGCCTGATCCACTTCTTTGAAGAATGTCATGGGTATCGTTAGAGGGATTGCATTAAATCTGTACAATGCGTTGGGGAGTATTGCCATTTTAATGATCTTAATCCTGCTAATCCATGAGCAGGGTATGTGCTTCCATTTCCGTGTGTCCTCTCTTACTTCTTGGAGCAGAGTTTTATAGTTTTCTTTGTATAGGTCCTTCACATTTTTAGTCAAGTTGATTTCAAGATATTTGACTTTTTGTGGCACTATTGTGAATGGGGTTGTTTTCTTAATGTCCGTTTTTTCCTTATTACTATTGGTGTATAGAAATGCCATTGTTTTTTGTGTGTTATTTTTGTAGTCTGCCACCTTGCTATATGAGTCTATTGTTTCTAGAAACTTTTTCTTAGAGACTTTAGGGTTTTCTAAGTAGAGTATCATGTCATCTGCTAACAATGAGAGCTTGACTTCTTCCTTTCCTATCTGGATTCCCTTGATATCTTTTTTCTTGCCTGATCGCAATAGCAAGTACTTCCAGTGCTATGTTGAATAGGAGTGGTGAGAGAGGACAGCCTTGTCTTGTGCCAGAATTTAGAGGAAAGGCGTTCAGTTTTTCTCCATTGAGGACAATATTGCCTCTGGTTGTGGTAGATTGCCTTAACTATATTGAGAAAGGTTCCTTCCATTCCCATCTTGCTGAAGAGTTTTGATCAAGAATGGATGTTGGACCTTATCAAATGCTTTCTCTGCATCTATTGATATGATCATGTGCTTTTTATTTTTCTTGTTGTTGATGTTGTGTATGATGTTGATAGATTTATGGATGTTAAACCATCCTTGCATTCCTAAGATGAAACCTACTTCATCGTAGTGGATGATCTTCTTAATGAGGCATTGAATCCTATTTCCCAGGATTTTGTTGAGGATCTTTGCATCTGTATTCATCATCAATATTTGTCTGTAATTTTCTTTTTTGGTAGCATCTCTGTCTGGTTTTGGTATCAAGGTGATGTTGGCTTCATAAAAGCTATTTGGAAGTTTTCCTGATTTTTCAATTTCATGAAAGAGTCTTGCCAGGATTGGTTGTACTTCCTCTTGAAAGGTTTGAAAGAATTCATTAGTAAATCCTTCTGGGCCTGGGCTTTTGTTTTTGGGCAGACATTTGATTGCTGTCTTAATTTCCTCAATAGTGATGGGTGTGTTTAGATATGTTACATCCTCTTCATTCAACAGTGGAAAATTATAAGAGTCCAAGAATTTATCCATTTCTTCCAGGTTTTCATTTTTAGTGGCATAGAGTTTCTCAAAGCAGTTTCTGATTACCCTTTGAATCTCTACCATATCAGTAGTGATCTCTCCTTTTTCATTCCTAATACGAGTTATCAAGTTTCTCTCTCTTTCTTTCTTTGTTAGTTTTGCCAGTGGTCTATCAATCTTGTTTATTTTTTTTCAAAGAACCAACTTCTGCTTTCGTTGATCTTTTGGATTGTTTTTCGAGTTTCCACTTCATTGATTTTGCTCTCAGCTTTGTTATTTCCTTTTGCCTCCCTATTTTTGGGTTCTTTTGTTGAGCACTTTCTAATTCTATGAACTGCCTCATTATGCTATTCTTCCTTCCTGATGTGTGCTTGCAAAGCTACAAATTTTCCTCTCAGTACTGCTTTTGCTGTGTCCTATAGGTTCTGATAGTTTGTGTCTCCATTGTCATTTGTTTTCAGAAAGGGTTTGATTTCCTCTTTAATTTTATCTCAGACCCACTGGTTATTAAGTATTAGGCTGTTTAACTTCCAGGTACTAAATTTTTTCTTCTTTGTCCCTTTGTAGTTCACATATAATTTCAGGACTTTGTGGTCAGCAAAGGTAGCCTGCAAAATTTCTATCCTCTTGATATTATGGAGGTATGTTTCATGTGCTAGCATGTAGTCTATCCTGGAGAATGTCCCATGTACATTAGAGAAAAATGTGTATCAGGCTTCTGGGGTGGAGTGTCTTGTATATATCTAGTAGGCCTCTTTCCTCCTATTCTTTTATCAGGTCTTGTATATTCTTGTTGGGTTTCAGTCTGGTTGGCCTGTCAAATGTTGACAATGCTGTGTTGAGGTCTCCCACAATTATTGTGTTGTAATTGATATTATATTTTAGATTTGTCAACAGTTTTATTAAATATTTTGCTGGCCCCTCATTCAGTGCATATATGTTTAGGAGAGTGATTTCTTCCTGCTGTACGTATCCCTTGATTAATACAAAATGTCCATCTTTGTCCCTTACAATTTTCCTAAGTATAAAGTTTGCATCATCTGATATTAGTATGGCTACTCCAGCTTTTTTATGGGTGTTGTTTGCTTGGATGATTTTTCTCCAGCCTTTTATGTTGAGTCTATGTTTGTTCTGACTATTCAGATGCATTTCTTGTAGGCAACAGAAGGTTGGATTGAGCTTTTTGATTCATTTAGCCACTCTGTGTCTCTTAACTGGTGCATTTAGTCCATTGACATTGAGAGAAAGAATTGTCCTGGGAGTTAGTGCCATCTTTATATCGAAGATGGTGTGTCTGTTGGTCAGTCTTGTCTTAAAGTAGGCCGTTCAGTTTTTCTTATAAGAATGGTTTTGAGTCTGTAAAGTTTCTGAGCTGTTGTTTGTGAAACCATGTATTGTTCCTTCAAACCTGAAAGTGAGTTTTGCTGGGTGCAGTATTCTAGGCAAAGCATTTATTTCATTGAGTTTTGTCACTATGTCCCACCACTGCCTTCTGGCCTTGAGTGTTTCTGGTGACAGGTCTGCAGTAAATCTCAAGGATATTCCTTTGAATGTAATTTCTCTTTTCGATCTTGCTGCTTTCATAATTCTGTCTCTATCTGTGGGATTCATCATTGTGACTAGGATCTGTCTTGGGGTGTTTTTTCCTGGGGTCTCTTTTAGTTGGTACTCCTTGGGCATACAGTATTTGATTGCATGTATTCATTAGCTCTGGTAGTTTCTCTTTAATGATGTTCTTGACCATTGATTCTTCCTGGTGATTTTCTTCCTTGGCCTCTGGTACTCCAATGATTCTTAAGTTGTTTCTGTTGAGCTTATCATAAACTTCTATTTTCATCTGTTCCCATTCTTTGAGTAATTTTTTCATTGTTCGATTATTTGCTTTGAGGCTTTTTTTCCAATTTCTTCTGTGTATAGAATTGTTATTCATCTCATCTTCCAGTGTACTAATTCTATCCTCAGCTGCTGTTATCCCATGGGAAAGCTCAACCATGTTTTTCTTCAATTCATCTACTGAGTTTTTCAGACCTGTTATTTGACCTGAAATTTCAGTTTGGAGTTTTCTGATTTCTATCTTCATATTCTCTTGATTCTTATTAGTGTTCTCTTCTATACTTTCTTTGAGTTCTTTGAACATCTTCCATATTGCGACTCTAAACTCCTTATCTGAGTGACTGACTAGTTGGTTGGTCATGCTCAAATCATCAGAGGTGCCATCTTCATTCTTTATGTCTGGCACTGGCCTGCGTTGTTTCATTGTCACACTTGTATTGTGGTTTTTTTCTATGTGTTGTGGTTGTATTCATTGGCTAAATGATGTGCAGGGTCACAGAGCGAAGCCCTTTCTGGGCATGTTGACTCACCTCCATGGAAGACTCACTGGAAGGCAGGCCATCCACAGATGAGCCATACAGAGGATGAAATTTGGCCGAAAATGCAGCACAGCACAGAAGAGAGGCAGATAGGGGTGCTGGCATCTGAGATCCAGCAGAGTTAAGTGGCTCTTCCCTTTCTGGGCCTGTCGACTCACCTCCAGGAAGGCTCATAGGAAGATGGGCTGTCTGCAGATGAGCCACAAACAGGATGAAATCAGGCCGAAAATGCAGCACAGTACAGAAGAGAGGCAGATGGGGTGTTGGCATCTGAGATCTAGCAGAGTTTAGTCGTCTATTGGCTTTCTTAAAAGTTTTTGCTGTCCATGGGGCCGGAGAAATAGCATGGAGGTAAGGCGTTTGCCTTTCATGCAGAAGGTCATCAGTTCAAATCCCGGCGTCCCATATGGTCCCCCGTGCCTGCCAGGAGCAATTTCTGAGCATGGAGCCAGGAATAACCCCTGAGCACCGCCGGGTGTGACCCAAAAACCAAAAAAAAAAAAAAAAGAAAAAGTTTTTGCTGTCCACTAGTAGTGCACACTGGACAAGTAAGGAAAATAAAGCATATTAAAAATAGCAATGCATTCTATCTAATTTACTGTCTATACTAATGTGCTAATAAAATGTATGGAAGTTGATCTTTAAGAATATATGTTCTAATTTTCATGAAGAATGCATAAGAAAATCAGGAAATTTGTCTATAGAAAAACAAATTATATAAACAAAATTCACTTGAGAAACAATAATTTTAATGATCCAGGAAGAAATCATCTATATGGAATATTTGTTTCTCTAAAAGTGTCATTTAAGAGATACAGAAAATGAGCTGGTAGTGCTCGATTCACAAGACTTAAAGATCAGAAAGAAGTATTTAGCTCATCAACTAATTAGAAATGCTTTAATTATGTACAGCCTGGGAGAAATCATAGGCAAATAAAATAGGTCACCTCTGAAGAAGCAAAAGAGATTAAATGCCTGATCTAATTTTATATTTTTAGAGTTGATGGTGGATTTATATTTTACATTAAAACAATCACTGCATTCTTAAAACTGTAGTGTTTTTCTTTAGAAAATATGATGCTTTATATTACATTCTTTTAAAAATAATATCTCAATGAAATAGTAAGCTTCTTATGAATTTAGATGAAATATTTTAGGAATGAAACCCTACCATAGATGAGGATGATCTAAATAACATTTGGAAATGCTACTAAAGTATTAACAACCACACTTATACTTTATAAAATATACTACAAATTTATAGCAATAAAATAATACGTTTTAAAAGAAACAGCTAAATTAAAAATGGTGACAAGTTCATATTTGCTTAATAATTTAAGATTTTAATAGGGTAGAATGTAATATAATGTAGGACATGTGAGATACTTTATAGAGACTGTTGAGAAAAATTCTTTGCAAAATTTTTTGAATTTATGACTAATTTAGAACTAATTTCTTAAAGTTGCAGATATTTAAAATAAATATAGATTAATGAGAAAATGATGAATATAAATAGGCATTTCCAAACAAAATATTAGTAAAAAGCTTTGTAAAATGTTTTATATAGTATTAAAATAAATCCAAAATTAAGTAATTAAAATTAATTTCACTTTGATAAAATTTAAAATAACTTAGTGTAGTATATGAAAAAGTTTCCATAAGATTATTCTTGGAATTGTTGTATATAAAAGTTTTTCCTTAGGATTGTTCTGTGACTATTGCCCCACCTAGCCCTTCCAGGTGGGGGCGCTGTGGAGTTGGCAATAAATAGCTTGATGGACAGGGGAGAGGGGTCCTTTTGTGAAAGCTGTTTGCAGGCTGCAAGAGGATTCTCTCGCTCTCTTTGCCCAATCTTTTACACCCTTTCTTTCTTTCTGTGTGGATTATTATTTGCTGCGGATAAATATCACCAAGGTCTCCACCCCAAAGGGGACAAGGGGATGGGAAGTAATTTCTCATTCTGGGCACTGTTCTTGGATTCACAAATACCCAACAAAGGATTTAACAACACAGATAATTTACAAATTAGTATATCTTAATTCTATAAAATAATTATTTTAAATAATACAATTTAAAATAACAACACTGGCTGGTGAGTGTTTAGTTATTTAAACTGCTCTACAACATGACATCTGCACTGTAAGCCTCATTAATAGTTGTCCCTAAATAATTTAGTTCACACTTGGATGGTCCCAACAATTGTAAGATATACTCTCCCTCCCATGTACTATGTGTGCTATAATATTTTTACTATTTATAATGAAATCATGTTTAACTTGCCTCAGTTCCTAAATACACATTTCTGAAAACTCATGCAATGTACCTTAAGATTGACATCATCTCTAAGTCTTGCCATCCTCAGACAAATGCGACCTTCAGACAACTCTCCATAACGATGCTAATGTGGATATTTAGACTGCTTGTTACTAAACACAAATTATTAAATATAATAACAAAATAAAAAAGTAGAATTTAAATATTATTTAGGCAAATTTGTTTGAAGTCTTTTTTATTTTATTGACTTATTCCATTAGACAACGTTATATGAAGTAGGTGATTACTTTTCTTGGAGTTATAAGGGACAATCCAGTAGAACTGAAAGTCATTACACTATAACATAAATGTCACAGTGAGGAGAGTTACAAAGGATAAAATCACTTAGATTCCTTGATATGTAAAGGCAGAGACCAAAATGCTGACATACTTCCCAATATAGATAGATTATTTTGTGGGGTGATATACTGAACCTAAGCTCTGGGAAAATAAATTAAATCCACTTATTTTAAACTGTACTTATCATTCAGTTAAGGTTTCTCTTGAAAGTAGACTTACTTAAAAATTGTATGAAAACATAAATTGACTTCATGTCAGCCTATGCTACCCATATTGATTACAAAAGTTGAACAAATGGTAGATTTTGGAAATTTTCTCAAGAAGCCAATACTAAATATAATGAAGTAATAGTTATTTCGGCGAGAGATAGTTATATGGGTCTCACATTATTGCTGGGTATGTATGTAATGGAGATTCATGAAAAGTCTGACACTTGAATCAATAAGGTTGAGTAAAGAAGATTAAAGATTGGTGAGGAAAATAAAAAAAGAATCTCCAAATTGGGACATGTAATTTTAAATCATTGGAGGAAGGTTAATAATGTCTTTCTTCAACAAAGATAAATAATTTTACCTGCACCAGGACTTCAGAGTTTTTATTGGTGCTTCAAACTTAGAGTGAATTATAACTTGAGTTTACTGCAACTCCATCTTAGAGTTCAGTATCAATGCATGTATAATAACTGTTATTCAGTTCTCATAATAAATCACCCCTTTATTAATCTATTTATTATCTATATGTCCAACAGTTTGTTTTATGGAGAAACACTTTAAAAATTTGTTTCACAGACAATTTAAAACATCATATATGTGGACAATACTTGACGTAATTTATAACATCTAATGCCATTCAGGGGTTGAGTAATTTTGCGTATACTGCATATACTGACTGATAAGCTATCGAATTCCATGAATCTGTGGATGAATTTATTTTCACTTCTGAGTAGCAGTTTTTATTTTTCTTTTTTTGTGTGTGTGTTGTTGTTGTTTTTGGGCCACACCTGGTGATGCTCCTAACGAGGGGCCATATGGAACACCTGGGGATAGAATCAGTAGTTCATCCTAGTTTAGTGCATGTATGGCAAAGGCCCTACTGCTGTGCCACTGCTCTGGCCCCTTGAGTAGTAATTTTTTATGTTGTTTTTTTTTTTTTTTTTTGGACCATATCAAGTTGTGCTCAGGAGTTACTCATGACTCTGTGCTCAGAAACTACTACTGACAGGCAGAGGGGACCATAAAGAACAGTGGCAATCTATCCTGGGTTGGCTACATGGAAGGCAAATTTTCCATCCATTGTGATATCACTTGAATTCTTATTAGTTGTCTTTTACCACTTCCAGCACACAGAGCTATGGAAAATTAAATTATTGACTTAAAAACAAATTACCAGATTCTTAATAGTTTTTGATAGAGGCTATTGCCCAAACTCATAGATGATTTATTAAATATTAATCAAGTACATTTATAGTTTTTTGCTAAAATATTTGATTTTCAACAATAATAAATATTTTATTTAATATTAAACATGGAAAGTTTTTTGAATAATTTATTAAATTTTTGTAGTAAAAATATCTAATACAATGACTAGAAAAAGAAGACAGAATTTAAAGTAGTAACCTTGAACATGATAATCTCTATTTTAATATGTAACCTTGGATATGGTTCCCTGATCATCACCATGAATAAGCTTTGAGTATGGTAAATGAGGCTCAAATCCCCAAGCCCCCCTCAAAGAATATAATAAGAATGCCTTTAATAATTAATCATATAGCATGCAAATATAAAATAGTTATTTAATTTAAAATCAGAATCAGGGAATATGCTTTCTTTAGTTCAAGCAAGAATCAAGAATTCCGATTTTATTTATCTCCTTTATCCTCTTCTCTTACCACCTATATAACTTGCTCTAGTGTCCTCAAGAGGACTCACCACTACAAATAATCTGTTATGCAAAGTGGTAATAAATGTGTGAAAATTAGGTTTTCGCACAGAGAACACCAAATTAAAAATATGCTTTAATTAAGAACTAAGCAGAAGGAATACAGTTATCAAAAGAGACTAGATCTAAACAATTCAGGAATAAGACTGAAAAAGAGAGACTTCGGTAGAAGAAAGTAACAATAACAACAAAAAAGAGTGAAAATAATGTGTTCTTTAGCAGGGTCAAGTGCTTCAGAAAGGACAATTAGCATGAGACTCAGGAGGCCAATGGTTTTAGCAATTAGTAATTCATTGATGGCATTTAATCTTGCAAGTCAACGTGTAAGTCAGCTAATGAAGACAAAACTGCCCAGTGCCCCAAGGGTATCATAATATGAATCCTACATGAATGATATTATCCACAGGATAACACTTAATGATGAATAGTATTGTGATTAAATTGCTCTATAATACCAGTGGGAATGTTCATCGCAACCCTTTAAATACCAACAACACCATTAATGCTCTGGAGCAGACATGAAAGAAATAGATCGGGGTTTACTACTTAAATCACTGTCAAATTTTATATCACCCTGGGGGTTTATGGATGTGAAGCAGAGTGCAATTATAAATATAGCATTAGTTATGCTTTATAAGAAATAGAAAATAATATATTGAAGGCTTATTCATATATAAAATATGGAAGTATTTAAATATGCATACTAGTTACTGTTCTATTGTTTCTATGTTGTTTCTCTAATTGGATTATTTAAAAATAACCTTAATAGAGGCAGAGAAACTATGGTGTTTGTTGTGTATGTGGTCAGCTGATATTTGATTCCTGGCATCATAATGCTCATCAGAGACTATCAGGGAAGATATTTGAATATAGAACCAGGATTAAGCCCGAGCACTGAAAAGTAGGATCCCATAATATTCAAAACATCTTTAGGAAATTTTGAAGTTTCAAACAAAATTTTAAATGAAGATGGCTTACTTTTCTGCTGTTTTATTTGGGGGAGGGTCACATCACCAAAGAGCTCAGGACCTTCTCCCACTTATACAGTCAAGGATCAGACCTAGCGGGTCTTGAGGGACCACATAGATTACTGGGGATCAAACTCGAACTGTAGTACTGAAAGGAAGGTGCCCTGCCCTATCCTTGTACTATATCTCTGGTCCTAAGAGAGACATTCTTCTTCTTAAAGAAATATATATGTTAATATTTATACTATAATAGATATTCCCCAAATTATTAAGACATATTGTGATCAAGCATATTTTATTGTATCATGAAAGCCAATACTTACTAAATTATTATGAGCAATTATTCCTGGTATGAACCTCTCCCAATAGGATTTCAGTCTCAGATCTCCCCAAAAGAGATCACTATAACACTAGTCCAATTAAAAAGAAGATTTACAATCTCTGCACCAGCCTTCAAGATTTATCTACAATACAATCTGATTAGTTGGTAACTCCAGCCAGCTCAGAACCAAAAGACGTTTCCCCAAAGAGATCACTTAAACTCAAATCTAAACTACCTAGTGCAAAGGATCCCAAATGGTTCAACTTTGCTTTCACACCCTTTGTATCAGAAAGTACTGGAACTGCCAATACTTAGTGCAGATGAAGAAGCTATTGTTCCCAGGCCACATCTGTTTTGAACTGTTCCCAAGAAAGGAATTTATATATTCACATCCCAGAGGAAGCAAAGGTATCATCTAGGCCAGAGTTGATTTAGACAAGTCCTTTCAAAATTGGCAATGCCAAACGACAATCCCTCCATAACTATAAGGATCATCTTATTGAAGAGTTGTTAGTTCAAGTCAGGTAGACTGTAATGCCATATCAATTGTGGGACACCAGTAACTCTTTACAAAACCCAAATCAGCTAGACTTATTTGGTGAAAAATTCTTTTCAAGTCAGTGGTACCACCCATTTTCTAATGTCATTCAGGGCACAGAGATTAGATTCTTGGGTACCAGTTTGATTCTACAAACATTCGATACATTCTCAGAAGGCTTCCATGGTTACCAGAAATCAGTAGACTCATAACCTGGTGTTCCAAATGTGAACACAATATCAGAACTCACAATACCTGAAATATAGATTTTCACCATTAGCTCCAGTGATGGAAGAGGTTATAATGTAAAATAATGTAATCAACAATATGAATAGCTAGAAAACAAAAGTTGTCAAGTATTATATAATTCTGAATCAATTTAAAAAATGATATCAACATCATTAAAATGGCAATACTTCCAAAAGCATTGTACAGATTTAACGCGATTCCTCTGAAGATACCCATGACATTCTTCAAAGAAGTGGATCAAATACTTCTGAAATTCATCTGGAACAACAAACAACCTCGAATAGCTAAAGCACTCCTTGGGAAAAGGAATATGGGAGGCATTACTTTCCCCAATTTTAAGTTGTATTACAAAGCAACAGTTATAAAAACAGCATGGTATTAGAATAAAGACAGACCCTCAGATCAGTGGAATAGGCTTGAGTACTCAGAGAAGGTTCCTCAGACATATAACCACCTAGTTTTTGATAAAGGAGCAAGAAACCCTAAATGGAGCAGGGAAAGCCTATTTAACAAGTGGTGTTGGCACAACTGGTTAGCCACTTGCAAAAAAGCGAACTCAGACCCACAGCTAACACCATGTACAAAGGTAAAATCCAAATGGATTAAAGACCTTGATATCAGAACTGAAACTATAAGGTATATAGAACAACATGTAGGTGAAACACTC
Organism: Suncus etruscus; assembly: GCF_024139225.1. NCBI lineage: Eukaryota > Metazoa > Chordata > Mammalia > Eulipotyphla > Soricidae > Suncus > Suncus etruscus. The sequence goes on from NC_064854.1 coordinate 1,841,746, forward strand.
CAGGACATTGAGACTAAAGGCATCTTTAAGGAGGAGACAGCACTTTCCAAGCAAGTGGAAGCAGAGATAAACAGATGGGACTATATTAAGCTGAGAAGCTTCTGCATCTCAAAGGAAATAGTGCCCAGAATACAAAGGCCACCCACTGAGTGGGAGAAATTATTCACCCAATACTCATCAGATAAAGGGCTAATATCCAAAATTTACAAGGTACTGACAGAACTATACAAGAAAAAAACAACTAACCACATCAAAAAATGGGGAGAAGAAATGAACAGACACTTTGAAAAAGAAGAAAGGCAAATGGCCAAAAGGCACATGAAAAGATGTTCAACATCACTAATTGTCAGGGAGATGCAAATCAAAACTACTATGAGGTACCACCTCACGCCACTGAGATTGGCACACATCACAAAAAAGGAAAACAAGCAGTGCTGGCAGGGATGTGGAGAGAAATGAACTCTTTTTCACTGCTGGTGGGAATGCCGTCTAGTACAACTTTTATGGAAAGCGATATGGAGATTCCTTCACAAACTGGAAATTGAGCTTCCATACGATCCAGCTATACCACTCCTAGGAATATACCCAAGAAACACAAAAATACAATGCAAAAATCCATTCCTTACTCCTATATTCATTGCAGCGCTATTTACAATAGCCAGACTTTGGAAACAGCCAAGATGCCCTTCAACAGATGAGTGGCTGAAGAAACTGTGGTACATATACACAATGGAATGCTATGCAGCCATCAGGAGAGATGAAGTCATGAAATTTTCCTATACATGGATGTACATGGAATCTATTGTGCTGAGTGAAGTAAGTCAGAGGGAGAGAGAAAGACGCAGAATGGTTTCACTCATCTATGGGCTTTAAGAAAAATGAAGGACATTTTTAACAGTATCTCAGAGACAAGAGAGATGAGGGCTGGTAGGTGCAGCTCAGGACATGCAGCTCATCACATAGAGTGATGAGTGCAGTTGCAGAGATGACTACACTGAAAACTATCATAACAATGTGAATGAATGAGGGAAGTGGAAAGCCTGTCTCGAGTACAGGTGTAGGGGGGTGGGGAGGAAGGAGATCTGGGAAATTGGTGGTGGGAATGTTGCACCGGTGAAGGGGGGTGCTCTTTACATGACTGTAATCATACAACTATAATCATGTTTGTAATCACGGTGTTTAAATAAAGATAAAAAAAATTTAAAAAAATGATATCAAAGCAAAAATTCTCTATGTTCTCATTGAACTAAGAAAATCAATGAACAAGAGATTTAAATAGTCAAATATAATGTTGAAAAATTATTCAAACAGAGATAAAAATAATACAATAAAAGGGCTCTAAACAGTTTTCATAAAGATGAATATTAGATAAGTGATCTCAAACAAGGCACAAAATATTATCAAGAAAGAAGAAGTAATATGAAATATCATTTTTTCCAATACATAAATTTAATATATTCAATATAAAATAGCAAACAAACCAACATACTATTAATCATGAGAATTCTAAGAAAAGAGTTAACATAATGGGGTGAAAAATTGCTGGAAATAATAATTGACAATTTTACCAGTCTAAGTAATGGTTTTTCACTGAAATAAGACACCCAAATTGGGAGGCTACTTAACAAAAAAGAAAATCCCCATATATCAAGGAGATGACATACACTTCATATTTGTCAAAGAAAACACTACAAGTAAGAAGATAATGGAAAGAAATAGTCAAAATGGGGGCCGGTGAGGTGGTGCTAGAAGTAAGGTGTCTGCCTTGCAAGCACTAGCCAAGGAAGGACTGTGGTTTGATCCCTCAATGTCCCATATGGTCCCCCCAAGCCAGGGGTAATTTCTGAGCGCTTAGCCAGGAGTAACCCCTAAGCGGTTAACTGGTGTGGTCCGAAAAATAAAAAAAGATATAGTCAAAATGAATGGAACTCCACCCATGAATCTTTAAGGTTATCAGATTTGATGGGATGATAAAATGTTCTCAGATGAACAACAGCTAATGCCATTTGGTCCATTTGTAGCTTTGCTACAAATATTGAATGCCTATAAACTATATGATACTGGAATAAAGATTAAACCAATAGGATAGGATTGAGGTGCCAGAGATAAGTAAACCACATAAACGAGTAGTTTATCTATGCCAAAGGAGCTTAGTTACATGCATGGAACAAGAGATGCCACTTCAATAATTGGTGTTGGGAAAACTGTAGTCAGCCACACACAAAAAATTTATAATAAATTTAATAGTATTCAAAAATTATAGTAAAGAGAATAAAAAAATCTCAAGATTATATTAAAATTCATAAAATATTCATAATTGCCAAAGCACAAATTTTGATGGCTTTCTTCAATATTGGGTAAATAAGTAATTAAAGGAGATACTTCTAAAGGAAGAAATATATATTATACAAAATTAATAATTAATTTCAAAATTAGTACCTAGTGAGCCACAATCAGATACAAGGAAAAATTAAATGCCTTTTATTAAGTAAATTAAAAAATTTTAAAGACTATACTCATGTAAATAACTAGCATGGTGGAAAAGACGAAGTCTGAAGAGCGTTATATGTGATTTCTAGTGATACTAGAGGTAGAGATAAAAGGAACACAGAGGATATATAGAGAGCCAAATTATGATGTTGACCTACAGAGGTCAAACCAGAAAATATTATCTCCAAGTATAAAAAGGAGTTCTTTGTAAGCTGGATTTCCACAATGGTTGTTTCCAAATACAATGTTTCCAATATAATCTATTTTACTTATTGTTTGTTCAGCACTAATTGGTTGTTTCTTTGAATTGCTTCATGTAGAATTTTAAAGACTTTTGTTTGTTTGATTTGATTTTGGGCCACACCCATCAGTGCTCAGGAGCTACTCCTGGCTCCTCACTTAGAAATGACTCCAAGCAGGCTTGGGAGACACTGTGGGATGCTGAGATTAAACTTGGGTAGAATGAGTGCAAGGCAAACACTCTAGCCTGCTGTGTGATCACTCTGGCCACCAGATGATTTATTATTTAATATTCATTATTGATGTGTAAAGACAAATCATGTATCATAATACTGTGTTAAAATATGCATGCCTGTATGCCTCTTAGAGTAGGACCCAAGACTGAAGTGAATGTGAGTACAAATGTTTACTCATTCATGTTTCAGGGCCAGTTTGCTATATTTTCATCTTCCAGATAGCTCTTTATAAGTATGTACTTGTGAATTTTTAGAACTATCTTCACTAAGCAGTAATCAATATGTCCTTTTTATCTTGTGACTCCCAAAATGGGAAAAGTATTGCAAATATCCCACTAGATGCTGAGTGATGGAATGCAGGAAAAGAGTTTGTGGGATTTTTTTGTACATATTTCTGAACTTATGTTGATTTTTTTAATTGGGGAGAGGTTAAGGGGACAGGGTACAGCAGCATTTATCCTGAGTTTGCAAACAGGACTAACTCCTGGCAGGCTTGGGGACCATACAAGATGCTTAGAGTTGAAGCCTCATTGCTTATATGTGAGGCAAATCAGAATTTGTGTAGGCTTCTGTGTTTCAACTAGCCTATATTTTGATACTAATATTTTGTCAGAGAAAAAAAATTTAACACTTGATATTATTTTTGAAATATAAGGTCATCGATATTGCATAAAAACCTAAAATCTGTTTTAGGGTAGATTGTCAAATGGTTAGTTAATTATATTTAACAGCTTGATATAAGTATAATACATATAGTAAGTTTCATATTTTTTGTCTGTGGTATGGGGAATGAACTCTCATCCTCAAGCAGGTAAATCATTTAAATTTTTCTTTGGAAAACTAAACAGGTCCAATTACCCTGGGAATGGATGGCCATTCAGTTCAGAGACACATGTGTTTTGAGAGATTTTGTGATTGCATTTTGAGAGCTTTCTTACTAACATATCAGCAGGCTGGAAAATAGCAGACTCAAGTTCTTCAAGTCACTTTCTTGTCTGCAAGAGTGTAAAAATATGGAGGGTGAATTTGGCTGCAGGAACCTGAGTAGAGTCCATGACTCGGTTGGGCAGGAACACAGCAGAGACATGTAAGGCACGATAGAAGGGGAGGATGCAGAACTTCTCTTGCTTTTTAAATCATAGTTTAAACCAATCAAAACATGAAAAAAAAACAATATGTCCACAGATCATTTCATAAATATGCCATATATTTTCAAAATATAAAAATCATTAAAATGTTTTGGATGTTCTTTTATTTGCAAAACTATGGATGGATCCAGTCTATAATAAGTGAAATAAGTTCGAATATGACAGGTAAATATAACATTATTTTTTCTGTGGTTTATGTAGTTTAAGAGACAAAAAAGCACAAATAACTGTTTAGAATAAAACTAAGTTATTGGTTATCAAAAAGGAAAGAAGGAAGAATATATCAGATAAAATGTGTCAAAAGGGACCAGAGAGCTAGTACAGTAAGAAAGCACTTGCTTTGCAAACAGGAAATCTAGGTCTCCTTCAGATCTTCTAGTTAAATGGGAGAAACAAAATAAGAGTTAGTAGAGGACATAATGCTGATGTTAATCTATATATGCATCCTATTAACTTATCCAAAATTATAATTCAAATGTTACCAAAGGAAAATTCTTAGGAGTTGGAGAAATAGTACATCAGAGGTCTGGGACTTTCTTTGTCATGATCTTGGCCTACCCAGGTTTATTTTTTTTATTTATTTTATTTTTTATTGAATCCCCATTAGATGCAGAGTTAAAAAACTGTTGATAATTCCGTCTCAACCATACAGTGTTCCAAAATACAATCCTTCACAAGTTTAGATTTTCTACCACTAATTTCCACAATTACTCTCTCTTCATTCCACCCTAAGCCCATACTCAGTCTGCCACTATAGTAGACACTCCTTTAGTTCCTTTTCTTTTTCTTCCCCTCCTCATTCCTCTTCATTCTTCTTTATCTTCTTGTTCTTCTTATTTCTTCTTCCTCCTTTTTATTTCTCTCTCTGATATAAAAATTAGACACCATTACTTTGCAATACTTTAACTGAAAAAGTATCTTTGCTACTTTACCAAATTTCAGAACCCAATTCTTATCATTTCTAACTCTTTACTATGATTAAAAAGTCTTACAGTGGAAAAACAAATACAGAAGATATCTCTCACATATAGTATATAGAGAAACATAGTAGTAAATGTCAAATGCCCAGAAGAAAGAAACTAAGAATATGAAGACTGACCTTCAGTAGAAATATCACCACCTATAGTACATCAGAATGGTAGAGTGGACATCGTGGAGAAGGATAAAATACTGTAAGGAGGTAAAGGGATTATATATATCCTATCAATATCAACATTATAGAGTAAAGTGCCCACAAAGAAAAATACAGTTCCTGACATAAAGGCAGAAGGAAAGTCAGGAGTGAAACTGGGGAAATTCATGGAGACATGTTGTCAATTGGGGTGGGTTTTGTTTTAGAGTATTGTATAACAAATCTCAAACATGAAGGACTATTTAGTTTTGTAATTTTTGATGATTCAGTGAAAACTTCAATTAAAATTAAAATAATGTGAAACTTCTAGAACCATAAAGAAAGACTTCATCATAGACTCCATTTTTTGACCTATGCAGATACCAAAATCTCTAGATACAGAGGTCTGATTTTTATCATCCATGATGGAGCAGAAGTTTTCCATACACCACAAAAGGATCTAGGGGAGAGTAAATGAACATGTACGGAGTCAGTAGTTATTCCCATGACAGTAGACTTCAAGCGGGGAGAAACCCTGTATTATTAGGACAAGGGAATTCCCTTTCTAATTTTCCCAATATTTATTGTGCCTATGTAGGGAAAAAAAAAGCAGCACAAAATAATTTTTTATTGTTGTTGCTGTTGTTGTTTTCATTTTTTGTGTTTTGTTTTGTTTTTATTTCAGAACTATGGTTAGTATGTGATGTTTGTCTTTATTGTTGTGATGCATTTTTAGATATTTTGTTTGCTTTTTCTTTTTGTATTGTTGATGTGTTTCTTTTTGTTTTTTGATTGTTTTGTTTTTTGTTTGTTTTGTTTTTTGTTTGTTTTTGGGTCACATCCTGCAGTGCTCAGGGGTTTCTCCTGGCTCTACACTCTGAGGTCTCTCCTGGCAGGCTGCGGGGACCATATGGGATTTCGGGATTCGAACCACTGTCCTTCTGCATGCAAGGCAAACTCCTTACCTCCATGCTCTCTCAGGCCCCTGTTGATTTGTTTCTCTTCCTTTTTACCTTTCTTCTCTCAAATTAATATTATAGCCTCTAGAAGGACTCCACCCATTTTTGCTTGTTTGATTCTTACCCCCATTTTATTTATTTATTATTTATTTTTCTTTCCTTAAACAGACCACATAACCTGAACCAACTTGTTCCGCCTTTCATTTGAGGGGGAAACAAAGGAGGGCACCAAGACCAAACAGTTTATGATCACTAAGTAGTAATAAAAATGATCGACTTCAATACCAAACCCAATCCAACAACAATAAAATCGATACCCAATATACAACAAGCTAGACACAAAGGGGACCACTTATACTAGCAGAGGGGAATATGCATGCTAGGAACAGGGTTGAAGGGAGGACAGCTTTGGTGGTAGGAATTCCCCTGATCCAATGTAATATGGGCCTAAATATTACTGTGAAAGATATGTAATCCACTTTGATCAAAATAAAAGTCATTATTAAAAAAATTAAAGTAATGTGAGACCCTGAAGACAGCTGACTTAGTGCCATATTAATCTTGGGATAAATTTTGAATTAAAATCAAGCTAAATTTTGGGCTAATCATATTAAATTAATATTTTATATTATTTTAAATCACTGAGTGTTATTTATTTCAGAATAAAAGAAGCCAGTTTTATCCACATAAATGTTACAAAACACAAATCTCTGATGCTATTAAATTTCTATTTCAACAATTTAATTTCAAAAAATTCAAATTTAAATTAAAATTTTCAACAATTTAATTAACCGTTTTAAGCCTACCTTTTTACTTTCCACGAGATCCCATTTTTAATGCCAATATATAACTATTACATTATTTTAAAAGGCAGTTAAAATATAACTGATGCAGTGACTTCTATAAAATATAAGATCACACATCTCAGAAGATGTTTACCTCTATGCACTTCACTTACTTAGGGTAATGTCTAAGAAATGTAGGACTGATATAAATCTTCTATCATCACTGACTTAGTACAGATATTATCTCAGTAGCTCCTGAACATGGTTTCAAATTGCACCTAGTTTTCATTTCTGCCAGGTGCAGTGAATGATATTTACCACCTTAATTCTCATCAAACCTTGGAGCATAGACTTGAGCAAAAAATTTCATTTTTTAGTAAAAATATGAGTATTAAATCCCACCCAGGTGGTCCAGGAACATTAATTTCTCTCATAAGAAAGAGTATCTATATGAGAGAAATCATGAAATAAATAGTTTTATTTAAATATTATGAGGAGAAAGAGAAGCTTTTAAGAGAGAGCATAAGCTTTTCTAGTGGGAAATGAGAATATATATCTCAAACATAGTTAAGGTAACTTTTCTAGAATGGATAACCACCCTGTTTGCTTTGCAGAATTGGATTTTTTTAGGATTCCTCCCCAACCACCACTACATGGGAGCTTTCTATGTAGATAAAAGTCCACTGCTATGACATTAACAGAGGAATGCTCTTGTAACTTTTGGTATTCAAAAACTAAGAGCTTTTATGTTCTCATCACAATTTTTGTTCCTCCTGGAAATTTCCCTGGAGAACAGTCATGAGTCATCAGAGTTGGGAATGTTAGTCAACTGACATGGTCCCATGTTGCCAGTTTTACTCAGTTCCTTTGTTTACAAATGCCTAAAGATGCTTAATGGTTTCGACTGACTTAAGGCTAGTGATTCTAGCCTTGGTTTAATTATTTCCTGGAACTCATTGTCATGGCCCTAAATTTCCCCCATTCAACTTTCTACTTCAGATTGTACATCCAGTTGTGAGCACAGCTGTGTGAGCACAAATCGTATATATTTGTATATTGTGTATATGTAAATATCACATTTTGTATAGGTGAAATATTCCGCATCTCTGGTTTATAGTGCTTTATTGTTTATGGTGGCAAAAATAGTTTTCTAGAGCATGTAGGAAACAAAATAAATTCCCTGCATAAATGTTGTCTTGCACAGTGGCAGGGCATTTGCCTTGCATGCAGCCTATCCAGGACTAATGGTGGTTTAGAAACCCTGCATCCGAAATGGTCCCCGAGCCTGGAAGGAACTCTTTCTGAGTACAAAGCCAGGAGTAACCCCTGAGTGCCACAGAGTGTGACTGGAAAAAAATTTTTTTTTTTGCCAAAGAATTCAACAATTTTTCTATATTTGTTCTTGTATAACTGTGTATTTATGTCCTGTAAAGAGTGCCCCCTCATATATTTAAGAAGAGAAACGGGCATCTATTTTATGTCTTAGGCAAGATTTCTTTTTCAGTGAATTAAATAAAATTCTAATAGTATTTTCTAGTCAATTCAATTAATTTTATTGCTTGCTTTGCTCCTCTCTCCAATTTATATTTTGCACTGTTAAAATGTGCAAATTAACCAGTGAATTTACTTTAAATTGGTGTTTGTCGACATCATACAGATGAGGCATAAGGCTTGTCTAATGCCATTAGAGTTCTTAATTTTCTTTAATCGGCAATTATATTTGATTTTTAAATAATTATAATGGCACATACATATCCAAATAAATCTTACACTTAACAGAGTTACAGAAGGTGAAACAATTATTCTCATTCTTATTTTGCTCCAGATAATCATAGATATCACTAAAATTTTTCTTTTCTGTCAGCCTTATGGTTGTGAAATAAAATAAACATCTCATTAGTCGCAAATCACAATGCATTTATTTTTGTATGAATATTTGACTATAAATCATTGATTTGTGCCATTTTGTATGATTTAATCTATTTTAGGTAATTTCATTTACTGCATGTGAGAACATTTTAAATAAGTATTTTATTTAAAATATTTATATCTACAAGAATTTTCTTTGCTTTAAAGAGGAATCTTTTTTTTTTTTTTTGTTTTGGGGTCACACCCGGCAGTGCTCAGGGGTTCCTCCTGGCAGGCTCGGGGGACCACATGGGACGCCGGGATTCGAACCGATGACCTGCATGAAAGGCAAAAGCCTTACCTCCATGCTATCTCTCTGGCCCCTAAAGAGGATTGTATTTAACTTTAACCTTATATATATATGTATGTATGTATGTATGTATGTATGTATGTATGTATGTATGTATGTATGTATTATAGAGGTGCCTTAGGGAAGACTGGGTTATAAAAGCATCTAAGGCATTTTTCTAACTCAACCAAGCTTGGAACCAAAGGGCCTACAGTAAGGAGTAGATTAAAGATGTAGGCACTTTCTAAATGCATGTTACAGCCCCAAGAAACTAAATCTAACCCTATGGCTAGCGAACATAAGAATACCAAAGAATATGAATTGAGTCCATCAATTCTTGATAAGTGAACTAAACAAATAAATATCTGCAGATTTGATGCAACATTTTATTCCTTTGCAGTTAGGAACAAGAAGGACGATAGACTGGAGCTGCATCTTTGTGCACTGATATGTGGATAGTTGTTGGGCAGGTTTTCAGACAATCAACTCTGTTGGCTGTTACATCTAAGGTCACATTGAATCTATGTTAGCAATGCTAAACAGTTCCCATGCAGCATAAGATTTAAAATATAAAAGATAATACTATAGAGTGCCAGGAATTATAAAATACAATCCTTTTGCTATTTGAGTCAACTTTGCTCTATAATATTTTATGTTTAATAAGCAAAAGAAACTCTACAGACAGAAATAATGCAGGAAAGCATTACATTATGTGGTCTTATCTCTACTAAAATAATTAGTAAATTAATATTTTAATTTTAAGTCAATCAAAATAGAAACATACGAAGAATTTATAATAATCTTTCCTAGCATGGAAGGGTCCTCCTGGTCTTCATAACTATTATCTCTGGATATTATTAGCAAACTCTATTTTATATTTTTCTTTATTACAAATGAGTGAGCAGAGATTAGAAACAAGAATCAACACAATTGCAAAAGAATCTAAGAATATAATAAAATAAATCAGAAATCTCGGTCAAGGGGTATTCATACCACAGATATAAGGATGGCTTAACACATGCAAATTAGTTAAATAAAACACACTACATTAATAAAAGGAAGGATATAAACAACATCATTTTATTATTTGGTTCAGAGAAATCTTTTGACAACATCAAACATCCAGTCATGGTAAAAACGCTCAACAAAATAGGCATAAATAGTACTTTCCTCACTATGTTAACAGTAATCTATAACTTATCCACAGCCAGCATCATTCTTAATGGTAAAAATGTAACACATTTCTTCTGAGATTAGGGTGTTCACTGCTCTACTTTTATTCAATCTAGTATCAGATGTCCTGACCATAGCAATAAGGCAAGAAAAATAATATATGTGAATCAAAATTAGACTAGAAGTCAAATTATCCCTATCTTCTGATGATGTGATGATATATACATAGAAGACCCTAACGAGTTCACAAAACCACTGCTAGAAACAATAACCAATACAAAAAGTAGTCAGTTACAAACAAAATACACAAAAATCAGTGGCATTCTTATCCACACAAAAAAATCAGAATTTAAAGATATCAAAAGGTATATCCAAATTAAAATACTATCCTAAAATTTCACATCTATAAGAATCAAGTCAACAAAATATGTGGGAGACATATGCCATGATAACTTTAATTCACTTAAGAAAATAATCAAATAACTTAGAAAATTAAATTCTATTTCATGTTCATGGGTTAGAAGAATCAATATAGTTAAAATATAGTTGACATAACTACTCTTCTTAAGCTATTCTATAGAGTCAATAAAATCACATCCAAATTTAGACAACATACTTCAAGGATCTAGAAAAATCAATAAAAAGTATTTTAATCAGAAGAAATCAAAATTAGCCAAAGCGATCTTGAAAAAAGAAATGCAGAAGAATCTCATTACCTCATTTGGAGTGTATTAAAACTGCCCTTTACTGAAATAAAAATACATTTCAGATCAAATGGTTTGAATTAAATATCTAAGAATTTCGTCTCCTTTTATATGACAGGTAATTTTGGCAAAGGAGCTAACAACACTCAATAAAATTGAGTGTACTTTCGATATATAGTTACACCACTCTCCCACATTATCAATATAACTGAAGCCCAAACCCTGTTACCATGACTTCACTTTCAAATATTTTCCCTTCCTGTCTTGATTTCTTTCTTTTTCTGCCCTTGCCTTATGTAAGCTGTGGGGTCTAGTGTGATCTAGGCTGTATTAATATAGTTTCTCATCCATTCACTCTATGTACCTCAGAGAAGTGAAATCCTGTGTTTGTCTCTTTTTCTGGCTTACATCACTCAACATGATATTTTTTTGTTAGAACCAGGTTATAGCAAGTTTCATAATTTTGACATTACTTGGATGTATATCCAAGTAACATTAACCTGCATGTATTCATAATCTATTTATATCATTGGACACTTAGGCCAATTCCATATCTTACTTTTGAACTAATTTCAGCAACGAATAATGAATAATTCATCCTTTTGAATGAATGTTTTAAGTGTTGATTACACAAAAGTGGAATTATGGGACATGTATCATTTCAGTTTTAAGTATTTTTGAGAATTTTCCATACTGTTTTCCATTGGGATCAAACTATACAACATTCCCACCAGCAGCAGATAAACTTCCTTTTCCACCATATCACTGATCCTACTGTTTTTTATACAAACCATTCTCCCTGGTGTGATATATCTCATTTTTGTGTTGATTTAAATTTCTTTAATGATAAGTGATGCTGATTTTTTGTTGATTATTATGAGTACATTATATATTCCGTATATCAAGGATTAACTGTTGTATTGACTGAAAATATTATTCTCATTCAGTTAGCTGTCTTTTAGTTTTAATGCATATCTATTTGCCATGCAGAAGCTTTTTAATTTGATTTACTCTCATTTGTTTGGTTTTTATTTTGTTGCTTTTTCCAGGGAAATCAGATCATTTAGGACACCTCTAGTTCTAATCTGCCTATATTTTTCTCAATGCACTACCTAGTTTCTGTCAAATTTCAAGGTATTTTATAAATTTTAAATTTATGTTTGTGTAAATTGTGATATATTTTCTAGGGATTTCATTATATTTTCCTCTCTAGCCATAGATCTGTTCAAGTGTTTCACATTTTCTTGCTTCAACCTTACTGAAAGCAGATATGTTTCATGTTCCTTTCAACTTCTGAGGCTTCTTTTGTGATCTCTCCATTCTCAATTCTAAATCATTCAATGAGGGGTTTCCCTCTAAGTTTGCTTTTGGCCACATCTAGCAATGCTCAGGAATCGTTGCAGGGGACTGTATGGTTGCCAGAGATGCCAGGGTTGCCAGGTGCAAAGTATATAGTCTACCTGCTGTACTATCCCTTCAGTCTTTCTTTCATTATGAGTCTTGTAAGTGGGTTATTGATCTTATTCAGCGTTTAATCAAAAAAGCTATAGGCTTCATTAGTATTTTGTATTTTCAAATTTTTATTCATTAATTTCTGCTCTGAGTTTTACTTTTTTTATTCCTCCTGATAGTTTTAGGCATTTTTCTGTTGGTCATTTTCCACTTTATTTAACTGTGATGTTAGGTCATTTGTGTAAGTCCTTTTTTCCCTTCAGATGAATATCTATAAAGTTTCCTCTAAACATTGCTTTTGCTCTGTTCCACAAATTTTGGTAACTTGTGTTTGTAATTCTCTCGTGAAGTTTCTTATTCCCTATGTGTGAGAGAGATTATTCTGTGCCTTTTCTTCTCCCTCTAACTTCATTAACATAAAACTCTAAATTCCATCACTGTAACAGGAAATTTCAGAATAGTTATACTATTACCTATTGGTATGCACATAGAAATTACATTGGCAGCTGGAAATGTATTAAATAGTTTCTGTAGATTAAGAGAAGATGACCATTACAATAACTTATCCATCCAGTTGATGGGCAAAGATGACTTTTTTATTTTATAACTTCTAGCTTTTTGACTAATTAATGCACAAATTTATAAGGCCAAATTTCTTATCTTTCTGCAGTATCCTCTAACTTTTTGCAGTAAAAAAATCTGGAACAATGAAATTGTCAGAACAATAACATTCTAATAACTTTAATTCTACTAATATATTATCTTAATTTTATTAATTCCTCAATTTTATCATACCTGAAGGGTATTCTGGGTTCTTACAATTAAGTAAATAATGGGGCAAATAATAATTCTGGTGTTTTTTGTTTGTATCTTTGGAGGTACACACAGGGCGATGCTCACGAGTTACTCCTGGCAATGCTCTCAGAAATTGCTCCCTGGTTGGGGGACCATATGGGACGCCTGGGATTGAATGGAGGTCTGTCCTTGATCAGCAATGTGCAAGGCAAACGCCCTACCACTGCACTATCATTTGGTCCCAATGATTCGGTTTTTTTTTATTTTGATTGTTTGTTTGTTTTATCAATTTAGTGATGTCACAAATATTTTTTCTGTGAGAGAACATTGGAAAGGTGAGTGGGAAAATGGGGACACTGATGAAGAGAAATGTGCACTGGTGACAGTTGTTGTACATTAAGGAATGTAACTCAATCATGAACAACTTATCTGTAAAAATTGTTTATGAACAACAGGCAGTAATGGTGTTTAAATAAAATAATTAAAGTTTTACAAAAGAGGGGCCAGCGAGGTGGCGCTAGAGGTAAGGTGTCTGCCTTGCAAGCACTAGCCAAGGAAGGACTGCGGTTTGATCCCCAAAGTCCCATATGGTCCCGCCAAGCCAGGGGCAATTTCTGAGCGCTTAGCCAGGAGGAACCCCTGAGCATCAAATGGGTGTGGCACACCCCATAAAAAAAAATTTTACAAAAGAAAATAAAAAAAGAATAAGTGCAACCAGCAATCTCAAAATAATACAGAATCAATATTGAGATGGAGATAATGACTCCTTTCTATAGTTTAGAGCACAAAATATTTAATATTAATTTATTAATAACAAAATGTATCATTTTAACCTTTCTAACCAACAGAGCTTGTGATAATGAAATATGTCAGATTCATTGAGTAATTATTGCAGTACTTTTTCAGAATCTGCACAATTGACAGCTGAGATGTCACATATTTTATTTACCTTAATGTATATTGATACATAGTTTATAATAAATTTTCTCTTTTGTGATTAAAAATCCCAAATAATCCTTCCTATTAATTAATCCCACTGAACACCCATTTTAAGTAATCCCATTACAAAATTAAAATTTTTCTTTCATTATATTTATTTTTCTTATAGATTTTAAGGAATATATTTTATTTATTTTAAGGAATTAGCTTAAGAATATTTAAGAAAAGATAGAGAAAACAAACTCAGAATTTCTTATTAAAAATAAAGCAGTAATTGAAAATAATCTGGAGTTTTAAGAGTGAGAGGCCAAGAAATATAATTACTATAAATAATTTGAACACAATAAAGGTTTTCTAAAAACTTTTGAGAGGACAGTAAAATGTGCTTCCCTGAGTTCAGAAAGTTATTAAGTCCAATTTAGTGACCCTGATACTTCAGTACACCTAAGAACAACCTAAGAGGTTACAAGCAAAGACATAAATGAGGATGTCCATAAAATCACTGAACACCTTCAGCATAAGCTTCAAGAAAGCCATTAGGGCTTGATCTTTAGTACAAGCTTTAGGAAAATTGTTTTGTACAAGGCATACCTCATTGGATGTCAGGCACCAGATTTGGTACCCAGATTCTCACCAAGAATGATTTCTAACACCCTTATCAGGTGTAACCCCTGAGCACACAACACTTGAATGTGGTGCAAAAGAAAATAAATAAATTAATGAAGCCTTATCATTTAAAAGTAGAGATACCAAAGATTCAGAATAGAGCTACAAGAGCCTGAACAATAAAATTAGGAACATCGATCTTTTGTTTGGTATTCTGGGGGTGGGCACACTCAAATGTGCTCAGGGGTTACTGCTGGCTCTGTGCTCAGAAATTACTCCTGGCAGGCTCAGGGATCTCCATTGGATGCCAGAGATTAAGACTTTTGGAGACTTTCAAGACAAGCATTGTGCTATTCCTCTGGCTCCAGCATATTGATTTTTTTTACATAAAGGGTTTCATTTCAAGGCAAATGTTATAAACTGCAAGAGGAACTTCCACTGGGGCATTCATCTTATATTAGCATAAAGGTTGATACATGAAAACTGATCACTTTAAAAACAAAAGTCACATCCAAATTCACATGACATTTTTCAAGGACCTATAAAAATCCATAATAAAGTTAGTATGGACTCAGAAGAACCCATGAATAGCCAAGCAATGTTGAAAAATTAAGAAATGTGGAAGCGTCTTTTGTCTAAATCTAAGCTGTATATAAAGCTATAGAGAATAAAACTTCCTGGCACTAGAATAAATATGTATGTTCAGTGGATCAGTATTGACTACCCTAAAATAAAACCCTGTGTATATGGACAGTTAACTTTTGATATAAGAGTAAGTTAAATGGAGTAAAATTAAATTAAATTGAGTAAATTAAGTGGAGTAAAAATAATCTCTTCAACAGATGGTGCTGAGAAACTGAATCATTACATATAAGAAATTAAAATTTAATCCCTATCTCATACCTTACACAGACATAAATTTAAAGTTTTTAAAAGACTTAGAGATCTGACTAGAAACAATAAAGGACACTGAGGAAAACAGACAGAATGTTCCAAGATTTGGTCTGCAAAGCATTTTCAATGATCTGATAGGAAGAGTCATAAAGGAAATTGGTTGAGGGATTCGGGGATGATAAAATATTGTAGCACTGGTGATGAGATTTAACACTGTATGTGGGGTTGAAATACTGTATGCCTAAAAGTTCAATTATAAATCACTTTTTAAGTCATGTGTTGCAAGTCAGCCCCTGAAGAGGTTGACTGATGGAGGGATGGAGGATGAGGCCTTTCATGTGTCTGTTACCCTGTTCAGGGCGGTTCTGAGGTGAATGCAGCGGGAAGAAAGCCAACAGGCAGTCAAGCTTATGAAGAAAACAGCTCTTTATTCCGTGAAGAGGCCAAAGCCAAAAGGCCTAAAAATAGATCCAGGACAAAAAGCCTCTCGCCTTCCACAGACCCTTATTTTTATGCCCCAGATTCAGGTACCACCCAATGGTGGGAGCAGAATCAGGTACCACCCTAAGGTGGGGGCAGAATGCCAGGTCACACCCTAGGGTAGGGCACAATCACCGATCAGGGTAGGGTCAGTAACATAATAATCCCATTGAAATGTTTACATACACAACAGTCATGGTCTTCAATTAAATTATTACAAACAAAAGGCTTATTGAAAAGCAATGGTTCTCAAATAGTGGGGCGCGTTCGACCTCGGCAAACACTGTCATATCAAGCTAAGCCCCTTGTTTATGTCTCTGTATGTCTCTGGATCTGAGAGTTGTTGTGTCCTGCTTCAAACCCTGCTTCGAAAAGTTATGCATTGCAGCCATGAATCTAGACATCACCTCTGATTAAAAAGTCAGCTCAAATTATTTGATATATTTTTGTTTTGTAGGTTAAAGTCTTTTTTTTTTAAATAAAGATACTATTTACAGTCACGCGGGGGTGCGAAAAATGTTTTCTTCTTCCTAGGGGGGCATGACAGAAAAGAATTGAGAAGCACTGCTTAGAAGTATGACTCCCTACATCCAGGCAATATTTGCTACCACAATGGCCCTTCGTGTGCTACTGTAAGTATGGGGTTATGTTAAAACATATATAAATATATAAATAATAAAATATCATAGTAAAACATTAAATAAATAAATAAATAAATAAATAAATAAATAAATAAATAAATAAATAAAGGTATAGTATTATAAACACAGACATCTTTTATTCTCCTTAGTGTCTTTTACTTTCCTTAGTAAAAGACCAACCCACCCTTCTTGAGAGCATCCTCCTACTTTAAAAAAGACGAGTTTCGTCTTTCTGCTTCTTATTTATGATTTAGCCAGCTGTGTTTTATCTTTAAGGCAGCTGTGAATTTTAATGTTACCTGGTCCAATACTTTGGTCATGCTAGACAAAAATTGGTAAATTCTGGGCAATGGGGCTTCCCACCTTGCTTTCAACTTCAAGTAGCAAAACATTTGTAAAAGCCAAACTTATTACCTAAAATTCAATATATTCAATATATTTATTGTTATATTTAAATGTTAGAAACTTGTAGAAATCTTAATGTGCATAATTTACAAAAATGTATTATTTGATGATTTTAAACTAATTTAAAGATTAATTAATCTAACCTTCAATGAGAACCTTCTTTCTGAGCAGCTATATTCTGAATATTTTCCTATAAAATTATTGCTGTGTCAAAAGACAGTAAGATTACAACTAAATTATAACACTAATTATCATACACAGTGCTAGAGAGGAAAAAACATAAAAATAAGCTTACTTAAATTGTTAGATATTTTTATACTAATGAAAACTCATTTTGAATGGACAGAAAACAAAGTTTTCTATGCCACAGCACATGGAATTTCAAATTTTCATTGATACTTTCAATGTATATACTCATCTAGGCAGCTAGATTGATATCACAATAACAAAATTCATTACTCAAAATAATGACAAAAGTTAATTATAAGACAAAGACAACTGTTATTTACCTCAAACCTAAAGATAAACTTTAACACTTAATCACTTAGAATATTACAAAGAGTTTAGGTGCTCAATGTAAGAAACTAATATACCCCTTAAATATATTCAGTGCTTCTGATTTGTCTTTCACATGGTTTTCCTAGTTTTTCAGAATTGTTTCATTTGTAAGCACTTTCTCCATTCAACTTCTAACTTAACGGTAGTGCACTTATATTCTTCTTATTTTTCTTTAAAGTTTTGATGTCAGAGTTAAAACCTCTTCTTTCCTTATTGGGTAATCTATTTGCTCTTTCAACCTGGTAAATCATTGTCAGCATTGGTAGATAGATGTAAGCAGGAGAGAAGGATTTTAGTAATTAATGGAAAATTCCCAGTGGATTCAAGATTTGGGAATTTCTTTTTTTTGTTAGTTTTGTGTTTTGGGGAGGGGTCACACCCAGCATTGCTCATGGGGTACTCCTGGCTCTATGCTCAGAAATCGCTCCTGGCAGGCACAGGGGACCAAATGGGATGGCGGGATTCAAACCACTTCCCTTCTGTATGCAGGCAAATGCCCTAACTCCGTGCTATCTCTCCGGCCCCAAGATTTGGGGATTTTATAGTCAAATAATAATATAAAAATTATATTCATGAGGAATTTCTCATCCTGAAAGGATAGGAACTACTAACCCTAGCAAATTTTCTTCTAGGGGGAGGAAATGAGTTGGGGGACAGTTGTGTAAAAGGAGCTTAGGTAGTGGTGTTAGAGTGAAAATCTGTTAGGTCTTTGATGTTTTTGATCTTTCAGGTCTTTATTTAACAGCTTGAGCATGTTTCCTTCTGAAGGTACTTGAATGCAGTCAGCCACTTTCATATCATCAATATCCTCACTGTCTAATCTGAGGTTCACTGGTCAGACACTTCTCCTTCACCTTTCACCACTCACTGCTTAATGTGCATTGTCCTACAGTTATTTCTTTCCATATTTATGATCACATGTGTGTGAGAGCAATCTACACAGCGTCTCATCTTTGTCTGACCTTCATTTTTTTATATGTTCTGATTTATGTAGGTTTTCCTTTGTATTTTGAAAACATTCAGTCTGCTCCTAACTCTGTGCTCAGGGGTTATTTGGGACTGGGTAATGTGTTACCCGAGTCTGCTGTGTGTGACACATTTTGTATCCACTGTAATGTCTCACGGGTTCTATGCATGATTTGGAATAACTAATAAGGTCATCTAGATTATATTCATTATGTGGCTTTCATCCATAATTCAACCATATTTCACCTTCCAGGAGTAAATGCTTTAAATTTTTATTTTACAGAAATTCTGTTTTCTAGAGCGGTTTCCTACAGTGAAGTAATTATTACATTTTTTGTTTTGTTTTGGAATTTCAGGTTTTTTTTTGTTGTTTTTTTTGTTTTTGTTTTTGTTTTTGTTTTTTGGGCCACACCCGTTTGATGCTCAGGGGTCACTTCTGGCTAAGCGCTCAGAAATCGCCCCTGGCTTGGGGGACCATATGGGACGCCGGGGATCGAACCGTGGTCCTTCCTTGGCTAGCGCTTGCAAGGCAGACACCTTACCTATAGCGCCACTTCACCGGCCCCTGCTTTGGAATTTCAAACTTGTTTGTGAGAACCTATTATTTCCTAGAAAAAAATTAGCGAGTTTGTTTCTTGTCAAGGATGGTACTGAGGAACTTTTTTTTTTTTTTTTTTTTTTTGGTTTTTGGGTCACACCCGGCATTGCTCAGGGTTATTCCTGGCTGTGTGCTCAGAAATAGCTCCTGGCAGGCACGGGGGACCATATGGGACACCGGGATTCGAACCAACCACCTTTGGTCCTGGATCGGCCGTTTGCAAGGCAAATGCCGCTCTGCTATCTCTGCGGGCCCCTGAGGAATTTTTGAGGAAAAATAAACTTAAAAAATGTTTGGACAGACATGCAATGCTAGAAGATACGGTTAGAAGATAGATTAGAATATATATATTAGATATTAGATATATTAGATATATATAGATTAGAATATATATATATACACTCATGTTTTAAATGAGTATACTACTAAAGATAAGGTTGTAATTACTTAAAAGTCAGAAAATTATGTCAGAAATCATATATATAAGGTTTTGAGGTTTTGAAAGAATATTTGTGCCCTTCCAGATGTAGGGTTGGTACAGTGTTGAAGTAATCATCTTTGGATCCTAAGGTTTTATTTGTTCATGGGTTTTTATATCTATTTTTAATTTTATTTTTATAGTATTTTATTAAAAAGATTTAATTTATTTCTTGGTTTAAATAATTAGTTGAATTTCTACATAATATTGAATAAAATTACAGAACTTATTACAGAATTGTATAAATGTTATTCAATTCATCTTTGAAATACATTTACAGTTATTTTTGCTAATGAATCATATCTATCTCAGTACATATTCATGATTTACAAAATTATTTTCCCTTCATTTTTATTTAAAATGAACAAGTGGCATATATGTTCTCCTTTACCACCATAATCTTACATATGTATGAACATTTCTCCACCTATTTTTACAAAAGAAAGAGTCCCGCAGAACTTCGTTGGACTGAATCTATGTGAGATGATATACGTCCTTGTTTTATCCTCCTGAGACTTGATTTAAATTTATATGCATATCATTTTAAGCCATATGATATTCATATTGGGAATTTGGTCTTTGATATTCTTTCTGTTTTATAAATTGGTTCATTTTTCTGAGAAATTTCTTAATATTCCTAACTCGGGTTTTACAACGAATATTTTGGGGGTTTTCTGACTAGGAAATAATATTTTGTATTTATTAAAATTCCACTTATGCCAATAAACTTCTGGGGTGAGGCCTTTTTGTAATCAGGTCAAGGATTTTTTTTTCCCATTTTCTCCATTTTTCTGGACCTATGCAAACATTGGCGATTGCCACTATCACACCTTTACTATATTTTTTTACTCTTATCCTTTAAGGCGAAAAATACAACTTACTGAACTTAAAAACAAATTACTGTAGTAGAATGCCCGTCTCGAAAACAGGCAGGGGATGGGAAGGAGGGAGGGAGTAATGTTGCACTGGTGAAGGGGGGTGTTCTGGTTATGACTGTAATCCAAATATGATCATGTTACTTAAATAAAAAATATATTTAATAAAAAAATTCCACTTGAATTATATAAGAGGTTTTGTTTTGTTGTTTTTGTTTTTTGTTTTGTTTTTGGGCCATACATGGGGACACTTAGGGGTTACTCTTGGCTATGCACTCAGAAATTGCTCCTGGCTTGGGGGACCATATAGGATGCAGGAGGATCCAACTGCAGTCAGTCTTAGGCTAGCACGGGCTAGGCAGACACATTACCGCTTGTGCCACCGCTTAGTCCGCTTTACAAAAGTTTTTAATCTCTCCAGTATGGTCTCTGTGAGTTTATTTCCTATGATGAGTATTAAAAATACTTTATATTTAATTAGCTTTTAAAGCATAAATTTATGTTTCCGTGTCTGTTATTATGTCTGATATATATATATATATATATATATATAATCTTTATTTAAGCACCATGATTACAAGCATGATTCTTGTTGGGTTTCAGTCATAAATAGAACAGCCCCCTGTTGGTGGTGCAACATTCCCACCACCAATGCCCCCCTCCCTCTTTCCCAACCCTTGCCTTTATTTAAGACAGAATTTCTACTTCTCTCACTCATTAACATTGTCATTATAGTTGTTACAGTTATTTCCCTTATTGCACCACTACTCTTTGTGATGAGCTTCATATTGTGTTATCTTAATTCACATTAACTGCTTTTTCTCTCTATTGTTGATAAATATTTCTAAGAATGTTTTTACTGTTTGATGGCATCTTTTGTATTCTGAGCATTGTTTACTAATAAATAAAATAAAGAAATAAAATAGACAATGTATATTGATATTTACTATTTGTAGGTATATATATATTTTTTTTGGTTTTTGGGCCACACCCTGTGACGCTCAGGGGTTACTCCTGGCTATGCGCTCAGAAGTTGCTCCTGGCTTCTTGGGGGACCATATGGGACGCCGGGGGATCGAACCGCAGTCTGTCCTAGGCTAGCGCAGGCAAGGCAGGCACCTTACCTCCAGCGCCACCGCCCGGCCCTTGTGGGTATATTTTTATAGCAAGAAATTGATTTTATTATATTGGAAATTCAAACATTGTCTCTTCAGTATGATATAGAATTAAAGTTATTTCTAAATACTATGTTCTTTTTATTAATTCCAATATTTTAGATTAGCCAACAATTATTTTTGCATGCACATTTTGGGAACTCCCTTGTAACACCATCTATAATTTCTACTAGCATTTCCCTGCCATTATAGCAGTCTCAATATCTTCAGAGCTAGTAAAGCTGAGATGTTTACATAATTTCAGATTTAAGTGGGAGAGCTAAGAGGTGCCATCTGTTGAAATACCATAGGCATTTCTCTCTGTGTTGTAGTTTTCAGTATTTTCTTATAGTTTTAAAAAGTGCATATCTGTAATCTACTAAATAGGAGCCTACTTCAACATAACTTCTGTTGCTTTGAAACTATATTCAGGCAAAATTCTCGATGTTCAAATTTTAACTAAGTTGCTATGTTTCAACTCTGCTCTCCTTGCTTGGAGAAATTGTCTCTATAGGTTAAAGATCCCGGGCAGTTAAAGGCATAGTAAGCCAGTCCTACTTTAAAATTTATATGAGGTTCTGTATTTATTGGTTATCTTCCCTTTAAGCATAGATAGACATGTAAACAGTGTTATCTCTGGTTTCTAAGACATGCTCACAAATGAAATAACTCCTCAGAATTTTAAATTATATGACCACTACTGAAGATAGCCTTTCTATTTTTTACACACTGTTCCACACTTCACATTTTACTTGATGGCCACTTCAGTTGGAGTGGCCATAAAGAATATAAAATTCCATAAAGAATATAGAATTTCATATTTACATCTCTTCTCAGTAGGTATAACTAATGAATAAAGGAACAAACGAAACACAATAATAAATATGTTAAATCTCATATTTCTCTTTTATTTTCTAATTCTTAAATATATTCAATATTTGATGATATATGATCAAGAAATTAAACAAAACAACACCTATGTGGTGTAAGATATAAGATATATTATAATTATACATTTATTTTATATTTATTTATGATATAGATTTATAATAAATATATATTATTTATCCATTATAAATCTTAATATTTATAGAAAACATAAAAATTGTATAAATATAAAAATAAAATATAAAATATAATTATAATTTATTATAGTCATCAACACCAGTCAGTGCTCAGGGCTTACTCCTTGCTCTGCACTGAAGGATTATTCCTGGTAGGATCAAGGGACAATTTGGGGTTCTATGTCTTGAACAAGGTCAACTCTATGCCAGACAAATACTCTGACCATAGTACAATGGCTCTGTCCCTAAAAATGACTCCAGCATTTACGAATTTTATTCTAGAAATTAAATAGACTTACCACAATTTGAAATATGCATGTCAAGTTGTTAAGGAGTGACAAAATTTAATTCATATAGTAATTCTATTAACTTGCTTCAACCTTATATAGGTTTGGAATTCAATTTTCAGTAAGAGATTCTATAATATTCAGATTCTTCAGATTCAATTGTATAATGGAAAAGTACAGGACAGAAATGACCATTTCTAAACACTAAAAATATCTGGAAAGTATCTTAGTAGTTGTATTTTGTTTTATTATGGTGGAATAAGGATTATCCAAACTTATTTTCTACACGTCTTGCTTTTCTATTTAAATAAAGAACTCATTGAGCTCATTAATATGATTTTCAGCAATATATCAACATCCCAAATCTGACTGCATAGTACACCCTAACCAGAATAGAATTTGGATTTAATCCCTGTATTTAATACAAGTCTGAGTATTCAATTCCTCTGTATGTAGTAACAGAGAAAAGTGCTATATATGTGTAAACTAGCTACTTACTTATTTTTATGAATTCTACTTAAGTTTACATGAGAAATTTTAATCTTCTCTATTTATGGAAGTGCTTACAGCATCTAACACACACAGAAACTGAAATTCTATGTCCACTCCTTTCCATTTTTCCATTTACATAATTACCCCAAACTCAGTTATCTTTAATGGCCTTATTTTCTATAGTCTAGCTTAGTCAATAATAGTGGCAATGTTTTTATTTTAGGAGGGATAGCTAATAGCACACAGACACAATTGGAAATAAGAACTAGTCTGGAAAATCCATCTTCAGACAGAGAGATACTTAAAGGAATCAATTTCCAAGCATCTCTAGTTAGTAAACAGTAAAAATGCCCAAGCCAGGGGTGATTTCTGAGCACATAGCCAGGAGTAACCCCTGAGCGTCAAACGGTTGTGGCCCAAAAACAAACAAACAAACAAACAAACAAAAAACAGTAAAAATGTTATGTACACTACCCTTTTAATCACATTGAAAGTCTTCAGTTAATGTTTATTTTTATCGTAATACAAATGATTAGAAGCTTGCACATACACTTCTATTTATTTTTATAAAATTACTCATTATTGAGTTTCAGACGTACATTTACCATCACCCGTCCATTCACCAGTGAACATTTCCTGCCACAAATTCCTTCCACCCTTACCTGTGCTTTCCCCCCTGACCCATCCGACATGCATCAATAAAAGATGTTTTTCTTTTCTTTCTCTTCCTTTTTCCTTTTAGACATTGTGGTTTGCAATATTGTTACAAAAGGGCTATTATGCCTATCAGTTTTCTTCTTTTTATGCCCCCAATTCTTATCCAGAGTAAAAATTTCCAATGATCATTGTCAGTGGGGTAATTATCTCTATTAATCACACTCCACCACTCACTGGGTACTTGAAGATCCTTTTAGCTTCAATGT
The DNA here is from genome assembly GCF_024139225.1 of Suncus etruscus. Lineage (NCBI taxonomy): Eukaryota > Metazoa > Chordata > Mammalia > Eulipotyphla > Soricidae > Suncus > Suncus etruscus. The sequence continues at coordinate 1,866,396 of NC_064854.1, forward strand.
CACAAAGAGGTCAATAAAATTAAAAATATAAGAAATAAAGGAAGTCCAGAGAATTAAAATATTTTGTAGGTATTTGCTTTGCACGGGGCTGACTTGGATCTTACATTTTCAGCCCTTTAAGTCAGCTGAATCCCATAGGAGCACTCTCTAAGCACTCTAAGTATAGAGTCAGTAGATGCACACCCTCCCCACCCCGCAAAAAAAAAATTGTGAGAATCAATATGAAACGTGATTTGGAAAATATATCAAATAGTTATCATATAGTTGATGGCAGCAATATAGAAACAAGACATTAATTTCCTCATAGATGGAATTTAAAAACAAATGAAAAATAATTCAAACAATGTTGTGCTTCTGAAAGACATTTCCAGCATTCAAAAACTAAGACCATAGTAACAACAACACAAAAACAAAAAACGAAGACTTCTTATAATAATATAGTTAATAAACAAAAAATAAAGTAATTCTTCATTGAGGAAATTGGGGGTATTCTTGATAGTCATATCCTACTGGTAAGTGCACTGTAAGGTTCAGAACTTGAGGGTCGCTAGCATGACTAGCATCTTCTTGTAGTTCTAATTTTTGTTTGTTTTTTGGGGCCACACCTGATGATGCTCAGGGTTAATCCTGTCTTTGTGTTCAGGACACTGGGGGATCAAACCACTGTCTGTCCTATGTTAGCCACGTGCCAGGCAAACACCCTACCACTACGCCATAAATCAGGCCCCATCTTCTTGCACTTTTATGACCTCTTTTAGTTTCATGATATCAAACTCATCTTGGCTCTTGCTAGTATGCTCTTGCTCTACCACTTATTCTATCTTCTTGCACCCATCTATACTTTATATACTAATGTATAAGAGAATCATTAAGATTAAAAAGAAAACATTAAATACATCCTACTTAAGTGTGAAAAATCAAATAAAAATGATATAACATTGTTATTTTGTATTTTTAAAAAGTCTGATAAATAAGTAAAACAAGAAACAATAAATGAAACTGTAATTTTTAATACTTATATAAATGATCCAGAACACCCAAATATTATTTTAATATATCATGTAATAAAATAATAAATAATATAATAAGATAGTATAAATATTTTATAGTCAGATGCATATAATTATAACATTAAATTCATATCATAAATAAAATAATAAATAAAATATTTATTAAATATTTTATTTAAATTATTTTAAATATAAGTTATTTTAATGAATTATTGTTATAAATAGAAGCTTACAGCAAATTTCTTAGAAGAAATGTAGGTCAGTTGCAAAACTGGAAGAAAAAATTATTATGAATTTAAATGTTTCATTTACAATGATAACACATTATAAATGAGAGTGATACATGTTGTTACATATTTTATGCAGCAATCTGCAGTATAGTATTAGCAAAAACTATATAAATCACCTTAATAAATAGAAATTATATGCTTAGACTAATTATGTTTATAAATGTAAATTTTCTTCTCTTTGATTTTAGATTTCATAAGGTCAATTTGTAAACTTAGTCAGATCAAAGACATAAAATATACTAGATTCCATTGATTAAATGTAGATAAAAATAATGACAGAATATCAGAATTCTTTTTTTTTCTTTATTTAAACATCGTGATTACAAATATGATTGTGATTAGGTTTCAGTCATGTAAAGAACACCCCCCCTTCACCAGTGCAACATTCCCACCACCAATGTCCCAAATCTCCCTCAATCCCATCCCACCACCACCTCTACTCCAGACAGGCTTGCCAGTCCTCTCATTCATTCACATGATTATGGTAGTTCTCTATGTAGTTATTTCTGTAACTGCACTCACCACTCTTTGTGGTGAGATTCATGAAGTGAGCTGAAAGTTCCAAACCTCCTCTAATTGTCTCTGAGGATTGTTGCAAAAATAACTTTTTTTTTTAAACCCATAGATGAGTGAGACTATTTTGCATCTCTCTCTCTCCCTCTGATTATTTTACTCAGCATGATAGATTCCATGTACATCCATGTATAGGAAAATTTCACGACTTCATCTCTCCTGATTGCTGCATAATATTCCATTGTGTATATGTACCACAGTTTCTTTAGCCATTCATCTGTTGAAGGGCATCTTGGTTGTTTCCAGAGCCTGGCCATTGTGAATAGTGCTGCAATAAATATAGGTGTGAGGAAGGGGTTTTTGTGTTGTATTCTGGTGTTCTTAGAGTATATACCTAGGAGTGGAATACCTGGGTTCAATGGGAGCTCAATTTTCAGATTTTGGAGGAATCTCCATATCACTTTCCATAGAATTTGGACTAGATGGCATTCCCGTTAGCGGTGGATAAGAGTTCCTTTCTCTCCACATCCCACCAGCACTAATTGTTCTCATTCTTTGTGATGTATGCCAATCTCTGTGGTGTGAGATGGTATTTCATTGTTGTTTTGATTTGCATCTCCTTGATGATTAGTGATGAGGAGCATTTTTTCATGTGCCTTTTGGCCATTTGTATTTCTTTTTTATCAAAGACTCTGTTCATTTCTTCTCCCCATTTTTTGATGAGATTAGATTTTTTTTCTTGTAAAGTTCTTTCAATGTTCTGTATATTTTGGATATTGGCCCCTTATCTGATGGATGTTGGGTGAATAGTTTCTCCCACTCAGTGGGTGGCTCTTGCATCCTGGGTACTATTTCTTTTGAGGTGCAGAAGCTTCTGAGCTTAATGTATTCCCATCTGTTGATCTCTGCTTCCACTTGTTTGGAAAGTGCAGTTTCCTCTTTGAAGGTGCCTTTAGTCTCAGTGTCATGGAGTGTTTTACGGATGTGTTGTTCTATATACCTTATGGTATTAGGTCTGATATCAAGGTCTTTAATCCATTTGAATTTTACCTTCATACATGATGTTAACTGGGGGTCTATGTTTGCTATTTTGCAAGTGGCTAACCAGTTCTGCCAGCACCACTTGTTGAAGAGGTTTTCCCTGCTCCACTTAGGATTTCTTGCTCCTTTGTCAAAAATTATGTGATTTTATGTCTGGGGAACATTGTCTGAGAACTCAAGCCTATTCCACTGATCTGAGGGTCTTTCTTTATCCAATACCATGCTATTTTGATAACTTTTTGCTTTGTAGTACAGTTTAAAGTTGGGGAAAGTAATGCCTCTCATTTTTCTTTTCCCTAGGAGTGTTTTAGCTATTTGAGGGTGTTTATTGTTCTAGATGAACTTCATAAGTGTTTGATCCACTTCTTTGAAGAATGTCATGGATATTTTTAAGGGGATGTGGCCCGGGGGAAGCCCTGGAGATCTGGAGCAAGGCGGTAGAGGGGTGCTGGGGTCACCCAAGTCCCGCACCCCGCCTAGGCCTGGTTTAGAAGGCCTCTGGCATGGCGGAGGCCTGACGAACCTCATGCTGGTAGAGACTCCTGGCTCCCAGGAAGGAAAGAGAACCTTCAAGAAGCTGGGAGGCCGGAAGTTCAGGGCCCCCACCCAGACCCTCCCTAAGGAGCGAGTGGGGAATGGGGGAAAGCCTAGGGCAACTGAAGTTGTTTCTTTACATAGATTTTCTCCCTGGCTTTCTGGACCCCAATAATTTTTATGTTGTTCAACTTGAATTCATCCCAAAATTTCTTGTTCATCTATTTTTTTTTCTCATCTCCTATTGTCTGAGAGCTTTCTGCACTTTATCTTCAAGATCAATGATCTGTTCCTCAGAAGCTGTTACTCTGTTTGCAAGGGCTTCCAGTGCATTTTTCATTCCTTCTGCTAAGTTTATCATTCTGTCATTTCTGTTTGTATTTTTATTATTCCTATTTTCACTTCCTCTTGTGGATTATGGCTGTATGTTCCATTGTTCCTTCGAGTTCATTACACATTCTAAGCAGTTTCATTCTTAATTCCATGTCAGACACATTATATAGGGGGTTACTGCTGATTACTTCTTCAGAATTACATTGTTCAACTATAACGTGTGGTGGGGTTTTGTGCGACTTTACCATAGTTCATTTTGTCATCTGTGTTGTATATTTTCTAAATCACTGTCAGAATTTTCCCTACTGCCAGGAATGTCTCAATGGATCTTTATGTTATAAACCATAGCAATATAAAGGGTGTGACCTCGGACCTGGTCAGGATTAACTGTTGGGAAGATCATGTAGCTTTGATTCAGTTCTCAGGGTATTTCCAGCCCTCTTATCTACTCTTTCTTAAAATATTTTATACTTCTTTTATACAAGGTGAATAAGATTTTAAGTGAGTGAATATTTAAGAAGTCTTTTTATTCAGTAGAAACCCAAGATATTTTCTGTCTCATTGATTTGACTATTATTTTTTAACTTGTAGGCAGAACATGTTGGTAAAGGTATAAGTAAGAGACAAAAGTGATCCTATTTCATCTCAGTGAAGAAATTTCTGTCGACATCAATGGTGGTCTGTCTACTTCTTTTCTAATTAAAAACCTCAGATTATTTTGGTAAGTGTTCAAATTTTTCATGTGTATACTCCATTTATTTGTTATGTATTTTCATTTCACTAATTTTGATATAGACTGCAATTTTTTATAAGAAATTGAAAAAAGATAGGTCAAAAAAGTAGAGATCTTATACAGTTCTATTTAGCATAATAGTGAGAAAAAAATCTAAAAATTTATAAATTTTATAGACATAAATTTTTAGCTTTTTAACAAATCTAATTATTATAGATTTAATAGAGAGAAATTTTTTAACTTTATATTTTCATTTGTCAATTCTACAGTAATAAAATATTTTGTGGCATTACACTATTGATTGAAAATAAAGCATAACCATTTAAAAAACTTATAAGTATATATCTAATAATATTCATATATGATGTCTGTAATTAATATATTTTGTGGTTTGTGAAAATATTTAAAAGTTAAGTATATATTTCCATTCTTAAATATAACTATTATTGTATCTTATTAATGTATGAAAAACTGCTGGGCTTAGCTTATAAAAGAAGTTGAAATTTCACTGGAACTATCAAAAAATTGGACATTTTGAAACCATCAGGTAAATGGCTGTTGAAAAATAATGTGCTACTTAACTACCTTCCATTACAAAATAGTTTATTTAGAGTTCTTTCTACATACATAAATGCTAAAAATATTGCTTAATTTTCTTTAAGTCAAAATTCTGAAATGTTAAAATTCTTTTAAGAGACCTACCTGATGAAACAAAAACAGATTCAAATAAGTAAACTTAGATAATTAATTCTTTTTTTGGGGGGTGGGGGGTACATCCAGTAGTGCTCAGGGGTTATACCTGGCTCTGAGCTCAGAAATCTCTTCTTGCTCAGGGGACTGCATGGTATGCAGGGATTGAACCTGCATCTGATATGGGTCAGCTGTATGCAAATCCCTACCGCTGTGCTACCACCTAGGCCCCAGATAATTAATTCTTAAAATTTATCCACAGATTATTGGTGACAAATGATTACTGATAATGATTCTGACAAATACATGGGTATTCATAGACAAAATGATACCTAGACAATTGCAAATGATTGATTTCAACTTTGAGAAAAGTGTACATTTACACATATTTATGAGTAAAGTTATGTATAAAAATATAGATGATTTACTCAGTTTATTCTAAATGAAAATATTTTGTAATATAACAATTAGGGTGTTAAATATGTTAGTGAAGAAAAAGAAATAATCAGCCACCACAGAATATTGAATATCTAGTATCTAATTCACCATTTAACTTCATTTCTGATCCTTGATAGACATTAAAATTTGCAGAAATTTTGACATTTTATGAATGTTAAATACATCTACCACTTAGTTGCATGACATTTTATGATTGGCATTTTTTCTTCATAAAGGTCCATAGAGATTCATGGAAGTTTCTGTATATCACAATTTGTGATTTTTGATATAAATTTTATTGCATATGCTTCATGTATGTACCAGAATGTTCTATTTAACCATTTGGTAACTAATGGCAAACTTTGGCTTGTTTTCTATCTGTATCAACGATTTTCTTCATATTTGGATTGGACTATTTTGTCTTTGGTTGTTTAAAAATTTTAAAATGTTTTCAACATCTTGGATAACCTTATTTTGTTTAATGTGTATGAGCAAAATATATTCTGAGACTATGGGTATTTTTCAAAATTTCCAGTCAACACTTCATTTTCAATCCAGAAGCTTATATATGATATAGTACATGTTTTTATTTTTTCTTCTGATTATTATGGACAGTAATAAAGATGGGTGGATTACTGGATTCCTATAAACTCCCAGTCCAAGTCAAGAGTATAAGGAAAGCCTAGCCAATTAATTGCTAACACAAGAATGAAAAATAATGATGAGGATTCTCTGAAAAAAGTTGGTCACAGTAAGTTTTAAAATGAGGCCTGGGGCTGGAGCAGTGGCACAAGTGGTAGGCATTTGCCTTGCACGCTCTAACCTAGAATGACTGCAGTTCAATACCCAGGGATCCCATATGGTCTTCAAGGCCAGGAGCTATTTCTGAGCACATAACCAGGAGTAACTCCCTGGGTGTCACTGGGTGTGGTCCAAAAACCAAACCAAACAAAAAATGAGGTCTTCCAAACCTTTAAACAAAGGCTTCTTTTCTAACATCCTAGAGTTCTTCCAGAAATGTAAATTATACCTAAATTTTTCTCAAATATGTTCAAAGAATAATATTCCCTTTATAGTAAAACCAGCTACTTCACTAAAATATAATCACTTAGCAATTATTAGCAAGTGCTCATCTAAAGCAAAAATAGATTAAAAACGAACCAAAATATTAGCAAACAGATCATCAATATATTTTTCTTTTTAAACAGTGAACATTATATTTATGTATAAGATATTTTGATAGTTTTGTTATAATTATTTTAAAACACTAATTCATCTATGATGGCTTTATATTTCATTTTATCAGATATAATTTATATCATATCAAGTCATGTCTAATTTCTTTAATATATTTTTATTTTATATACACCACAACTCTGGGACTTTTTAAAATTTTATTCAAAGGTTCCTATAGCAAACACTATTTTTGCATTTGGGAAGAAGTATATCTTGACTCTTCATCTTCACATCCTAATCCCTTTTATATTAATTCAAAGCCTCCTTACATTTTGTTCTTTGGTTTGTGGGACCATCATATTCCAGGTGAGAAAGGTCCAAACTGACCTCATTTTACTGTGAAGTTCATAAACTCATATTTAAAAAAGTAATAAGATGACTTTTTACTATTTAGAATCTGACATTTCTATTACCTGAATTCCTTTCTACAACAGGAAAGACCCATCCATTACTTAACTCAAGTGCGAACAGAATAAGTATCTTCGAAGTCGTTGAGGCTGGAGCGTTAACACAGCAGGTAGGGCGTTTGCCTTGCAACTGGCTTAACCTGGGTTTGATCCCCAACCCCCCCCCCCGCATCTCATATGGCCCCCAGAGCCCTGCCAGGTGCGGTTTCCGAGCATAGAGCCAGGAGTAACACCTGAGCACCACTGGTGTGTGGCCCAAACACCACCCCCCCACAAAATCATCAGAATCCCAAAAGGAAGAAGACCCTAACCCAAAGCACAAGTAACCAAAAACATAAAAAGTATTATTCCTTTACTAAGAATTACATACATCCAAATTGAAAGAAACCACAGCATAACCAAACAAAATAGATGGCCCCAAATGCTAAGGCATATTATTTTATTTTTAATTTAGTTTTATTATTAGTTAGCATGATTAATAATACTGTGAATTTATAAGGTTCCCCAACTACAATGTCCCAATCCCGTATCATCCACCAGAGGGACCAGCATCCTCCCTTATTCTCAGTGACACTCTGAACTTCTACTCTAACTCTACACACATGCATGCTATACAGACTCAGTTCTATAGACCAGCTCTCAGATTTCATTTCTTTTGGTTATTTCTTATTCAATTTTTATTTATAGCTGGATTTGGTCATAATTATACTTTCAGGCTATATTCAAGAAGTGAACAATTTCTTGTTTGTACTTTTATATTAAGTCAAATACTATTTCATAGTTTATTTATTCCGTCATCTGTTCTAGATGGTTGGTTCCAGATAGTCGCTATTAGGAATAATGTCTGCAATAAACATGGAAACACATTTTTTTCAGAACAGTGTTTTAGTCTTCATGGTTAGATTCCCAGAAATGGAATTTTTATGCTATTCAAAAGCTCTATTCTTAGTTGTTTGAGGAGTATATTTTGTTTTCAAAAAAGGTTGATGGGCCAACATTAATCAAGGTGGATGAGGATTCCTTTTTCCCCCACAGGGCTGCCAACACTAAATGTATCTTTTCTTTTTATTGTTCTTACTGCTTGCAACCACCTCTCCAGCCCCAGTTCTCTCCTACTCTCGAACATCTTTTTTCTGACTACAGAAGTTTTGTTTGTGATCAAATAACAATAAGCCAGATAGGACAACATTTCACTCTCATGAAAATTTGAGCCAAATATCAAACTGTTTTCTTGATAAAGTTTTAAAGCTTAAACAAGTTAGGATTAGATATAAAATCTTATAATTGTATCTACCTAGAATTGTTAAAGTTAACGGATAAGCATCCTGACGTTCATAATATTTGATCCACATTGGTCACAAACTTGATCAATAATATCTTTTGTAAATTTATATATAGAAAGTTCTTTTATACCTACATAATTTGTTCAGATATAATATTTTTGGAATTCATATTAATGGATTTGTTTATTATCTAAGTAAATCTATTAGAAGATAATAATTCTAATTCTCATTATGCATATACTATACCAAATTACATAAAGAAAATTAAATAGTCAAGAGTACAAAATACATAAGAAATAAATACAATAAAATACATAATATACTTGCATAACACAAAATACATAAGGAAATAAATACAGCATACAGTAATTGTGGCATTTTGTAGAAATGAGAATAAGTATAGTAATTTAACTGCATAATGTAAGATTAATTTAAATCATAAAATGATACCAGGTCATACATATAATTGTATACAAATTGTTTCACTTTGAAATTAGACTCTAAATGTAATACTAAATTTTTTCCAGGAAATTATTGTCTATATAAAATCACTGTATCATTGGGTGTTAAAATATATGATTTTAATATGATATACTAAATTATGATACATAACATATGAGCAATTTAGTCTTATATAAATAAGATCTTTCTGCAGTGGCTTCACAGCTCAGTTCTGGAAGCAGTTTGACATGCAGGAAACATTTATTATTAAAAAAAAATAACACAGGACATGGATACACCTTAGTCTGAAAAATAGATTCATTAGGGGAGTTTTTTTAAAAGTGTAAATTGTATTTAGATTAAGAGGGAAATGCATAAAACCATCACTGCATCCTGAAATATGAAGAAATATAAATAAATACTTGAATTTGTTTCTGTAAATGTTAATAAGCAAAGGTTAATTCAGTGAGTGAATTGCTTATTGTGTTTTATTTATTGTGAATTTATGGTGTCTATTCCTATTTAAAAAATAAATAACGGCTCTATTTCACTGTCACTATGTACCTTAAATATAATTGTCAAAGACTTGTAATTCACATGGTTCACAATAAAATTTATTTAAAAATACAACTATTGGGGCCGGAACAATAGTGCAGTGGTAGGGCATTTGTTTTTCCATGCAACTGACCCAGGATGGACCTTGGTTTGATCCCCGGCATACCATATGGTCCTCAAACTAGGGAGCGATTTCTGAGCACATATCCAGGAGTAAATCCCAGAGAGTCACGGGGTGTGGCCTCCCAGAAACAAACAAAAATTAATATTAATAATAAAATCAATAACTATGCTAAATCAAATAAAGACATATGCTGTGGCTTTCCTAAACAAAACTGATAAATGTTTATGCTGTGACCAAATAAAATAAATAATGTAATAAAAATTAAATCAATATATAAATTAAGTAGTGATTGTGTGGATATTGTTTACTTTGAGCATCATTCTATACCTATTTCCTAATTCCCTTATTTCGTAAGTTCAAATGAATATGTTATATAATATTGAGTTTGTGGTTTAAATTTGCATATTTTATTGGTTATAAAGATTTGACTTTGTGAACAGTTGATGAAACCAGTCGCTGTAAGTTGCCCTCCTTGCTGCTGATGCTCAGGCTGAAAACTTGAGACCACAGATCCTTAGTAGTACCCCTGCACCACCAAAAGTGATCCCTTAGAACCAAGTCAGAAATAGTCTCTAAATACACCATATGTGGTTGAAAATCATGTCATGCCTTCTTTATCTGCCAGGTATTTTCACCTGATTTCATTTCTTCTGCACTCTTTGTGGTAAGTTTTATACCATGGGTTTGTCCTTCCAGCCTTCATTTCTATTGTGTCTGGGTATTATTACTATACAGACTTTTCTTCTTTCTTTCTTTCTTTCTTTCTTTCTTTCTTTCTTTCTTTCTTTCTTTCTTTCTTTCTTTCTTTCTTTCTTTCTTTCTTTCTTTCTTTCTTTCTTTCTTTCTTTCTTTCTTTCTTTCTTTCTTTCTTTTCTTTCTTTCTTTCTTTCTTTCTTTCTTTCTTTCTTTTCTTTCTTCTCTTTCTTTCTTTCTTTCTTTCTCTTTTTTCTTCTTTCTTTCTTTCTTTCTTTCTTTCTTTCTTTCTTTCTTTCTTTCTTTCTTTCTTTCTTTCTTTCTTTCTTTCTTTCTTCTTTCTTTCTTTCTTTCTTTCTTTCTTTCTTTCTTTCTTTCTTTCTTTCTTCTTTCTTCTTTCTTTCTTTCTTTCTTTCTTTCTTTCTTTCTTTCTTTCTTTCTTTCTTTCTTTCTTTCTTTCTTTCTTTCTTTCTTTCTTTCTTTCTTTCTTTCTTTCTTTCTTTCTTTCTTTCTTTCTTTCTTTCTTTCTTTCTTTCTTTCTTTCCTTCTTTCTTTCTTTCTTTCTTTCTTCTTTCTTTCTTTCTTCTTTCTTTCTCTCTTTCTTTCTCTCTTTATCTCTCTTTCTTCTTTCTTTCTCTTTCTTTCTCTCTTTCTCTCTCTTTCTCTCTCTTTTTCTCTCTCTTTCTTTCTCTCTCTTTCTCTCTCCCTCTCTCTTTCCCTCCCTCCCTCTTTCCCTCCCTCCCTCCCTCCCTTCTTCCTTCCTTCCTTCCTTCCTTCCTTCCTTCCTTCCTTCCTTCCTTCCTTCCTTCCTTCCTTCCTTCCTTCCTTCCTTTCTTCCTTTCTTTCTTTCTTTCGTTTTTGGGTCACACCCAGCAGCACTCAGGGGATACTCCTGGCTCTAAGCTCAGAAATTGCTCTTGGCAGGCTTGGGGGATCATATGTGATGCCGGGATTCGAACCACTGTCCTTCTGCATGCAAAGAAAATGCCCTGCCTCCATGCTATCTCTCCAGCCAGTGACTTTTATTTTTCTTAAATCCCACAGATGAGTTTGACTATTCTGTGATTAGATCTCTCTTTTGACTCATTTTATTCAGGACAGTATTTTCCATGATGTTTTTAAGAAATATTAATTCATTTTGTTTCAATAGCTATTTATTTGCATTTATTACACTATCACCATTAATCTATGTGAAGTTGTGTCTTGTAAATTTCTGTGGGAGGTCAAACTAATTTAATATATAATCATACTGTAGATTTGTCACTGTCATTGATTTATAGTAAAACATTATTTTAGAAGTATAACTTTTTTTTTGCTTTTTGGCTACACCCAGTGACGCTCAGGGGTTACTCCTGGCTATGTGATCACAAATCGATCCTGGCTTGGGGGACCATATGGTCTGCTGGGGATCAAAGCGCAGTCCATCTTAGGTCACCCATGTGTTGAGAAATGCCCTATCGCTTGTGCCACTGCTCCGGCTCCTAGACATATATAGCTTTTTATAGCTTTATGTTTGTTTTTATAAAACTTGGCATTGTTTCTGACTTACTATTGAATCTAAGCTCAAAGGATCATGTGGTGAAGTTCAGGGGAACATACTAGATGTGTGGGTTTGGACCTCGGTTAGCCATATGCAGGAAAAATGCTGTCCATAATGTGTTATTCTCTGGCCTTTAAAATGTTTATTTTTTAAACCTTGATACTTAATGATATTGTAACATAAAATAAGGACTTATCATGCCAATCCAAAAAGGTATTTCTGGAATTGTAATTTAAATCATATATAAATATTCAAATATTTTTGTTCACTTATACCTAATGAAACTAAAAAAGTTATTTCTATTCCCAAAGAGTACATATATACTTTCTTCAATGTCAAAGACACACTTGAACAAACCAGATGAATCTAGACCTTTAGAAATTGTGACATTTGCATATAAGTTTAAGCTTTATTCCTAAGCCATTAAATAAATTATTAATCCAAGTTAAATATTTGACAGATTTGCCTCCTAAAATATAATTTAGAAAATATATTGTAGGATAATTGTCAAAAATATGCATTCTTCCCAATAAAATTTAAGTGTGCTAGTGCAAAATTAGGATGTTTGTGGAATCCATGAATTTTATAAAACAATTTTAAAATGTATCTTTCAAGCAGGTACCTTCCCTTAGTTATAGGGTTCTATTTATGAGTAATCACAATTCAATGAATAAATTTTGATAGATATGTGTATTAAATTTTAGATAAAAATAGAGAATTATTTCAAAACATAAGGGGGAACTAGCAACATCTGTAATTTAGAAAATGTTAAATATACAATATATTAAAATTTCATCTGATGAAGACTTTTGTTAAAAATTAAAGGAAAGTTTTTAATATAAACTCGGTTTCTGATTTGAGGAACACTAATCTCTAGTTTTCTTACTTCCTGAATATAGGTCTGCTCTTGAAATGAGTCTACTAGCATATAAGAAAATATTTTATCTTATAGCTAGAGAGATAACACAGTGGGTCAGGCACTTCTTTTGTATATGATGAAGGAGGGTTCTATCTTCAGTCCAACATGATATCCACTGAAATCCCCCAGGAGTGATTGTTAAGTACTAATCCAGTAGTAATTTCTAAGTACAATTAGGTGGTAGCCTCAAGCCAAATATTAGCCATTGTATTGATTCAATTTTAATATCTGTAAAGAAATATGTTGGCCACATATGTGCATTATAAAGAATCTTATATATCAATTTCATGATGGTAGCATACTTACAAAGATTATATTTATACAAATGTAAATAAAATTAGAAATAATATTAGTGAAGATTCTTATGCTTGGATTATTTTCATGAATGATTATCATTAACTTTAATTGTCTTTATAGTTTATGTTTTGTGGTTCAATCTGGCTGTACTCACAGCTTACTCTTGACACTGCACTCCTCACTCAGTGATTACAACTGACAGTGTTCAGCGGATCCTAAGAAATGCCAGAGATAGAACCTAAAGCCATAAGGCCAAAGAGGAAAACCTAGGCAGAAAATTACATAATATTGAAGCTAAAGGCATCTTTAAGGATGAAACATCATAGGAAAAGCAAATGGAAACAAACAGAAACAAATAGGATTATAATAAACTAAGAAGCTTCTGCACCTCAAAAGAAATGTGACTAGAATATAAAAACTATGCACAGAATGTAGGATCTATCCACCTAATAAAAACACTATTAATATCCAAGATACTAGTAGAGCATAGTAAGAAAAAAGTCATCTAAATCAATTCAAAAATGGGAAAAAGAGGGGCCGGAGAGGTGGAGAAGCAATAGGTCATTAGCCTTGCACGCAACTGACATAGGACGGACTGTGGTTCGATCCCCCAGGGTCCCATATCGTCCCCGAATTTAGGAGTGATTTCTGAGCTTATAGCCAGTAGTAACCCATGAATGTCACCTAATATGGTCCCCAAAACAAAAATTGGGGGGTAGAAATGAACATTTTCTCAAAGTATAAATATAGATGTCCAAAAGACACATGAAAAAATACTCCACATTATTAAATCAAAACAAGAATGAAATATTGTCCACCACCACAGAGACTGGCACACATTAAAAAAGAATAGAACATCAAGTATTGGCTTAAAAATGGGGAGCTCTCATTCACTGCTGGTGGAAATGCTGATTGGGCAAGCCTTTTTTGGGAAAACAATTGGATAGCCGAAAAAAACCTGAAAATTGAGATTTCCTATGACTCAACAATATCACTCCTAGGAATATATCATAGGAGCTAAAAATGTAGAAAATCCCTCTGCATTTGTATGTTCATTGCAGCACTCTTCACAACAGCCAAAAACCTGAAACAACAACCAGTAGTCAAGAACAGATGAGTGAATAAAGTAACTGCAGTACACCCATCCTCCACAATGGAATTTTATGCAGCTGTTAGGGAAATAAAGCCATGAAATTTGCTTATTATATGGAGGGATAAGGCGAGTATTATCATGAGCAAAATGAGTACTAGGCAGAGAGATAGAAACAGAATCATCACACCTCATTTGTGCAATATAAAAATAGTATGGTACTAAGATTTAGAGACAATAGATACTCGGCCCAGGAGGTCCAGTCCATGGAAGGAAGTTTTCCACAAACAACAGCATGCATATAGGATAGAGAAGAGATCACTGACAGTCATATAGTTGGAAATGATCTCCCTGGACAAGAATCTGGTGCTTAAAGTAAATAAAATAATAGGCATGATAACCCTCAGTAACATTAAAGCAAACCATAGTGTCTGAAAGGAGTAGGGAGGAGAGAGAGAGAGAGAGAGAGAGAGAGAGAGAGAGAGAGAGAGAGAGAGAGAGAGAGAAAGAGAGAGAGACCCAGATGCAGGCAGAAGGGAGAGTATGAGGAAAATGAAGGCATTGATTATAGAAAATGGTCAATGTGAATAGAAAATGGTCAATGTGAATAGTATTGTATACTGTATGACTGAAACTCAATCGCAAACAATTTGAACCTGTGGGGAAACCTGTATTATGAACAACCTTGTAATCATGGTATTAAATAAAGTAATTTGAAAATATTGAATGATGTATTGAATATTCAATACTGAGCTTTTATATGACTCAATTTCAATAGTGAAAATATTGAATTATGTAATTGTAATTACAGGATTACAAAGGAACCACACCCTGTGCAATTTGGGATTTACTGTAGCTCGGCACTCAGCTAAATCTGTTGGAGATCAGGTGTGTGATCACCTGGCCCCCTCTACTGTAGACAGCAAAAGAGAAAAAGGGTGGCAAAGCCTGTCTTAGGTTGTTGCTGCAGACAGGCAGCAAACTTACCCGTCATTGGCAGAACCACAGCCTGGGTCTTTCCGAGAGGCCCCAGTGGGCAAGTCTCTGGAAGCCCTCTATTTGCAGCTCAGCTTCATCTGTTTGGCCCTGCTCTGAAGCATTCAGCTTAGAGTAAGTAGTGCACAGCCACTTGCTTGGCACTGATAGAATCAACCTGCTGCTTAATAAAGTCGGTCAGCTTACGAAACGCCATGGGCCAAAGGAAATGAGCAAAAGAAGGCCAATTACGGGTCCCAAAATACTGGGCAACAAGGTGGAGAGCCATGGGGAGGTTGCAAACCAGTTTTTGTACCAGGCTTCCTCTTTGCCTAAACCTCTTTTTGTCTCTTCCAAGCTCTTTTCTACTCTGTGTATGCTGTCTTTTACCAGACCCAGTTTATCTTTAAAAATACATTTCTCATGGAGGGTAGCACACAATTCCCCTTCTTTCAAAAACAATCGATCTAAACCCCGTCTGTTTTGCAACATAACTTCAGCAAGAGAGCCCACAGTTTATTGGAGATAGTCAAGTCCCATTTTCAACTCTTCTACATCCCAAACAACAGTTTGTGTTCAGGCAGATATTTGTCCCTGAGTATGTACTCGGGAGTAGATGCCTGTTCCAGTGCCGGCAGCAGAAAGCCCAAGAACTGCAAGGGTGACAGCTGTTAGGGGCTCTCTTTTTTTGCCTGGAATCATAAGGGTTAAGGGCAGCCTGAAGAACAGATTCTGTATAATATGAGAGAAAAGACCAGTAGAGCAAGCAAAAATGGTTGAATCAGGAGCCTGTAAAAAGAGAGAGGTTAGTGTAACCACAATAGTATCGTTACAAATAGGTTCAAGGGGGGATGGGAGAGCATATGAGGACCAAGAAAGCATGTTCCCAATCCCACCACCTGTTCCACAGTAATCTTGTGTGAATCAAGATCGTCTTGCCATCGTAAGTCTTCCGATTTGTTGGTGGTCGTGGGAACACCGAAGGTGGCAACGCCTTCATAGTAGGGCGGTTGGGGGGAATAGCATATCCAGCAGTTTTCATAGTTAGGGTCAGTCATAGTGGCAGCAGAAGCATTCATCATGCCCAAAATAAGCTGTGCTGTGGATGCAGGTTCAGCAGGTATAACAGGTCTAAAATATGCTGTGGGAGTAACTTCTGCGGGTGATGCTGTGTATGAGGAGGAAAAGATGCTGAAGGAAGGGTAAAAGGCAGTCCATTTGGATGGTGCAAAATGAGATTGGGTCCCAGAACTGCTCCTGCAGGAGATGGCAGCTGCTCAACAAGCTGTAAAGAAAAAAATCATGCCAGGGTCTGTGCCAGAAATATACAATTGAAGTCCCCATTTTTGGACATAATGTAATAATTAGTAATGTAATAATAATAAGGTTGCACCATAGCTCTCCTTGCCAAGTGCTACATGAACCATCTCTGGCTTCTTTTCTGACTTTGATAAAGTCAGTGGAGGAGGAGGGATTCCAATAGGCATCGCCTGTGGATTCACAGCCCCAGGTGGCACAAAAATAGGAGTCCCTTCTGCCACATATGCGGTTGTACTCACGGGCACGGTGGATGCTGGGGCAAACATAAAAATCAGTTTTTTGAATGAGTTGTCTGTTGAGGGCATTGACACATCCTGCCAGCTTAGAAGGAATAACAGGGCGGCCCTGGGATCCTGCGGTGTATCCACCTTTACTGTAGCCATTGGCAAGGGTTTGAGGCGGATGAGATTGGCGCCAATAAGTGTGTGGCACCTGCCAATCTTTGGAGGCTCCGAGGGCCAGGTGGCAAAGATCTGTAAGCAAAAACAAATCCGTGAAAGGCTTGTGGGAGATTCTGGTTTGGGTGGCTACAACATCTCCAGCCTGGGTTTTTTTGATAGCCATGTATAATTAAAAGTTGGCAATGGCCAAACCCGTGGGCAGGAACAAAAAGGAGGAGCCCCAAAGGGGGCTTAAAATTCAAAAGGAGAAGGAAAAGAGTTATTATCAGCACAGTCTTCAGGCAGCTTTGCATTGTCATGGTCAGCATCTGAAAGAAAAAGAACATCGCTCTCAGGGATCTCTTCCCTGGGTGGGTTATAAAGCTTAATTAGCCTTTCTGGCAACCATCAGGATTCATTTGTTGAGCGAATGTGGACACAGGCATGTCCTTTTCCCCAAATTAGCACGGGATCAGGGCCACGCCATTTGCCTGTGGCCACATCCTTCCAGAGAACGATTGGAAGTCATTTTGCATGGATGGGTGCCAGAATAGGTCGGTAGAGCATGAGACTCTTAATCTCAGGGTCATGGGTTCGAGCCCCACGTTGGGCGCCACCTGTGACCACCCAAACCTGCCCACAGGGATGGGAGTCGCCAGTTATTCGTGGGTCATGAAGAGGCCTTAACCTGTAAAAGAATTGGGGAGGGGGACAGACAGGACTCAAGACAAGAATCTGATCAAGAGTCGTTTATTGCAAAGTTCACAGAGCTTATATACCAAGCTACAAAGAGGCAGGGGGTGGGCCTGCGGAAAGAAATGTGTAACATGAAGGCATTTGCCATTAAAACATTTACAATTACCCAATGTTTTTACTAAACATAAAGTTAAGCCTAGCTCTTAACTCATGCTTGAAAGGTCAGCAGGAACGAGGCTGGCAATATAGTTTAGCAAATCTCAGGCATCCTGTTAGGTAGCACAATTTGTGTAACTTTTTCTTGATTTTTTACTCATTTCCTAAGCCCCCCGGGGTGGGCGGCCTCCAGGGCAGCTATACCAGGAAGTTCTGCAAAACAGTAGCAGAAGCAGACCAAGGGTATGGGGCTGTCAGGTCCCTGACAGTACCTGGTATGTTATTCCTGAGATGGTACCAGTTTTCCTGTACTATCTTTTTCTTTCAGAATTTTTATTTTTATCATGCAACTGTTTTTACTGTGGCCAATTTTTGGCTTCCAAATGATTTTATTGTAAAGAAAACAGTAAAATGTTATATAATTAAAAAATACTTGGGATTTTTTTAATAAAATATTTATTTAAGCACCATAATTACCAGCATGATTGTAGTTGGGTTTCAGTCATAAACAGAACACCCACCATTCACCAGTGCAACATTCCCATCACCACCACTCCTTCCTCCTCCACACCCTGGCCTGTATTGGAGACAGGCATTCTACTTCCTTATTCATTAATATTGTCATGCTAGTTGTTAGTATAGTTATTTCCCTAACAGCATTCATCAATCTTTGAAGGGATATTTTTTTTAATGTTTTTGACATTTCAATTTATTTGGGGTAGTTTCTGAAATTTCGCCATTTTCTTATTTGGTTTGGATTGGGTATATATGTTTTTCTTTTAGGTAATTTTCTACTGCTTTATTTATATTGGATTTTACCCTTTTATCAGATGAGGACTTGGCAAATAATTGCTCCTAATCTTTAGAGTGTATCTGTATTCTGGTCATTTTTCCCTTTAAGGTGGGGAAACATTAATTTAATGTAATACCATTTTTAATCCTAGAGATAGAGCATTTTCATCTCTACATCCTTGTATCTGAGAATTTGGCTATGATGCAGAAAGCATTAAATTCATGTTCCATTGCATACATAATTTACTTTTTCTATTAAAGAGTTTGGAGCACTAGGTAACAATAATTTCAAAAGCAAAAAGAACAATATGCCTTATATAAATTAGCACTACATGATTTTAAAATATAAAACAAAAAATAAGACGTCTTTATTTATAATAGCAAACTGTTATTGGAAAAATAACAGAAATTTTCTTCCTTTCTGTGCATTATTATTATTAAAAGCTAAAATAACTAACTGCTGACTTAACTACTAAGAGCTTTAAGACAAGGTTATTCATTTTAATTGCTACTACAATACATTTTATTCTGCATTTCATCCACTGCAATAGGATATACAGCATTAATTAAATGTACTTGTCAAAACTGAGTAAGCTCCATTATCATTATTTGCCAGTGAAAAGATTCTGTAACTAAATACAGAGAAAATTCAAGTAACTTCACTGAAGCACATTGGGACTAAAATGAAATATAATTAAGTTGAAAATGACAAATGAAAAATAGACACAATACCCTTTGTGGTACATGTATTAAAGCAAATCTAAATATTAATATTTTGTATATGATATATAAAATTTAACAACTCCTAACATATATGCCTATGTAAAAAATCAATATATAATTTACATATTGGTTTGGGGAATACACTGGGTTTAGTACAAGACTTACTCCTACTCTGTACTCCAGAATCAGTCAGGAAGAGATATGAGGGTTATGATATAATTCCAATATTTGGAACTATATATATTGAAACCATTGGTGTCAAATATTGACCACATGAAATTCAAGTGTTCTAAATGTATAATTAACCTAGAAACAATCATTCAATATAATATTCACATCATAGAGGGACAAATAAGTCCTGTTCTTAAATGTACTACAATGGTTGGATTTGGATTTATTCTTACATATAAATTTTTTTCCAACTGATAAAGTGGCATCATCATGAATCTAACATAGATTCTTTCAGACTATATGAGGAAAACATATATGTTTAGAACTAAAAATACTCCAAATATTCAGAAATTGCGTCTGGCTTATTCAGATACTCTCAGATAGCAATCATTACTACTCCCCTCCTATCCTTTTATATATAATATAATATAATATAATATAATATAATATAATATAATATAATATAATATAATATAATATAATATAATATAATATAATATAATATAATATAATATAATATAATATAAATAATATAATATAATATAATATAATATAATATATATAATATAATATATTAAATATAAATAATATAATATAATATAATATAATATAATATAATATAATATATATAAAATATAATATAATATATATATATAATATAATATAATAATATAATATATATATAATATAATATAATATAATATAATATAATATAATATAATATAATATAATATAATATAATATAATATAATATAATATAATATAATATAATATATCTATATATAATATGTACTAGATGCTGATGGTGTCAGATCCCAGGCAAGTTAGCGACCTTGCTCAGGTCAGCTTAGGGTGAAATGAAAATAAGCGACAAATGGGAGTGAACTGAATTAAACCCACAGGAGTGATTGTGGTGAAAAGACTCCTTATTTCCTAGGAAGAAGGAGTATTAAAACAGTTTTATAGCCAATAGGAAGATCGAATAAATGGAAGGGAAGGGCCTACTGATCAGGTGTACTTATAGTGCATCAGGTCTGTGAACATGACCTCCGTGACCTTGGTGATTTGGGAAAGTATGGGAAGTGGCTCCTTTGTGACATGCCAGGTATTTGCTCTAATAGGGGCTCATTCCCCCTCCCCTAGTGAGAGAGGGAATCTCTTCTTTCAGGCCTCCTTTCAGTGGCATATAAATTTGCCATGCTAGAATGGAAATCCCCAAAGGGTCCAACCTTATCTCTGCAGGGCCCAGGCTGCAAACTGCCCCCCCCACACACATATTTTATTATGTTGGAGAGATCTTAGAAGCTCAGGTATTTGGGGAATGAAGGAATATCATCTCTGGACAGCTAAGTGATGCACTATCACGTGGGTCATTTCCCTTAAGCTGGTCATGAAGCAGGGATCAATTAGTAACAGAAAGAAAATCAGAACAATTGGCAAAAGCCCAGGTGAGTATATCGCTCAGGTACCATGGGAAGGAATCCTGATTGGCAAATTAGTTTCTAAGCTTGTTTCGAATATTGGTTAATTTAGTGATGCTATTTTCTTTAGCCCCAGACTCACTCATATAGTAAAAACTTTGTTTCTTTAAAACATGGATGTGTACTTTGTCCACTGTTATCAGGTCCAGGACTTGACTGTTTTGCACAACTACCTCAGCCAAGGAGGTGATCTGTCCTTGGGGGCGTGAGGTGGTGGAGGTACAGTTAATCTTCTGCAGCCACTGGACGAAATCTCCGGGAGAATGCTCCCTGGGCTAGTGCCTTACTTGAGAGTTCAAAAGAGGTAGGTCAGTCCTGCCACTATCAGCAGAGAAGGAGGATGGTGTTTTGTCCTGGTCTGTGGCAGTGACTAGGACACCTCACCTCATCAGGTCCTGTAGAGCATTAAACAGGGTACCATGGCCTCCCAGCAGCGATTTTCTGAGGCTGATGTTGTAGGCCTATAGTGAGTAATATTATATCAGATATACAAACCTTCAGAGAGTAACATTATATCAGATATACAAACCTGCAAGGGGTTACTCCAGGGTTCAGAGGTTATCTGGTTGCAACAAAACTATTTCTATAAGTATTGGTAGGTAGAACAGCGGTGGTGCTAGTGTTTGCTCTGGAAATCGTCGAGTTTTTAGCAGTGGCAGGATATCTGAAAAATTAAGAGGAATAGCAGCAAATGGGTTGAAATACAGAGGCTCAGAGAAAACAGTGATGGAAAATTTTAGAGGCATTGGCAAACCCTAGAAGGCAGAGGTCATATTGTAGGCATTTTGGCCAAGAGGGAAAGTGCAAAGTAGCAGAAAGCACCTTTCCCAGATTCTACTCTATCTCTTTTTTTTTTTTTTTGGTTTTTCGGGCCACACCCGTTAGATGCTCAGGGGTTACTCCTGGCTACGCACTCAGAAATTGCCCCTGGCTTGGGGGGACCATATGGGATGCCGGGGGATCGAACCATGGTCCTTTCCTTGGCTAGCGCTTGCAAGACAGACACCTTACCTCTAGCGCCACCTCGCCGGCTCCTCTACTCCATCTCTTGCATGAAGTGCAGAAACCTGTCCTTGGCCTTCAAAGGAAAGAAGGCCCTAGATTATGCCAACACCACCAGAGCATAAAGGCCCACCCTGAGCAGTTTAGTCAATACTGTCTTGCTAACTGAGATGACAGGATTACAGGATCTGTATTCCTGAATTTCTTGAATGAAATCAAAGAAATATGTAGCACAGGTATTCCGGTTAGGGGAGCCCTTCCTCCTCCAGTATTTGGTAGCACTCTCCATAGGTAGTGAGACTCCTGTTGAAGGAGGGGTTCGCTGCTAGTAAGGATAGCATAAATAAGAATCAGTCCAAGTTATATCGTTACTTAGGTAAATGACAATGGCCTTGGAGCCCACACGTTGGGGGCATAACTGCTTTCCTATAATGGAGGTCTTTACTCAATTTCCAGGGTTGTTTTTATCATAGTGAATTCACATTGGGTGTGCAGAAGAAGCAGTACAAGGCTTGGGTCAACTGAATACATCCTGAGGAGGAGACTGAATGCAAGTACTTTTGGAGCTTGGTTTTTATTTTATTTTATTTTATTTTATTATTTATTTGTTTGTTTATTATGCTTTTTGGATGACTCCTGGTGACACTCAGGGGTTACTCCTGTCTATGTGCTCAGAAATCGCTCCTGGCTTGGGGACCATTTGGGTGCTGGGAGATCAAACTGTGGTCCATCCTAGGTTAGCCTCATGCAAGGCAAATGCCCTACCGCTTGCAGTACCGCTCTGGCCCCTAGAGCATGGTTTTTAATGTTTGCTTAGCTTGCTCCACCATTGATTGACCCCTTGGATTATAAAGAATACCCATGACTTGTTTTTTATTCCAGTTTTGGAAAATCTTTGGAAAAGAGTGGGATTAGAATGAAGGGCTATTATCTGTTTTGATTTCAGCATGAAGTCTGTAGTAGAAAAACAACTCAGCAAGTGGGAGGTGGCATAGCAGGTCTTCTGCTTGGGGTATGGGTTGTCCATTATGAACCCCCAGAGATGGTATCCATGATTGTTGCAAGTCAGCCCCTGAAGAGGTTGACTGGTGGAGGAATGGAGGATGAGGCCTTTCTCCTCCAGCTCAGACCAAACATCTGTTACCCTGTTCAGTCGGCGGTTCTGAGGTGAATGCAGCGGGAAGAAAGCCAACAGGCAGTCAGGCTTCCGAAGAAAACAGCTCCTTATTCCATGAAGAGGCCAAAGCCAAAAAGCCTAAGACTAGGCCCCAGGAAACAAGCCCCTTGCCTTCCACAGACCCTTGCTTTTATCCCCCAGAATTAGGTACCACCCAATGGTGGGAACAGAATCATGTACCACTCTAGGGTGGGAGCAGAATGCCAGGTCACACCCTAGGTAGGGCACAATCACCCATCAGGGTAGGGTCAGTAACATAATAATCCTATTAAAATGTTTACATACACAACACATGATTACAAAACCCATCTTCTGCAGCCCAAATGCTTTAATGTGGGTGGCATATGTTTGCCATAATACCTTAGATGTAGGCGCCAAGACTTGATACCTCTGTGCTGTAGGCCAGGGGCTTGGATATTCATTTGACAGGATTTAAACCTTTTCACAATTCTTGTTAATTGATAGATGTAAATGTCAGCAAAATGGGCTCTCAGTTCTTTCAGATCGACTTGGGAACAAACATATAGTAGTTTTGCTGACTGTACTGGTTACAACATAGCCTCAGTAGAGGCTAGATGGTTGGCAAGACCCAACTTTATGGTATCTGGATTTACAGTCCCTTTTACAATGGAAGCCTTTTTGGCAGTGGGGGCATATTCTTTTATGTATTCTCTTTTATTCTTTCCTTTGCCCTGTTTAGAAAAGGCATATATATATTTCCAATGGTAAGTGCTGCTACACTTAAACTGTGTGAAATCCCATCCCCTTTATTCTCACTTAATATTTTTTAGGGCAGTGGCCATAGCAGTGGTCTGATAAGTGGTGTGATAAGTGACCAACACCATAGTCTGTGTTCTAACTATACAATCCTGACAGCTGGCATCCCTCATTCCCTCACAAGCTTGTTTTCATTCGGGAGTCATCCCTTCCAAGTTTAGTAGATTATTTCATTCTTTAGATAGGGTTAGGGACCTTCCACTCAATGCTTTCCTTTTCTCTCTGAACAAAGTCCATGAATGATCTCGGAGCCCTCTGGTGAAGGGAGGCCAGAGAGGTAGAGCAGTTCACATCAAGGGGAGAGGGTAGGTAAGGTGCTCCCATAACTGTAGTGACAAAAGTGTACTTGGCCAAAGTACACAGGGATCTGCCCAAATAAGACTTCGGGAATGTCACCTTTACCCTTCACTAAGAGGAGATCCATAAACCAAGTCGGGGCTATGTGCATTTCTTTATATGTATTTTTTTTATCAGGGAATATTGCTGCTACTTTGGACTTGTCCAGCAGAAAGAAGGGTTATGTGTTCTTTCTTTATGTGTATTTCCTTATTGGGTAACTTTGCTATTGCTTTGGATTTGTTCAACAGATAAAAGGGTTTATGTGTATTTTTTATGAGTATTTCCTAGGGGACAGTGTTGCTTTTATAACTATATATCAGGAATTATAAAGTCTTATCTCTTCTGAGGGATAGATACTACTACTTAACCATAGTCCCCTGGTGCTACAATAATACCTTGCCGCAATATACTCTTTTCCTTTTTGCAAAGACCCAGCAAAATGGGGATGTCTTATGGAAGAGAGAAGTTCCCATCTATTATGGATAGGACCTCCAAAATTTATATGCAACAGGTGGGCTCTAATCTCTGAATATTTGTCATATTGCCTTGACTTAAGCTTCAGCTACTCTGAGATTGGCTATTAACCCCTCAATTTTGGGATTCCATCAACAGAACCAGGAGTAGGCTTCCAGCTACTCCGACAATAAGGGAACAGTGAGAAAACTTAGTGCCACCCTGGCAACAACTTGTAATTGGGACTTTCTTTATGGTGACATGGCAATGATATAGGACTTGTGAAGAGCCCAAAGACTCTATTGTAATGCCTAACCATGACAGCCACTAAAACAGAAGGAGATGAAGTAAAATAAGACTTTGTTTTCCCCTAGTCTAAGAAGGACCCTCCAGGGTTAGGCAAACTCTAGACAATTCTGAAGGATACAGTTTTGATGCATAACCGGATGCTTCCTGTAAAGCCCACCCTGCTGTTATCTAGATTATCTTCTTTTATTTTCCCAGATTTTACAGTGACAATACATAATAAGAGCCACTTTTATCAGTTTGCAAAAAACTCAACTCTGGATATAAAGGCTCTGCTTAAACACACTGGTGGAAGCTCTGATACTACTGATTTTGGGATCTTCCCTCTTATGGAGAACTGTTGTATATAAGGAGAGCATGGTCTATCTAGCCCAGGGGTCTCAAACTCAATTTACCTGGGGGCCGCAGGAGGCAAAGTCAGGGTGATCCTTGAGTGCAAATTCAGTAGTAAGCCTTGAACATCGGAGGTGTGTGACCCAAACAACTAAAACAAAACAAAACAAAAAAAGATTCCTCTAGGGCAGGGCCACTAAATGTTGTACAGAGGGTCTCAACGATTCTAGCCCATCTCAAGTTTGTGTTTAGCAAACAGAAGATGGGTAGATGTAGCTAAACACACAGAAACTAACAGAGCAATTCATCTTTTTTTTTCTCTCTAGACAGAAGAAAACATCTTGTCTTTCTCCTTCAATGGAGCCCACATTCGGTTTTTCCTTGAAACAGAGTATAGATCCTATTTATTTCCTTTAAACAGAACATTTAACTTGTCTTTATATTTTTCTTTTAACCTGATTCGCTGAGACCTTTTATACCCCAATTGCTCACCTAAAATAAAATGTTGTTGGATTTATTCCCCCAAAGTGGCTTGTGGATGGTTTTTGAATCTGTGAGCTCTCTACTCAGCTTACATCTTGCACCCAGACAAGGACTTGGAACTCTGGCTACTTTGGTGAATCTAATGACACTGGTCACAGTCAAAAGCCTCCCAATGACGCAAAAGAAAACCTGAATTCATAACCACATAGTCATTATCAAAGATCCTCTATGGGTCTTTGAATTATTCCATTCATGAAATAATTTCTGGAGAAACTTGCCAAAATGTCTCCCATTTGTAAAGATGTAATGTAAAGTCCTCTAGACCAGAGGGATTCACAAAAACCATGGAAGGATGTTTCCTCCTTAGAATTTCTCATTTCAAGATTAAGGAAGGTAAAGAGAGAAGAAAAAGGAAAGGATGAGAATTTGCACAGTTCAAAGAGACGTCCTTGCCATCCTATGAGGCAGTTGAGAGGTGAATGCTGGGGGTGGACTTTCTAATTTCACTGGAATTGCCCCAGTCAGAAGCGTTCAGTTTACTGTCCACCTTTGTTTAAGTCCTGAAGACTTTCTCTCACAAATGGATCACAAGATCCAATGTGGAAGGATAGATCTGAAAAGGAGTCAAAGGTTAGAGGAATACTTGTCACCCAATTGGGTAGTCAGTGGAAGAGGGCTGAAGGAGACCCCTCTTTGTTTCTCTGAAGAGTAACCCCAGTAAGAACCCTTCAGTTGGTCTTCACTCTTTGTTATGTCCTCCCTACTTTCTTCCTCCATAGAAAACATAGGAAAGAGAAATATAGGAAAGGATTGAAACCCTAAATGGAGAAGCAAGCTACAGTGAGGTAGTTCCATTGAAATTATGGGTCTACTGGACATACAGTGTCCCTAAAGGGACAACTGTGGGGAAATTGTTCCATTAAAACCCACTGCTAACTACAGAGACAGTGTTCCTTAAGAGCGCATCTGCAGGCCCAGTTCTCCTCTGAAACGTAGGGACTGCCTGTCGTGGTGCAGCATTCACTGAGCCCTATGCTTGGGCGCCAGTGAAGTAGGTGCTGGTGATGTCAGGTCGGCTTAGGGTGGGGTGGAAAATAGAGGACTGGAGTGAACTGCATCAAACCTCCAGGAGTGATTGCAGTGAGACAATTATTTGTTACCAAGGGAGGAGGAAAATTTAAACAGTTATAGCTAATAGAATTTACCTGGTCAGGAAGATTGATTGAAAAAAGGGAAGGGAAGGGAAGGGAAGGGAAGGTCCTTACCGGTCAAGTGAAATTGCAGTGTAACAAGTCTACAGACATGACCTATGCACTAGGAAAATGTGACCTAAGTGATTGGAGAAAGCACAGAGAGTGGGCTTTATTGTGACATGCCAGGTGTTTGATCTGACAGGTGCTCTTCTCTCTCTCTCTCTCTCTCTCTCTCTCTCTCTTTCTCTCTGTCTGTCTCTCTTTCTCTCTCTCTTTCCCAGCTAGGAAGGAGGGCCTTGGCCTATAAGGTGAGAGTCTGCCCTGCTAAAATGGCAATCTCGGTGGGTTCCCGATTTTTCTCTGAAGGGCTCCAGCTACACGTACATGCATATAAATATATTCATATATAATGTAATCATATGCTATATATAATTACATATAATTTATTATTACATAATAATTTATGGTTATACTGAATAGTATGTTATATATTATGTGGTATATATCGCATATATTATATACAATAAATACAAAATAGAAATAAGTAAAATATATATAACAAAATATATAAGCTATATGTTATGATATATGATAAATTATAATATAATATAATATGTAACATATAGCATATAAAATAATGTATAATGATATAAATGATATGTGTAAATATATGTTCTATTTAATAAATATGCTTATATGTATAAATGTGTATATATATATAAATTTTGCTATAAAGAATAATCCACACCAGAATAGAGTCTGTTCTGTAGCAGCTCTAGACATTGTTAGCTGTCTGTTTTGCTGAGACTTAGCCTACTCTACAGTCTTATTGTGATGACTTATATTTTGCTTATGTTTTAGTAATAATCATCAAGTTTTAATAGTAATCATTTCTCAATTTCAACACACCTATTCCTTCTTCTATGCCACTAGGAGTACTCTATTGTCTCAAGTAATCTTCTAACCTATTAATGAGACAGGCATCATATTGCTTTCACTAAACTATTATTTGGATCACTATCTTTTAAATAACTACACTGATTAGATTCTAAGTTTTTCTGTGTTCAGTGGGTTGTACAGCAAGTTTTTGATTAAAAATGCCATACTTTCACAATCATTCGATCACAAGTTTAAAAGTTAGCATTTAAAAAAAATAAAAGGTAAAATAAAATGAAAAGTTATGTAACCCAGCATTAAAGACAGAATTGTAAGTCAAGGAATAAACTTCTTTTTCAATTTGTAGAAGTATTGGCAATGATAGGATTCCATGCGTACAATTTTCCACCAACACAGCCACACCGAGAGTGTCACCATTCCTCCGACAATGTCACAAGATCCCTGTGAGATGCTTTCATACACTTCTTGAAATATAAATTCTGTAGGCTAACTCTCAGACTCTTACCACTAGAATTTTTTGTTTTTTACCATATTCATTTATTTCATAAATTCAGTATTTGTCATTCTTCATCTAAGTGACTTGTCTGAATATGATGCACTGAGAAAAAAATGATGGTAATTCTAAAGACAAACAGAAAAAAAAGAAAGAAAAAAGAGAGGATGCTTGTAAGAAGGAAAAGTGAAGCAAAGAATGAAAGATGAAAATAGACATTAAATACATATATGCATCTGTTGGGGAAGGAAAGAAAATATAATTCTAACAAGATTTTTAAATAGTAATTCTGGAAAGACTTGAAAAAATTACTAGACGTTTAAGAAGGAATGTCTTGTAAATTTTTTAACTTACCTTGTAAATATTGAATTCATAAGTGCTCTGAATAAATATCATAGGCAATGCCCAGTTTTGGGAAGTTTATCTTTTAGCAAAGCTCCATTTTTAAATTTCACATTTCATAATTTCCTCTAATTCTCTTAACCTTTATTAAATTTTATATTTGTGCTGTTTATCTCTTTCATGCAAATTTTAAAATGTATTTTTTAACAGAATGTGAAATTTCCTCTTAAAAACACTCACTACAAGTGGAGAAATTTTTGAGTACTGCTCTCTCACGGACTGCATGTCACTTCACTCTTTTTGATGCGCAGTGCTTACAGGCCATCCCCAGGATGAAGTCATCTTGAGAAATTCTGCATTTATTCCAGCCTATCAACACAATTATCTTCTGGTGGGCTTTTTTCTTTTCTTCATTATAGGAGATTATTTTATTTATTTAGTACTGCATGACTTTCCAATATATGTATATCTATGTAAGCATAGTGCATGCTTTATGCCAAAGGACCCAATAAAAATGCATGATTATTTAGTAATCTGTTTTTAAAAAACATAAGAACAGATACCACCCTTATCTTAGTCAAAAGACTGAGAAGCGATAATCTGTTTTAATGACTTTTGTATCATTTGAAGTTTTTCTGTCACAATATGAGCTTCAGTTTGTTCTTTTTAGGTTCCTCCTCACTGTGATAGTGATGCCTTATTTCTTCTGAACTTGACAGTTTGTGAAGGAGTGCTTCAGTAGATTCTAAAAGTTCTCATTATTAGAATTTTTTTCATGACTTTGTCACAGTAAAACTGAACTTGTGGGAGTGTTGATTGGAAAACCGCAAAGTAGCTTTGACTCACCACATATTTTGATTTATGGATACTGATAATGACTTTGCTTACCTGGGAACAATAGTTTCTGTCAGATTTCTGACAATAAATTAATATATTACTTTGCTAGTTTGTTTAGGTGGCATCCTCTTATTAAAAGTATAGTGTTACAATACATTTTCATAATCAATCAGCCTGATAGCATTTCTTTTCCTCCCTATTTATTAGTATATTCAATTATTTATATACCTCTGACTTATGATATTTGTTATTTTAATGATCATCATTCTCTTCTTACATAGTTATTGGCCATCATTTTAAAATCATCATTTCTTTGTGCTCTATATTTTTTCCAGAAATTTCTATTCCTTTATATATATATGTATATATGACTATATGTGAAATAATGTCTGGAATGAGGATACTCATTGTTTCTGAGATACTATTTCTTTTAGATCTTTTTAATTAATAGGGCAAACAATATCTATGTGTATCTTATAAACGGTGAAGGTATATGTTAGAAAACACTTGGTAGAGAGAAAAATATATCAAAATATGCTGACAACTATTGCATATATATTTATCCTAAATGTAAAATTCATATTTATTTTCAAAGCTAATCTGTTACCACAAGGACCACCGTTGCTTTGCCCACTTTCAATTTTCACCCCTTATATTTTTACACAATATCTGAATTAGTATAGTTCCAGATGAGTTATATTTATAACAGTATCAGAATGTTAGCACATAAGGCTAATAATATAACTTGATCAACTAGCAGGGGTCCTCAAACTTTTTTAAACAGGGGGCCAGTTCACTGTCCTTCAGACTGTTGGAGGGCCAGATTATAGTAAAAACAAAAATCATGAACAAATTTCTATGCACACTGCATATATCTTATTTAGAAGTGAAGAAACAAAATGGGAATAAATACAATATGTGGCCTGCGGGCCGTAGTTTGAAGACCCCTGAACTAAAATATGTATGGGTGACTCCTTTTACATTTCACATAATATTCTATTAATTTTTAATGACTCATTTGAAGTTTTAACACTATTCTGGCATTGCGTACTTATTCATTTCAGAATATGTTTTGCATCTGCAAAATTATAAGCATCACTAATTTCAGTCTTTATATTGTTTCAATCACTTGAATGCTATGACATAATTTGAAATGTAGAAAATGCTTTTCTTTATTTTAAAATTTTCAGAAGGACATAAGGTTTACCAATTAATTCTCTTGGCTTGATTGCTATGTTCCTTTATCACTGAATTGTACTCCATAATATTTTCTGCCATTGTTAGTTCAGCTTCTTAGGTATTTCAGGGAAATTTGGTTGTGGGAACAATTGCATGCAGGCTTATATCTAAATATTTGTAAAAAATCACATTTTAGGGCCAGGTAGGTGGCGCTGGAGGTAAGGTGTCTGCCTTGCAAGCGCTAGCCAAGGAAGGACCGCGGTTCGATCCCCTGGCGTCCCATATGGTCCCCCCAAGCCAGGGGTGATTTCTGAGCACATAGCCAGGAGTAACCCCTGAGCGTCAACGGGTGTGGCCCAAAAACCAAAAAAAAAAAAATCACATTTTATTCTTCATTTCTGTCACACACATACTCATACCATTCTTTACTATACTAGTTTTTATTGGGACTGTATTGAGAGTATAACACTATTGGAAGATTTTACATCTATAGTAGCAAATTTTATACACATAAACCAATATTATTTCACACAGTTACTGTATCATATCTCATGGCTTATAAAACAGGTTTAAATATTAATGACATTTAATTAAATTTACTAAAAAATACTAGTGCATTGATTTTTCTTCAACAAAATATTTAATCCATTGCAAAGCTATGAAATTAAGTTTTTTAGAATGAATGATTATTAATTATGCCCTGGAGATAGATATAGCATTAGATAAGTTCAATCTATAAATGAACATATAAAATATGTGATCCATGTACATGTCAGAATTTAAAGAAATGAAAGCTTAGTGAGCAGCTGACTGACTGGAACTTCATATTAATCATAATGACATTGATGTTGTCTTTCTTGTCTGACAAAGTTAAAATAAGAAGTAATAGAGCTATTTTTAAATTATTAATTCACCTAAAGTATGTAGATTTTCAAAAATATAATACAAGGAAATAAAGCTTTATATCAAAATGGTATAGCAGCCCCCTTAAGTATTAATTATTTATGATTAAATCCAAGAGTAAACATGAACTGTTAAACAATCTTTGTATATTTCAAGAATAAGATTGATTCTCCAAAGGTCACTTAAAAGTCTCTTCAACATGTGTTAATATAACAATTTAACTACTATTCCAATTATCAAATGTTATTTAGATACTGAATGTTATTTAGATACTGGAGAGAGAAGTGACTTTAAATGCTCTTCTTATCAGTTTACTATAAAAGAACAATAATAACAATAAGTATATTACCACACAAAAAAGAGATGGCTTTATGAAGCATTGAGAAGGATGTAAATGCTTAAGATCTAAAAAATCTAAAATAACTACAAAACTTAGAAAACAAAAATGTTCTACCAGACACAACATAAAATAGGTGATATAATCTATGTGACAACTTAAACTTCATTTTAATTTAATCATCAATTCTAGCAGAATATATGTACATATGTAAACAAAGAAGTACCTACAGATGTTAGACTTTCTCACAAGTGTTTTGTCATTATGTATTATGTCATTATGTTTTATGACTAAAAACTATGAATAGTTTACAAATATTTTTGTATAAATATGGTTTGATATTTCTTAATTGGGAATACTTAGGAAACTACTGGATTTAATTATTAATAGCATTTATTATTGATTATTAACAGGAATTTATTAGCATTAACTGCTCTCAAATATGCATTTATTGCTTTATTATATATGCAATACTCATACACTCTGTATGAGACGTTCATTCAGCCCAAAAGCCTTATCAGCATTTGTCATAATTTGTCATTTTAGCTTTATTGTTGATTTGTAGTAAAACATGTTATAACTTTTTTATAATGGACCATGATGATATTTGCTTTTCCCATTAACATTTATATGTAATTGTGCGGGTTATTTTGTCTATTTGTATTAGTTTCCTTGACTTACTTTCTTTAAGTTGTAATTTATTTCTAAATTGTAGATCTAACATTTCTCAAAGAAGGTGAGGGACGACCTAGTCAGTATCACAATAATGAAAGACCTTGGCAGTAACCTTGGATGTAATTGGGGCAGGAGGGATAATTTGATTAATAATGGTAGGTTTTGAAAAACTTGGATACAAATAAAAGTTCTTCGGCTAAACATATATTTCTGTCATTCAAATATCACCCTGTTTGTATGCATGATTGTAATATATATTTTTCTGTGTCAGTTTTATAATAATTATGATAGAAACATTCATATGGCTGAAATCAAGTTAAAATTTAATCTATATTTAAATGGTATCTTCATTTTTCTAAAAATTCACTTTAATCACCAAAACTATGGAAATGCTTCATATGTATTAAAAAACTAATTTACTTTTGCTATCTTACATTTATAAGAATGATATATATTAGACATACATTACACCCAGATTTTAGTTATTATAGAAAGTGCTGCAAGGAAGACGGGGCTTCTCTTTCTCAAGCCTCAGTTTCAATTAACACTGCCCCAAACTACCTGGCCATCCCAGATAGCCATCTGCAAAGGACAATAGGGAGCAGTAGAAATGGCACCTTAGACATCAGGAAGTTATTTTAAAGATCACCAGAAGCTAGAACCTACTCATTCCCTCCCTATATAAATTGGCTTGTGACCTTTGGTGGGTTGTTTTCTCTGGCAGATGGCCCTGATAGGTAAGTTTGGGACTTGTGGCTGAAGAAATAAAGTTTTGCTTTGCTTTACTTCAATTGAGTGGTCTTGTCTTTGGATTCCAGACCCTAACACCATCAAGACCTGTTTTACACAGACACAATTTGTACCATTTTTTCTCTTTCCTTTTTCTTTTCTTTTCTTCCTTTTTTTTTTGGAGCCACACCAAAGACTTACTTCTGGTTGTGTCTCTGTACTCAGAAATTACTCCTGATGGTATTGGGAGGAGAGTGTCTGGGATTGAGGACAGGACAATTAATTGCATGCAAAGAAAGCAACAATTCCGTTGTTCTATTGCTCTGGTCCTAATCTCAATCTTTTTTATAAATAAAAAGAAGGCATTTCAAGGGGCCACAAACTCAGGGAAGATAAAAATCTAGGAGATACAGAGGCCAAGGTTTATGTAGTAGTTTTTGTGTGCAGATCTATTTTAGTGATTATAGTGCCTCTTCATGCCCACACGTTTTTGCTGAAGAGATGATCTTGGTAATTCTTAATTTCCAAACTTTCTAATTGTCGGAAATGAAGACATCCAAGAAATGCATAAGTTTAGCAAGAGAGTGATCTTCCGAAAGGAGAGGAAGAAAAATGTGGATCAGGACTCTTGATTCTTCAATCAATCACCAGAATATCTGACATTTCAGGTGACCTCCCATGAATGGGAATCCACTAAATACTCTTGCCCTGCCCCTTCCTGGGGGAAGATGATCTAAAGACACTTGTATAATAGATTTCTCTTCCATATACACCCCCTTTTGCGATGTTTAGCATTAATGCTTGCTTAGCATTAAATATGTATTTGCCTGTATGCGGGGTCCTGAAGCCCCCCAGGGGGGCCCGGCCAGCAGGAATTAGCTGGGAAGACTTCTCAGACAACCGCACTCCTATTTTGCTGGGTAGAAGAACAACCACACCTGTAAAAATCTGAGAGAGGTTAATAATAAAGACCTAAGGCAATATCTCACTGCTCAAAGGCAACTTTATTTGACTACAGCTCCTTCTTATATAGTGAAGGAGAAGGGGGCAGTACAAAGGTGATGTCAGTCATACTTTTGGCGCGAAGGCCCATACAAGGCAAGGATGTATTTCAGGTTTCAAGGAACAAAGAAAGTAAATCATGCTCTAAATAAGGAAGTGGGCAGTGGGCTAGGGGGCTGGATGACCTTCAAGTTATGATGAACGTGCTGTTTCTATGGAAATTTCTAGTGACCTTCTAGCTGCATTCCTAATTGCTTGACTATCAGGAGCTGGTGCAAGATGTGCTTGCCTCAGTGATCTTGAACAGACAATGTAGCATACACTTATTGATAACAGCCTAGTTCACTCCGGAATATAGTTGAGGGAGTAAGACCTCATTTCTGGGAATGGTACCGGGCCGTGTTGCTCTCCTCCGGGCTACAAGATTAATTATCTCTTGCAGCTGCACATTCCTTTCTCTTTGGCCCAAGAACTTACAGCAAGACTGCATGTAGCCTTTAGGTGAAAGGCTGGATTATGGCAGAAAGAACAGCAAAATGGCCTCAAACAAGTCACAGTCCCCAACACCTGTAGGTGACTAGCTTTTCTTTCTTGGTGATGGTCCCTAAACAAAAAATACTGTACATTGCAGGAAATCACATGACTATATTTTCTTATGATCAAGTATTCTGTTGTGTACATGTGCCACCATTTCCATAGCCAGTCATCTGTTAGTGGTCATTTGCATTGTTTCCATATTTCGGCTATTGTGTATAATGCTGTGCTGAACATAGAGTGCAAATCTCTTCTGCATTGTGTTTTTTTGGACTTGGGGTCTATTGCCTGGAGTGGAACTTCTGGGCCTTATGGTAGCTCAATTACATTTTGAGAAATACCCACACTTTCTTCCAAGAAGACCAGAATTGTCAACATTCACACCAGAAGGTAATACGGGTCTATTTTCTGTAACATCTTTGCACATAGTTGTTATAATTTTATGATAATTTCCAGTGTCTTTGGTGTAAGTAGATATCTCATTGGTTTTTTGATTTACATATCCCTGATGATTTTTGCTATAGAGCATTATTTTCATAACTCCTTTCTTGCGTGAGTGATTTAGAAATAATTTATCCTGGTCTCTGTGTTGTCTTTATAATCTGGTCATCTTTTACTTTGAGGGACAGAGAGTCCCACTGATTTATCTTTGCTTCCACTTGTTTGGTTAGTTCTGTTTAGTCTTTAAAGCTGCCTGAGCTTAAAAATCATGTTGCTAATGTAGTCTGGTTTGATATCCCCAATCCATTTTTATATGACTATTTTTAATAATACCATTATTTATGCACCATAATTAAAGAAATGTTCATAGTTTGGTTCCAGTAATCCTGCAACAGTGTAACTTTCCCATCAACAATGTTCTCCATTTCCCTATTGCCCCAGTACTGCCTGTGTTTGGGACAAGCACTCGATTTCTCTCTATTCCTATTATTGACATGGTATTTGTTAATATAGTTATTTTTCTAATTGCATCATTAATCTTTGTGGCAAGCTTCATATCGTGGGCTGGTCATTCTGGATCTCATCTCTCTTGTCTCTAGGTATTATTAACAGATTGTCTTTTAATTTTCATAAATCCCACAGGGGGTGAGACTTTTCTGTGTATATCTCTCTCCCTCTGACTCATTTCACTCAGCATAATATTCTTCATTTCCATACACGTATAGGCAAATTTAATGGTTCCATTTTTCCTAACATCTGCATATAATACCTTTGTGTAGATATACCTCAGTTTCTTTAGTCACTCATCTATTGTCAGGCACCTGGGTTATTTCTATATCTTGGTTATTATAAATAGCACTGAAATGAATATAGAAGTGAAGATGGCATTTTATTTTCTTGTGAATTTTGTCTTTTTTCTGGAAATATAAGAAACAGCATTGAGTACATGCTATCAGGGGGAAAATGTCATTTTAATCTTTCTGAGATTTATTTATCATTTATTTATTCGTGGGGGACACATTTTTTTTCCTTGAAGCCACCACTGTTTTTGCTGCTGCAACCAGCTTCCTTGGTACAACTAATACTGAGTGACTTCTTTTTGAAGGAGAACATCCATTTTTTTTTCTTGGAAATAATGTGTTTCTTGCTTCCTCCTGATCACCAGCTGGTGGTCTCTTACTCTTGGAAAAAACTTACTTTGCCAGTGGTCTCGTCAAGATTATTATTATTTGGATACAGTATAGTAAGAAGGAGAAAGACAAATGTGAAATAATGGAGGTAGGGATCTCTAGAATAAAGATACATACGTGGTGTTAAAGAAGGACAGATCTAAATATGCAAACATGATGTCAGTAATGAGATGTAAACTAAAGACCAATCTTAAAAAGCACTTATTATGATGGCAGGCTGGGGCAGGAGATGGTTGCATGGATGAATTTTGGGAAGATTGGTGGAGGGATGTGGATACTTGTGATGAGTGTTGAAATATAAAGTTTTAAACTAACTATGAATAAATTTTAAACCACAATGTTTGAAGTAAAAATTATTATAGAACAAAGATGATCACTATTAGTTTTCGATAATCTTGGAAAATGACTTTTTCTTCATGGTTTGGAGGGCAAAAGGTTTCATCATCTATTATCATGAGATATCTCGTCTTTGTTTTGTTTTGTTTTTCTCTCGAAACATTCACTTGAATCCTCACCTCAAAGATTCAGGGGCCATGGCGCTGTTTTTGAAGATGTGAGGTGAACCAAGACCTACTATTTCTTTTTCATCTTCAAGCATTTTGTCTCTTCATTCTTCAGCCTTCTAAAACTTTTGCATCTGCCTCCTCTGCCTCAACCATCGACTCCTACATGACATCCAGATTATTCCATGGAATGTCTCCCATTTTATAGAAGGGCAGTAATCCCTCAATTTACTCTCAAAATTTCTCCACAAGTATTCCACCACAAACAGTTTTGGTCACTACAGCAAAGCAATAAATTCTTGAGACAATATTGCATTTATTTGCCAGTTACAGGAGAGGCATATTTTGTTCTTGGCAGCTGTTCTATCAATGAAAACTGAGGGAAAAACTGAGTCCAAATTTTGGTGTTTTATCTTGTCTTCAAGACTCTGAAAATATGCTGGACCTTGGGAGTCACTCAGACACCAAGTCTGGCATGCAGTTTTCTCATTTCTGCTCTCACGTATTCTTGTGTTTTATTAGCTTGTACTTTCCATTGTACCTTTAAGTTCCATAATTGTCCTCAACATTTTCTCTCTGAATTCCTCATCAAATACGTCATATACCTGGCTAATGCTCATTGACCCATCAGAAATACCAATGTCCTTTATAATGTTATAGGTTTCTGTGTTGCTTTCTCATTGAAATTTTTATTACCTTTATGCCTTTTTTGGGGGGTTATGATGGTATAGATAGTTGAGTAGTTAAAATGTCAGTTTGTCTTTTCTGTGAGATGATGAAAAGAGGAAAACAAAGGTAGAATTAGCAGCCATGTACTTTGGGAGAATTCTGGCCTGAGAGCCAAATTATTCAGTTTTGAATATAGCATCCTTGTATTCATAATTCTTATTTATTTATTTATTTATTTATATTTTTATTTATTTATTGCTTTTGGGACACAGCTGATGATGCTTAGGGTTTACTCCTGGCTCTGCACTCAGAAGTCACTCTTGGCAGTCTTGGAGGGGGGGATATTATGGGATTCCAGGAATTCAACCTGGGTAAATCCCGAATTAGCTGCATTCAAGGCAAATCCCCTACTGCTGTGCTATCTCTCTGTCCCCTGTAATTCTTATTTTTGATGATGTAATCTTATTCTCTCAAAAGAATCCTTGAGAAAAGTATAGATATCAGCCATATTTTTATTATTACACAAAGCTGCTTTATTCTTAGCATGAATAAGAGTTTTTCTGCCTTAGTAATGATTCATTATCTTGATTCTTTGCTTTGCTATAACATTATTGGTAGGATTTGAATATTTGAAATTACATATGCAAATAAAATTAATTTTCATGAAAAAACAAGAACTTTATTTTTATAAAAAATATATCAGGGCCGGCGAGATAGCATGGAGGCAAGGCTCTTGCCTTGCATGCAGTAGGATGGTGGTTCAAATCCCAACATCCCATATGTTCCCCCAAGCCTGCCAGGAGTGATTTCTGAGCGTAGATTCAGGAGTAACCCCTGAGCACTGCAGGGTGTGACCCCCCAAAATATCATATCATTATATATATAAATACACATGTTTTGCTATAAAAATAAATTTTAAAATATATTGAATTAAATATATTATGTATCATATAAATATTTTAAATTTTTATAACAGAAATCAGAACTTCATATTTCAAAAATAAATATCCCCAGCTATTAAAAATTATTTAAAAAGGAATATATATATATATTTTGTTGTTGTTGTTGTTGTTGTTGTTTGGGTCACACCCGGCAGCGCTCAGGGGCTACTCCTGGCTCTATGCTCAGAAGTTGCCCCTGGCAGGCTTGAGGGACCATATGGGATGCCGGAATTCAAACCAACGACCTTCTGCATGCAAGGCAAATGCTTTACCTCCATGCTATCTCTCCGGCCCCCAAAAGGAATATTTCTAAATAAAATTTTTTCTAGTATTTAATATATCATTAGTATATGTTTATAATACTACAAGGCAATTATATACTAAGCTGTCTTGAAAAATGAAGCTATCACAATTCAATGTTTAAACAATTAATTTTCTATGGAAAAAGGGAAGTTTATCCTGTATAAATGTAATTTATCAGCAAACATCATCCTTCAGTGCTTTTCTTTTTGTAAAATAGAGCATTTCAAAGTTTTTTTAATTGTAAGAATTTATTCATGAGAAAAAATGATTAACATAATGAGATAAACTTACATAACATAATATAGTAAAATAACATATAATTAATATAATATAATAATACATGTAAGTCAAAGAAAGTTTCTGATTAAAACACAAATTTTTTTTCATAATGGCTTACATAATTTTCACACTAGTATTTTAGGTACATATTAACATTGAATATGGGGAATACCCATCACCAAATTTGTCCTTCCCCCATCCCAGTTTCCTTTCTGCAACCCATATACCCACCATCACCCCCCCCCCGGCTGCTAGAGTAGGTGGACCCCCCTTTGTCTGGCTTACTATTAATGATCACATATCTGTTTGGTCCTGGAACCCTCGTTTCCCCTTCTATTTAAGAGGCAGAGCTAGAAAAATTGAGGTATGTGGTTTTGTTTGAAGTAAAGAAAAGCAATAGATCGGGGTACAAAATAAGAGAAAAAAAAGTCAAATACGCTGAAAATGGGCGGAGTCCCTCCTCAGTTTGAGAGTGGATGTGAAAAAGGTAATTGTAAAAAAAAAGAAAAAGGTAATTGAAACACCACAACGAGCATTTCAGAGTTTTTTAATGATATTTTTTGTCTTTTGCTCTGTGAAGTAAAGACATAAAAGAATGTCAGGTTTGGTGTTTCTTCAGGATAGAACAACTGAAGTCTCTAGTATGACTCTAAATTATATATAAGTATATATTTAGTATATTATTTAATATTACATATTATAATAATATCAAAAATGATTTGAAGTATTATGAGTTTACCATTGCCAATAGCATTTGATTATGTAATTCTGTTATAGAAGAATAGAACTCTGGTTTCATATGGACTAGAAAAATACCAAGATATTATAGGGTTGAGCAACTTCAGGCTTATCAGAATATTTTTCAGCTTTGAATATTTGGACTTTCTTGAGACATATTTTTATTCCTATATTTTAATAAGTGTCTGATCAACCTTTATACTTGTATTAGATTCTTGGATATAATAAACTAGAGTTACAGTTAATCTGAGAGGAAGTTATCTTTACCATCAATCATACTCCATTTTAATTCCTTCCT
Source organism: Suncus etruscus (assembly GCF_024139225.1). Taxonomy (NCBI): domain Eukaryota; kingdom Metazoa; phylum Chordata; class Mammalia; order Eulipotyphla; family Soricidae; genus Suncus; species Suncus etruscus. The sequence continues at coordinate 1,906,610 of NC_064854.1, forward strand.
GCCTTAGATTATATTTTGATGCTGTTTTATATTTGGAGATGATGCTGATTGGTTAAAAAGCTTGAAAATTATAGAGAAAGCGCTTTTCATGTGAGAAGGAAATTGATTTGGGAGAAATTTGAATTTATTTGTGTCAACATCATATGTCAAAATTCTAACACCCAGGGCCATAGTATTTCTCAAGGGAATTAATAAAGTGAAGGGACAGAGGTAGATCAGAATCTAATCTCACTAGTATTCTGTAAGTAGATATGAGGACACGGACATATGCAGACAGAAATCCGAGTGAATATAAAAGAAGATGATCAGCTATGTACTAGAGATCTTGGAAGGGATCAGTCTTACTTGTTGAAAACCCCCAGTGACGCTGGACCAGAACAACCAGGCAGATGGAACCCCTAAAGTGATTATTCCAGGGATTCTCTTTAAGGCAAAAGCTATGGAGACTCTGCTCCAGAGATGGGAAAGGATAGCACAGAAATTGACACCGTCTACCTCTGATCACAGAGTTCTGGTTAAAGGAGATAATATTTATCAATATTATGGAATTCCTAAGTCTCAAAGTTTATGCTTTTCCTCTCGCTGATGACTTGCTCCCACTGGATATTTCTCTGCTAAATCCTGTCCTCCTAGATGTACCGTAGTTCTTCTTGGCCTATATAAGCATGTTATAATGGAATAACTGTGTCTATCTTCAGTCTCCGACCTCTTCTTTACCAGTCATCAGCTGTGGGCAACAAACTTGGTATGGAATGTACTGGAAAGACGGAATGTCAGAATTGTGAAAAAAATTATATTTCAAGTCAACAAGCTTGTGATTCTATGAGAGTAGGTTTAGAAAATTAATAAATATAATATAATATATAATAAGTTGTTATATCTTAAGTTTAATGAAGGTAATGAATACTTAAAATATTTTTAAACAAAATGGCATTTTTAACAGCCTAGAAATTAACGAAATTAAGAAAGTAAAATCTCAAGTATAAAAATAACTTGCAAAATACAATCGTATTATAATAGTAATGAGATATTTTAAAGTTTTGCAGTCCCTTGTAAGTCCTGTTGGACCCTAGTTTAATACATTTACTGTACTTTATTATTTAGTATGACACAGATCACCATAATTGAGAAACTGACAAAATATTTATAAACTTAGATAATATTTTAAAGTAGTTTTTTAATAAATATTTTGTTCCACAGGTGATAATTATTAAAACTATAATAAAATAGTTGGCACCTTTTTCAAATATAGATATAAGGAAAAGAAGTACATGAAGAAGATGAATTATTATTCCAACATGTCAGGATACGAAATAAGAGGAAAATATATTTTTTATTACACTAAGCACTTGTTTCTCTGAAAAACTTAGAACATCATAGAAAAAGAAGGTCTTGTGATTTCCAAGTTTTTGGTGTTATTAGGAAGAAAAGCCCATTTTCATTCTAAAGCCAATGCACATAGGTTCTTGACTTGCCTAAATCCTAGAAAATAAGAAAAGAATAAACAATTGAATGAAAAGGGGAACAAAGGACAATGATGATACTGATATATGGTGATTATATTGAACTTTAATGACCACTAAAATGCTGAAGTAAAACTTGACATTTCATATTTTATTATTAGAAATATAATATGTTCATCAAAGACTAAAGATTTTGAAATGACCTATGTGAAAGAAATGCAAAGTAATGAAAGTAAATGCAAATGCAAGATGGAATCGTAAAAGACTAAAATTTCAATAGAACAAAGTAGTTAGTTAGGTATGATTCTCTTCAGAAAGGAAGAAAAATGAAGAGATGGAACATGAAAATTGTTATTTCCACACCTGGTCCCTGAAAAAAACAATTTCTACATCTTATGCATAGTCAGAAAACAAAATGGAAGGAGCACTTATTTTGTTTTGCTTTATTTTATTTAGTTTATTGTCTAAAATTATCTTTATTCAGAAAATACAGGAGAATTGAGAACTTCCTTGCTAAATAACACATTTTAAGTTGGGTTGGTGTGTAGATGATTCCAAAGTTAAAGATAATTATTTTTTGCCTCAACCTGGGACACTAAACTCAAATACTTAAATTCAAATCATTTTTATAGAATTTGCACTTTCATCAAAGCACAATGAAGAAAGAATACTTTTAAGCGTGTAGATCTATTCTACAGTTCTCTTGGCCTGCTTTTATAAATGGATCAATATACAGAACAAGTAGGAGTTTATTGGCAATGGCTTTGGAATAGAAAAAGAATGGGTAAGATTCCATTATTACCAGTTCCAAAACAAATTCTTTAATATCTCAGAATTCATTTCTTCACCTCTATCAAGGAAGTAACAATAATTTTATTTAAATTTTAACTTAAAAATTATGTAATACATACAAGTACCTCAACAGTTAGTGGCTGCAATAAATACTTAAAATATGTCTAGACAGTTTGTAATTAAAGTATTATTTTGTCAATGTACTTACTGGAGCCAGATTTAGATTTTATTGTTTCATAAAGTTAGTATAGTTATAAAGTAAATATGTTTCATTTTATGATAGTGATAATAATTTGGATTTGCTCAATAAATCTATTTTAAATAAAAATAGTTTCTGACAAATTTATTATCTTCAGTTCATGGTACATGGATATAAATTTTATTGAATCCATATGTTCCAGGTTTCCAAGGCCTTTGTCTCTGTTCCCAGAACTTGCTTACAGGCTGCCATCTCAGAAAATGTAAACAAACATCTGTTCTACTACTTTCTCTGAACACTTCAGCCCTATGAATTGACTCGTTGATATAAAAGGGCACCATTATGATCTTCATTCTATACTTTTTTCTTGGATAATTCATAGGACTATATAATTGCAAACATACCCTTGCAGAAAATTTCAAACTGAAGGTGGGAGAGGAAAGTGGAAACACAATTGTTTTTGGGGGGGTTGATTTTTGTGCCACATTTGGTGATGCTCAGGGGTCTGTCCTAGATCAGTGCATGCAAGACAAATGCCCTACCTCTTGTGCCACTGTCTGGCTCCCAAAATTCTTATCTTTTGTTTATTTTTTGCTTATTTTGGGGTTACAATGGCAACACTCAGAGGTTACTCTTCACACTGCACCCAGAAATTACTACTGGCAGGCTTGGGGGACTGTATGGGATTCTGAGTTTGAATCTCAGTTGACCTTATGGAAGGCAAACGTCATACCCATTGTGCCCCCAAATACCTGTTTTAATAATACATTTTCACTGAGGTAATTCTTAGCCTAGCTCTGCACAGACAGGTGGATAAACAAGAGATAGCAATACATATAAAAATGCCAGCGGCAGGCTTGTTGCATTCCATCTTCTATTACAGAAAGTCTGTGTATATAGTATTGTTTGTGAGGAAGAATTATGAAGAAAAGGAGAATATTGAAAATGAAGTTATGATAATTTCAAATTTATTGTTCTAAGTATTTTTAAATTAGTTGATCGATGATCCTGGCATCAAAAAGATAACTTTCAATGATCTATCCTAGATATGTTTTGTTCCTAATCTGAAAAAGGGTCAATTCATAACCAAATTTCCAACAATATGAATCCAACTTGCATTTGTACAAGCACACTACAAGGGTTTATGTGAATCTAAAAGGAACACATATTTGTTTTCTTATAAGGGTCAGAGTATTGATTGTTATACATAAACAAGTTGAAAAATAAAATTAGAGTATTTTAAGAGGGTCGAGAGAGAGAGAGAGAGAGAGAGAGAGAGAGAGAGAGAGAGAGAGAGAGAGAGAGAGAGAGAGAGAGAGAGAGAGAGAGAGAGATTAAGGTGGGTAAGATGCTTGCCCTGTGTTAGGCTGTATGTAGCTGGACACAAATTCCACAAACAGAAATAAGTTCAAAGTAAGCAAAGTTTATTTTATTTTATTAGAGCTCAGCGCTGAGGACCCTCAAGCAAAAAGACTCTGAGAGTTCGTCGATCCCTTCAAGCAGTCATTTCATATTCTCCCTTACACAGGCTGTGGCAGACGAGTCCACATTAGTACTTTATCTGAAGCGAAGCAGATGTGCAGAAGCCAATGTGGTGGTGAAAACATCCTGACAAGCTTGTGACATACATTATGTTTCCTACTTGGGCTGTACAATTCCTGGCGGGCTCTAACTTTGAATGCCCAGACAGGAATGCCCTGTTCAAACTTGTTTAAGGCTAGTTGCTATATTTTTTATAAAAATTTTAATTAATATTTTAAATAAATTTTTCTGTCGTGTGGTGCTACACTGTCTCACACTAATCCAAACTGACCTGGGTTTGATACCCAGATTTCTTTTTTTTTTTTTGGCTTTTGGCCAAACAGTGATGCTCAGGGTTACTCCTGGCTCTGTGCTCAGAAATTGCTCCTGGATTGGGGGATCATATGAGATGCCTCGGGATGAAACCTATGTCTGTCCTAAGTTAGCATGTGTAAGGCAAATGCCCTACCACCTGCGCCACCGCTCCGGCCCCTGATCCCCAGAATTCTATATATTCCCCTGAGCCAGTAGTAACCCCTGAGTACCACAGGGTGTGCCCCAACACAAAACAAAGTAAAGTGATATTTTTAGAGTATAAGAATGAGGACAACATTCCTAACCATATACGTGAATTTTAGTTTTTAGTTACTGTGAACTATTGATGTAATGATATTATATTCTTTTTATAGACACATCAGTCTACAATACTATTGTTTTTATTTTGCTGTTTATCAAAATAAATCAACAGAAAATTATTGAAGAAATACATTGATAAAATTTTTAAATTATTTTTATATTTTAAATAATATTTTATGGCACATTTTTATACTGGTGTTTACATTCAAATCAAAACAATGATGTATCATCTCACTTCCATGAAAAGTTTATTTCAAGAATAAAGAAGTTAAACTGTGAAAATAATATATGTTGATTTTTTTCTTTAATTTAGCAGCACTTCATTTTAGTGTGTACTAAATGTATATGTAATATGTATATACATACATATTTATGTATGTATACACCACACAGTTTCTTTTATTATTCATTTCTTCTCAGGTACTTGGAATTTTTCAGATTTTATCATTCAAATTAGTCCTGCAATGAATATAAGAGCAATGAATATAGTTCTTTCTGAAATCAAATTTTTCAGTCTTTGGATTAGACGAAAAGAAGTTGAACTGCTGGTTTATATGCAACCTTAATTCTTAGCTTTTTAAGAATTTTTGATACTATTTTTAAATAGGATAAATAAAATTATTAATCAGTGGATAAGGGTATTTTTTTCCTTAATTTTTTATGCTGACATTGATTTTTTTGTTCTTTTTGATGGTGTGCAGTTTCACTTGTGTGAACTGATTTCTATTATTGTTTGAATTTGCAACCCATTGTTATTTTACAGAAAGAATTTTTTTTAATAATACCCTAATAACTACCTGTATGTTTTCTTGTGAAAGTTTCTGTTCATCTATTCTCCTATTTTTTTGATGGGGTGAAACAAATTTCCATTCCAGTATATATTTGCTGCTTCTTCAACCCTACTGAATGCTTGTCTTATGTCAGCTGTTTGCTTTTTTGCTCAAATTGAGTCAGACATAAAGGCATCACAGAATCTTCTTTGCTGTTTGCAAAAATCTACTTTGCCTCATCAATTCACATTTATATAATAACAGAACCCCTCTTTTTACCACAAGCATTCCAAAATTATCTTTTTTATTATTTTCTCTCTCTTTTTTCTCTTAAATACACAACACAGTAAGCAAGCAGAATAGATAATTCTGTTTAAAAAATAGGAATGAAGGGTAAAATCAAAAATTATTAAAGAGATATATGATTGATGTAAAATTAAGTTCTATTAAGAGAGTAAAACAGATATCAATATCGAAAGTATTCACTTGCACAAACTAATTGAGTGTAAAATTAATCTGTGAGTGAACATAATTCCATGACTAAACAAATAAAGCCTTTGACAAAGATAGAAAAATTAAAACAAATGAGAATGATGCATTTTCTTAAACACTCCTATTAGGGGTTAAATGGATAGTTATATCATAGTTTAAGATATTGTATTGTAGAGAAACTTTTAAATTTTGGAATTTATTTAAATAAGGTTATATTTTAATATTTCTCAAAGACAAATATGCCTAGAAGTAAACAACAGGCACATGGGGTGAATTCAAATTTAAATTGAAGGAGTAATACCTTTTTAATTCTTTGTAGAATAAGCTATTTGAAATTTGTTATGCCATCAGAGCAAAAAGGTTTCTGCTGAGAGAAACAAAATTTTGTTATAAATTATAATGCAAGTAGAAAAAGCAAATTATAGCCAAAACAGATAAAGAAAAGAGAAAATGAATTGAGTGTGTATATATTTCCATATATAAAACAATATAAATATATAATCTTGATATCAAGGCATTAGATATAATTGGTATGAATTGTTTTATGGGAGTAAATTGTATAGTGTTCAGGGTGCTTGCCATGCTGGTGGGTGACCAGGTTTGAATTTTCAGTAATCTTGTGTTTCCAAACTACCAGGAGTGATCCTTGAGTAGACAAGGAGGAGTAAGTCCTGAACACCTCTTTGTGTGGTCAAAAAATTAGTAGATCTTATACCTATACAAAAAAATTAAAAGCATATAATATATGTATATATCATAAATATTTATGTATAGCTATCATACTTATTTATATATACTTATATTAATATATTTATTTAAAATTTTTTGGCAACCCTCAGTGATGCTCAGGTGTTAATCCTTGCAATGTGCTCAGAAATCGCTCCTGGCTTGGAGACTATATGGGACACCAGGGGATCCAACCGTTGGTCATCCCATGTTAGTGCCTGCAAGGCTTAGCACTTCGTGCCACCTGCCTCAGCCCTTATATATAATTTTATAAATGTAAGAAATATTTTAAAATATATACATATTATATAAATACATTATGTATAGATATAGTCATTATAATAAAAGGTGACCTTGTGGTTGGACAATTAGTATGCCTGTGGAAATTGTAGTCTGTCTTATGACAGGGTTCTTCCTTAGTAGAGACCATCCTGCTTTTGTAGCTAAGTGTATTTCCTTTCTAATATCCCCAAAGCTTGCTGCATCAATGCAAAAAAAAAAAAGGAGAAAAGATAAACCTGCCACCTCCTCTTTTTTTAATTTTATTTTTATCTTCTATATAGGAACTACTGACTTGTTTTATAGCCTTAGGGCATGAATTAATTTTTTAACCTCACTTATGTACCTTTCTACAAATTGAAAAAAGAAAAAAGAAAACAAGAGAAAGTGTTCCTGGGGCAAGTGATCTCAAATGCATTGGTGGAAAAAAACAAGGTCAACGAATATAGAATCAAGAGATCCAAATTATAACCATTCAAACATAAAATGGGTCTGTTCACACTGACAGATAGGGGGGCTCAATGTGGAAGTATGGGATGCACGCTGGAAACTTGGGTGGAGAAAAGTCAACACTCCTGGTGGAAATGACACTAATTCACAGTTAGTGTATGCCTGTAACCCAACTATGAAGGACTTATGATTCACAATAATCTCAATAAAAATAAAAAATAAGTAAGCAAAAATAAAAGAGAAAAATTTCCTGGCAGGCTCAGGATGATATGGCGTGCGGGGAATCAAATCTGGTCAGCTGTATCCAAAGCAAAAACCTTACCACCTTTGCTCTCATCTGGACCTATTTTATTTTAAATAAAAATAGGGAATAATTTTTAAAGTACACGTTAATAATAGATTAAAATAAAAAGTAATTATCCAAACAACAATGAGGTACCATCTCACATCACAAATTGTACCAATTACAAAGAACAACCAGTGCTGGTGTTGATGTAGGGAGAGAAAAACTCATATTAACGTCTAGTGGGGATACCATCTAGTCCAGCCTTTCTGGAAAACAATATGGATATTCCTCAAAGACATTGGGAATTGAGTTCCAATATAATATAGCAATACCAATCGCAGGGATATAACTGAGGAACATAAAAACACAATATATCTATGCCTTCTGAACTCTCATGTTCATCAAAGCACTATTTACAATAATCATAACCTGGAAACAACCAAGGTGCATGACAATAGATGAGAGACTAAAGAAAATTTCCTATATCAACACAATGGGATACTATACAGCTGTTGGGGAAAATTGAGTCATAAAATTACCTATTCATGTATGGATATGGAAACCATTATGCTGATGAAATGAGTTAGACATAGTCTAGTCTCACTCATCTGTGGGATAAAGAAAAGTAACAGTGAATATGGTAACAATATACAGAGACACTAGAGATGAGGTTTGGGATGACCAATCCCATGGTATGAAGCTTACCACAAAGAGCTGTGATTGCAGTTAGAATACTAACTGTATTGACAACTACCACGACAATGATGGTGAGCGAGAGAAGCGAAGTTTCTATCCCAGAAACAGGCAGGGTTTGGGAGGAGGAAAATAGGGGGACTTTGGGGGCAGAAAATTTGCACTAATAAAGATATATATATATATATATATGTACATATATATATTATATGACTAAAATTTAACTACAAACATTTCTCTAACCATGGTGCTTAAATAAAGAAATTAGTTAAAAAATAAAAATAAAGTAATTATTTACATTTTTACCTAAACATTAATAGTCTAAAATTTGTTAATCTTTTTTGATGTTTGTAAAATTGATTATGTATACTTTAGAGAAAATTATATGTACTAAACTTTTTAAAACTCAGTTTATTTTTTAGTATTTAGTTTGGCTGATTCTTTTTTAAGAATACATTTTTAAAATATCTTGAATTCAGGAATGCAGACTCAAAAATTCTGTCTACTCTTATTATTTTATTCTTTGGAAAAGAGAGTGAATATCTCTAAATTATAAACTAGGGCATTTTAAAATTTTACTGTCTCTTTTCACCAAAGAATATTTTTAATGTAATTCTGGGTATATAAAATCAAAGCATAAAATAATCATACTTTTATTAAAAAATATATGACATTGTATTTTGTTGCATGACACAATAACCCACATTTAAGAAACTCATATCAAGGTACAACATCAGAAAAATAAACAAAATAATAATTAATCTTCAAAAATTGATACTTTGATTAGTTCCCATGTGATTGTAAATTGTCAATGATTTCACCTAAGTTCTTGGATATAGCCATTGAAGAATTCAGGATCAAATCAACAAGATAAGTAAAGATTTGTTATGCCAAAGTGATAGAACAATGATGATGTTCAGGTGACAAATGGCTCCAATGATTACTTAAAAAGATTTAATGATGGAATAAAATATTCATTTCATTAGGTAGAGAATTGCAAAGAATTTTCCTATATAGGCAATTATTCTATCATGGAACAGTTATGTGAATCAATTTAACATTATAACTAAACAGGAGAAATGTCTTTCTACTCTATGCATAAAGTAGAAACTCCCTTTTATACTTGTGCCCTGCTTATCAAAATGATTTTTGCCTATTCTGACTACTGAGATGGTTTGCTCTATACCTTAATAATTGTTCTTTTCTCCAGCCAAGAGCTAGCTAAAGGCCCATTATTTTCTGACTCATTACTAAGACTATCTCTTACTCATATAGTCATGATTATAATTTAAATGTTGTATAAACAATTTATATAAGTAAGTATTGTAATGCATGGTGCTGTCTGTGAATTTATCAAATAGATTTTACATTTTATAACTAGTGGGATTGTAGGCAATAAGTATACCTAATTGTTTCATCAAAGGACATTACCCAGACAGTTCTATGTAAAATATGTAGATGGTGGACATGGGCAGAGGGAAGTAGACACTGGGTGAAGGGATGATTGGAACATTGTGTGTGCCTGAAACCTAGCATGAATAACTTTATAATTCACAGTGACTAATATAAATAAATTAATTAAAAAGATCATATACAGTATTGGAGATGGCATCCAGGACTGCATATAAGGGAACCATATTATCTCATCTGCTATTATCTTTGCCCTTCAATTGAATTATAAGGAGAACATTGACACACTGATAGTTATGTGTCACAGATAGCTAAAGGGAATGACTTTGGTGTAATCCTGCTGACCCAAGAACACTATTTCTTATATAAGTTGGGGGTGAGGGGATGCTGGTATGGGAATCTGCATCACTCCAGTCCTCCAAGGCATGAATAGGGAAGCCCTAATAAGGAAGAAAACAAAAATGAAAAAAAAAAATGAACACGGAAAGTTAACAAGGAAGGTTCTCCCCTTTAAAGACTCTACCAAGAGTTAATCTAGTTTGTCCACATATTTATTTATTTCAAATACGTGATGACGGGACCGGCAGCTAGAGGTAAGTCTTGCCAGCCCTAGCCTAGGACAGACCGTGTTTCAATCCCCCGGCGTCCCATATGGTCCCCCAAGCCAGGAGCGACTTCTGAGCACATAGCCAGGAGTAACCCCTGAGTGTCACCGGGTGTGGCCCAAAACCCAAAAAAAAAACAACCAAACAAAAATATATGTGATGACAGCACATTGTGCTGTATTGAATATAAAATTATTTCAAAATAATGAATTATGAGTTAAATACATTATCTAAATTTACTAGCTTCATATTAAAGTTATTATTTTCAGTTGTTATTTACATCTATGCTTTTTGTGTGTTTTGGGGCCACACCTACGTATGCTCAGTGATCACTCCAGGGAGTGTGCTGCAGTGACTGAAAATGGGTCATCGCATGCAAGGTCATTCTACCTTCTGTGCAATCTCTTTGACCCCATCCACATTTTAATGATCCAAAACTTTTCTTAGCATCTTATTTGTAGAAATTTAATTGTGGCAGTTTATCTAAGTATACCTGACTTCAAACAATAAAATAAACTGGTCTTCTTGGTTTTATATAAGTCAAACCTAAGTTCTAGATTTCTACAAAGACTCACTTAATATCATGAACCTAGAAGCAGGTAACCTTTAATAAAGATCCTGTAAGATTTGAATGTGGGGCCGGCGCGGTGGCGCTAGAGGTAAGGTATCTGCCTTGCCAGCGCTAGCCTAGGATGGACAGCCGTTTGATCCCCGGCGTCCCATATGGCCCCCCAAGCCAGGAGCGACTTCTGAGTGCATAGCCAGGAGTAACCCCTGAGCATTACCGGGTGTGGCCCAACCCCCCCCAAAAAAAAAGATTTGAATGCACTTACAATTGGGCTTACTAAAAGTTTTACACTTATAAATCTGATTGTAGATTGGAGGTTGATCCTTTTGTCTACAATGTTTATACCTTTCTTAGAGATGTATACTTATGTAGTCTTAAAAAATGTATTGTGAAGCATCTACTTTTCTTTGACTTTAGTTACGTTTACCTGGAATTTGATTTACAAATAAGAATTTTCCCCAGTGTATTTAACACAATTTCCTAGCAGGAAAGGTAACAAAATTGGATAATAATCAATTTGGAAACGAATTGTCACCTACTGTTCTACAGAGAGAGTGAATTCAAAGAATGCGCTACATACCCAAACATAAAACCTGACTATAACTATTCTTTAGTTATTAGAATTATTTGAACGGTGTCAAGGGAACAATTGGCCCCATTAAAAAAATGTTTTTATCCAATTAAAATTTATTTCTGTGTGGTTTTCTTAACAAGTCAGTTAGATAATTAGTCAAGAATTGGATTTAATCAATGTACCAGATCAATAAACCTCATTTTATCCTGAAATAAAATCAATTGCTAATCAGGAAGTGAATAACTAAGGATGTTGTGAGATGTCCCACTTACTTTAGCAACTGAACAGTTTTCTTTCAAAATATCAGATATTCTTTTTCCTAAAACTGCTATTTAATTTGTAGTTTTCATGATTATAAATGAAAGTGTGATATTATAAAAAACTCAAATCATGATTTTGATGAATGGTAATTTTAATAACTTAGGTCATTTAATAAATTTAACTCCCCCAAATAAATTTTTCAAGTAGATATCTGAGCTGTTAAGTGATCAATAGCTAAAACATTCAGTACTTTGTTATTATTTTCACAATTTAGATAGCCCTTACTTCTTAATCTCTTCAAGCTCTTGTCATAAGTATCAGACACGTTTTTAGGAAAATTATGTGATAAATTGTTCAATTTCAATGAAAACCTGGTGTAATCTATTAGTTGCATTTTAAGTGAAGCAATAGAGTTTTATTAATAAAATTTACATAGCAAATGTGAGGAAAGCAGAGCGAAGAATATGTGCTCAACAGACAACCACAGGATTCCTTGAGAATGGAAAAAAGCCATAAATAAATAAGTATTAGGGGTGAAGATTGGCTTGAAAGAGCAAATAAGCAAGAAACATGCTTGCAAGAGAAAAAGGTATTCAAAAGAACAAGCCTACAACTACAATTATATCAACTCTTCACTGTCCTTGGAGTTCTGTGAAATAAATATATCACTATATTTAATGTAATATTATCATGCAAGAAATCTTAATTCAATTATATTTATATTTCAAGCCATGACCTATTGCAAATGCTTAATATTACAAGGCAAGAAATAACTTAAGAGTGAAAGTAAGAGTCAATTATCAAGGCTTTTTGATTAATCCTCATATATATATATATAATATATATGGTAATGTTACCCTTTGGTAAGTTGATTCTATGAATTCTAATTTACATGTCACATGATCAATTGCTTTCCTTGATTCTCCATTCCTAATTTACATAGATTATAGTGAATCAGAATACAAAATGAAAAAACAGGTAGGAATGTGACATAAATATATTGTATATTGTTATAAATTAAATATATAATATATACAAATGGTCACTATGTAAATTTTATATTGAAACTACCGAGTATCAGTACTGCTATGATTATTGGAGTTTCCACTTATGATTTTATTGATCACATTAGAGTCCAGCATAGTTGTACTTATTCATCTTTCCCTTTTGTACACCAACAAAAAAGGAAAAAATAATTGTGGATACTGTAGGCGTCTAACATTTTATGCCATGTTTTGTTCTCCTTTTTAGTCTGCATTCAGTAGGGACTCGGTGTTTATTTCTGGCTCTGCAAATTATTACTCCTGGCAGGCTCATGAGACCATAGAGATGCCAGAAATCAAAACCTAGTCATCCATATGCAAGGCAAATGCTCTACTCACTGTGCTATCACTTAGGACCCTTTCATGCTATTCTTGTTCTTGATTCATAGGAACACAAAATGATATAAACATCATTACATTATGTTCAAGATTTTAGGTTTTATTTTCAACATATTCATTTGAATAAATATTAAGTTAGGTCATTATATTGAAACTGATTAACATAGAATTAACCTTCCTTAATGGGCATTTGCTGTCATTTCATTTTACAATGTCCCGTTAGAGAACTAAAATATATATTTTTTTTAATCTTTGCAGCCTTTCTATAGGCCCGAAGTACTGTGCTACTATGTTTTTACTTTACATAACACTCTTTCGGTAATTTAGTGTTGCTTCATATAATCCTTCCCTACAATAATACTTAATTTATGATTATAGCTGGCAGTTCATATTTTCATAAGAATTCTTAGTACCATAACCATATGAATGAATGAGGAAACTGGAAAGCCTGTCTAGAGGACAGGAGGGGATAGGGTGGGATGGAGGGAGATTTGGGACATTGGTCATGGGAATGTTGCACTGGTGAAGGGGGGTGTTCTTTACATGACTGAAACCTGATCACAATCATGTTTGTAATCAAGATGTTTAAATAAAGATAGTATATAAAATTTATAAAATAAAATGTCATAAATGTATAAAACCATAAATTAAATTTAATTATGAATATTATAAATATGAATATATAATTCTAAAATATGATTATAATATAATTATGTATTAAATATAATTATATTAAATCAAGGTTTATAATATAAATTAATGTATATTATATTATTGATTATATAATACATAATAACATATGGTATATAATATAATGACCAATATAAATTAATAATCACAATAGTTATGTTAAGTATACTTATACAATTATACAAATATGAATATATTCTGGATATTATTGTGATATGATCATAAACATATGACTATAAAATTATAAATTTATAACTATTTATTTGTAAAAATAGAATTCTTCATAGATTATATTTTTTACCTCTCTAAAGAAGAGATAGTTGACAATTAGGTAGATATTTGACCAAAAGAAGGTTGCTATTTGACAATTCACATTTCTTTCTGTGTGCAGCATTGATTAGATATAACAAATCTATTAGTTTAATGGTAGATATATGTGAGATTTGAGAGGATTTCTAGCAGTGCTCCCACATATCTAGAGTCCCCACGGGTGATTCTCAGCCAACTGCATTTACAAGTAGAAGCCAGGGACCTGAGTACTCTGATACTCAAACCCTGCAGTCCTGGCCCACCTGAGTAATGATGGAGTTCTCTAGGAAGCTCTCAGTGATGGTTCAGGAACAATATGGTGCCTATCATGAGCTGTAATTGCTGTAATATCAAAGGCTTCTTTAGTGTTTTGAAACAAACAGCAGGTAAAAAATACAAACATTTGGTCTAGTACATTTTTCAAAATTTTTTGGTCGAGATTCTGCATTCTATTGCCCAATGATTATTTTCATGAGGAAAGAAAGTATTTTGTAAGTTGTTAACACTTTAATTCTTGAGATGAGTTTGTTCTAGACTGCCAAAATAGAGTAAATAAGGTAGAGGAGTCTGTCTGTTTGCATTGTTTTGCTTCAGTTTGTAGCCACAACCACCTATATAACTGAAGCATATGTTATACCTATTATACCAGACAATACAGGAACATTTTCCCCAGGAATTATTTTTCTAAATTCATTTATTCTTTCTATTAAAGTATCAATAAAATCATTACACTAGATGGAAAGGAAGACTTTGGGTGTAGGACGGGAGATGAAATAAGATATTCAGTAATAAGTTGAAGTACAACTATAATTTTGGTTATGTGAATAATTTGGGATATTTTACCTGGAAAATATATTAAAATTCTCTCAGGAAATTATATATGTAAAGTTTGGGGGAGGTTATGAAAATATAACAATAGATAGAATGCATGAAGTTGGATACAAAAGGGTCACACGTTTATATCAACTTTGAGCAAAGCAAATATCAAATTAAAGGTGTTGAAAAATGTTTACATAGTTTTATATTCAAGTGAAACCTCTTTTATTCATGAATTCTTTTAGTTTAGGCATTTAAGGGTTAATATTTATCAAGATTAAAGTGAAATTAAGATCCGTGTACTGCTTAGTATGATCTTACAGATTAGAAGCTTGCACAATGTCTGGCCACCAGGTGGAAATACAAAACTTAAAACTAAATAAAGAAAAATAAAGTCCACTTGACTAAGATCTTTGTAATTTTTCATATTTCTCATTCCTTTGATATAAAGTCCACTGGTGTAGGATTGCTCTGATAAGCTCTAGAAATATGAAACCCAGACATAACCTTTGGTCCCAAGAAGTCTCCATGTATTTGGGGAAGAGAAAGGGAAGGGAATAAGGAAGGAGAATTCTAAAAGTATAAAGAAAAGAAAATCAAGGCAACTGGCAGTATTTTCTTTGGGCTTTATCCCTTGTGCTTTTAGGAGTGTCTGCTAATTTATTTTTTCTCAAATAATGTTCTGATCAAATATCAGTAGGGCACTTTCTTTCTTTGATTTGCTTTAAACATGCCTGTTTCCTCATGACACTCTTTTTGTGAGGTATCTGAATCAGGCTCTATGTGTGTTTGTGCCCCAATAGCCTCATGATTTTCCATAAAAACTGGATTTGATTGATACAGGAAACAAATAGAAAAGCAAAGAATAAGCAGAGGAAAATTAAGTGTCCCATAACCGGAGCCCCAGGCTCCAAAATGAGAATCTGATGAGACACAGCTCTGGAAGCAAACGTTGACACAGAAAACAATCCACATAGTGAAAAGATACAAGAATGTTTTCAGGAAATCCAACACACAAACCAGGATTCCCACCACACAGCCTTCTGCTCCTAAGAAGGAAAGAAACTCAGTGGAGGAAGACTGAAGAATAATCCCCTGCAATCCTCAGACCCTTGCTTTTATTGACAAGAACCAGGCCACACCCTAGGATGGGAGAGGAACACCAAGTAGGGACTGATCCAATAATTCCATCAACAGATCACACCTTAGGAAGGAGTACCACTATTGATTAGGGTGTGATCAGAATCCAACATTGCCCCCAGAGTAGAATTTGAATACAAGATGTTAAAAGGCAATGTCTGGAGGTACAAAAAGTGAGGCGATCACCATCTTAATGTTCTGCATTCTTCTGTGTTGGCATCAAGATTAAAGAAAGTCTCTACCCCAGTACCATGAATAGCCGTAGAAAAATGCCATACGGAGTGCCCCTGGGACACATAATCAGGACTAAGCCCGGAGCACTGCCAGCTGTCCTCCCCATCCCTTCCAAAATTAAAAAAAAAAATTATATATATATATATATATATATATATATATATATATATATATATATATATATAATAGCCACATCAGGTAGGCTTAATGAGAAGAAAGAAATGTACTTGCTTGATCACCTCACTAATTAGTACAAAAGAAGCCCAAGGGGAGATAAGGTGCTTGACTTGCTGTCCACTGACCAAGGTTCTATTGTTGGCATCCCATATGGTCCTCTGAGCCTGCCAGGAGTGATCCAAGTTCAGAGCCAAGATTAAGCCCAGAGCATACCCCAGTGTGGCTCAAAAACAAAACAAATTAAAAAGTGTTTGCCTATAAAAAACAGAACCTCTTGGTCTGAGAAAGTGAATGCCCTTAGGTCAGAGCATGTTTCTCTGTTCATAGCTAAAATCAGATTCAGATAAGAAAACTCAATCATACGGATCTCATGGTGCAGTTGTAGAGCTTTCAGATTGGGTTCAGGGTGAGAACAGATACCCAGGAAAGCTGGTTTCTGTTTGCAACAAATACATTGGTTTGTGTCAGGAGGCGATATTTCTACATTTTGAGATTAAATGTTCAGGAGGAAAAGAATGGAAATGGATGAATTTATGTCAGTTTTTCATGTAGCTCTTAGTGAATCTTAAACAGCTTCAGTACACAGAAAATATAAACAATTGTTTTTCGGAATCCAATGAGAAGTTAATAGGGAAAGATGACTCATTATGTCTAAAAGTGTTCTTTTACAAGTGTGGACACACAAACACACAGAAGCAAAGTTGGTGAAATTATTGAAAATTCTTTCAGAAATACCCTAAACCTTTTCTTTGTAAGTAGCAACTCTAATTCTGTTGCATTCTTTCTACAATACAAAAGCAGAAAAAAATAATCATATGTACATATTTGAATAGAAAATTAAGAAAAAAATATTACTATCTTCTCCAGCTTATTGCAAATTTCAGTCTCTCTCCATATTGGCAGGTTTAAACGAGCAGATTTCTTAAAATAATATAAACATACACCTGAAATACGTTTATGTGTTGTCTCTAGAATAATAGCAAATAAAATGTGATAAATAATTGTATTTGACTCTGGAATAAATCTAAAATATTTATTGCCTTTTTACATAATATCCAATAAGAGTTGTGGGGATGAAGAGATAATACAATGAATAAGGCGCTTTTCTACTGCACATTATTTTCTCAAACTTTATCCCCACTGCCCCTGAACCCACCAAGAGTGATTCCCGAGTACAAAACCAAGAATAAGCACTGAGGACAGCCTTTTCTGACCCAAATCCAAATAAAAAAAAAATGAAAAATAACTAGTTTTACTGTAAAATCACAAAAAACACTCACCTATTTGAAGTATTACTTATTAGAATATACTTCTTTTTTTAAATATCTCTGTTTAAGCGCCATGATTACAAGCACGAGTGTAGTTGGGTTTTAGTTATATGAAAAAGAACAATCCCTTTCACCAGTGTTGCACTGGAAAATATTTCTTTTCTCTTCTGTTTCCCCCCCCAGGGGTGGAGGGAAGGCAAGTGGCCATACCCAGGGCTGTGCTCAGGAGTTGCTCCTGGCTTTGAGCTCAGAAATAACTCCTGGTAGGCAGGGAGGACCTTATGGGAGGATGAGGATCTTACCCGGGTTGGTCGAATGCAAAGCAAATGCCCTACCTGTTGCACTATGGCTCCTGTTCCCCGTGTTCTATATTTTTGTTATTAATTACTTTATTTATACAGTTGTTAATAATACTGTTGTTTATTTTTGTCAGATACAAAGTTATTCATGACTGAGTTTCATTCGTGCAATGTACAGCACCATTTACAAAAGCACATTCATTACCACCAGTGTCCCCAGTTTCTTTCCCACCTGCCTCTTGGGCAGTTCTCTCTCTCTCTCTCTCTCTCTCTCTCTCTCTCTCTCTCTCTCTCTCTCTCTCTCTCTCTTTCTCTCTCTCTCCTCTCTCTCTCTCTCTCCTCTCTCTCCTCTCTCTCTCCTCTCTCTGTTTTCTTCTCTCACTCTCACTCTCTCGCTCCCCCTCTCACTCTTGCTCCCTCTCTCTTTCTCTCTCTCCCTTTTTCCTCTCTCACCCACTCTCTCTCTTCCTCTCTTTCTGCATCTCTCACACTTTTACTTCCATCTTCCCCCTAAACATGGTGATGCCTATAACTTTATTTCCTTTCAGTAACCATTTATTGTCCAGAGTGATCATTTCCATCGTTGTCCTAGTCCTCTCTTTTCTGCCTTAATATCTATTTGTGGGAAACTTCATAGCACATACTGATCTTTCTGGCCCTTATCTCTATTTTCTTTGGGAAAATATTTTTTTCCCTTATAATATATAATGAGCTACCTTTTCTTCAGATCAACGGTCTTTTTTTTCTCCCAGTCACACTCTCGCCTGGACTCATTCACCTCACAAAATGGCACCTTTTATTTCAAATGCCACCATAGCCTATAGCTGTTTGAGAAGTTGCAGGTCAATAGCTTTATTTATTTATTTTTTTAATATAGGTCCCTATCTTGCTTGGGCTCAATCTGAATTGTGTTTTTTTTTTCTTTTAGTATTTTCAAATTGGTATCATCAAGAAATTGAGATTATAATACTGAAGTTAGAATAGTTGTCTTCTACTGGTCGATCTGGGTTCAACCCTGTCACCACGTACAGTCCCCCAAGTCCACAAGGAGTGATCCTAAAAATATACTGGAGTGGCTCTGAGTAGAGCCAAATCCCTTCTTCAAATTAAAATAAAACAAACAAACAAATTGGGATAATCAAGCCATTGTATAGAAATAGTTTGAAATAGTGACTTAAAATATATAATATATTTGTACATTAATGTATTGGATTTATCTGAGTTAATATTAATGCTTCTGAAGTCCAAACAATGGACACTGTTCTATGAATGATAGAATTTGAAAATAAACTATTACTCTATACCTTAAGATTACTGAATGATATGCTCTGTTTACTTATGAGAAACTCAGATGCTTTTAAAAACGATTTTAGAACAAACTGTCAGTACTTTTGAAAAATGTTTTATTAGTTTCTTCTTGCTACTTTTATAAAAATGTAATAGACTAGAGCTTTTTAGTAATTTGTAATTCATAGACTGATTCTCAAATAAACCAAGTTGATGTCTAGCTATCCCGGTATCATTCTATTTTCCATTAAACTCACAGGAGTTAAAACTAGATTCTTGTTCAAGGGAGGATCTCACTGAGATTTTGATATTTTTTCTAGATGTTTCTGTTGCTTATTTCTGTATATTAAATTTTTTTAAATTCCAGGTCTCAGGAGAAATTATAATATAATATAATTAAATATTCCCTCTCACTGTATTTCAAATTATATTTTTGTTCATTTTTCTATATCTGTTTTTCTACTTAAATTTATCAGTATGGAAATATATTACAATAATTTTAAATTGCTAATTTTATATCTTAACTATATATTACAATTTAATGTAAATGAAATATTTTGAACCCATCTTCCTTTGATTGGAAATAGTCTTCCTGAACACTTAAAATATAAACTGATTAACACTGATTTAATTTTAAAATCATAACAAATTATTGTTCAAAACCACTTGGTTAATATATCTAAATTATTTTGGTTTAATTTCAGTGGTACTGAACCATGTAAAAAATCACTTAATTATAATATATAACATGATTTCAAAAATCAATTTAGGTCATTGTATCTACTTGCAAATAATAGCAAATAAAGCCAAAGCCTGTGTAGAAAATATAGGCTTTGGTAAACATGCACAATTAACATATATAAGCATAAACATATGGAATCAATTTGTATTTATTATATAATTTATTTTTCAGAAACATCTTTCAATATTCGATAGGCATAACCTTAGTCTTTGCTCTGTCATTTATCTTTTAGCTTTAATATGTGTCTAAATCAGTTTCTAATCACTGCACACAAGTATCAGAGTAAACTTTATAGGTATAAATTAAATAAAGTCATTATCTGATTAGAATGTTTCAATGACTTATGAGTTAAAACCAAAATGCCTGTTCCTTGCCTCACAAAAATATATTTTTCACATTTCTAGACATTTTTCCTCAAGTCACAACCTGAAGAAAACAATCATTGAGACATGTATTGCTTTCAAACATGAAAAATATTGGTAGCCTGAAAACTGTATATTTCATAGTATCTAAGGTAGGCCTTATGTCAAGTTATAAGAGGGAGCTATGTTTGTTCCCCCAGTTTTCAAGTATTCAGGTATTTCCTTCAGTTTAAAACTTAACTTACTTTAACATGGATTTATTAATTCTCATATTTTTACATTTTAATTTTAATTTTAAGCTTCAAAAGTTGGTTTGTTCTGTCTGTGATTTTATATGTCACAGTTAAATTTCAAATTTTTTTTAAAGATGAGTAATTCTAGCAAGGAATATTGAGTAATATCTCCAAAAACCAGCAGATAGATGATAGAGCAGTTATTAGGACAAGGTAGTCAGTTTTAGAGCTGGTATTCATAGCTCTAAAGCTATTTGCATCTTTAGAACATTTGGAAAACAGATTATTCAGTATTTTTAGTATTTTAATGCATTAAGAAATATTACATGTAATGGAATTGTGTTTGTCATATCAAATTTAATTTCTGCTTTTTTAAAATAATTTTTTGTTTAAGCATCATGGCTAGGAACATGTTTGTAATTGGGTTTCAACCATAACTCCACTAGTTAACTTTCCCACCACCAATGTTCCCCCTTTCTCCCCTCATCATGATTTTTGATACTTTATGGGTTTTTTCTTCTTGTTTCTCTGGGATTCCAATTATTCTTATATTGTTTCTGTTGAATCTATCAAAAATCTTCTATTTAATCTGTTCACATTCTTTGAGGACTTTTCCCATTGTCTGATCAATTGCTTTAAGGTTCTTTTCCAATCTCTTCTGCTGTATGGAGTTGTTCTGCTTCTCATCCTCCAGCTCACTGTATCTGCCTTCAACCGCTGTTACTCTGTTGAAGATGCTTTTCAGTAAGGTTTTTATTTCACCTACCAAGCTTTTTAACTCTAATGGCTTCAGTTTGAAGTATTCTTATTTCTGCTCTAAAATCCTTTTGATTCTTACTGTGGCATGTTCAGTTTGTTCCATGCTTTCTTTGAGTTCTATGAGAATTCTTCATATTTTTTCTCTAAAGTTTTTATCTGAAAGGCTAAATAGATGGTTGGTACTTTGCAGATCACCTGAGCTACCATTTTCATTTTCTAAGCATGATGAAGGCCTGCATTGTTTCCCCATTGTGGTGGTTTGTGTGATATTTTCTATGCCCTTTGCTGGTGTTCTATCCCTCAGCTGGGAACCACCAATGAGGTTTTTGGGCCCCAAAGCCAACTGGCTTCGCGGCCATAGACTCTTCTGTCTCTGGGAAACAGGTTCTGCAGCTCTGGGTCCCCATTTCGGATTCTGTCCCTGATCCAGGCAACATCCACCTGGCTTGTGGGTTCCAGAGCTGCAGGCTCTGCTTCTGTGACCTCTGCTGTTTCCATGATGCGGTTTCTGAAGCTCTGGATCACTGTCTCGTTTTCTGTCCCTCACCTGCAAACCACTGACGTGGCTCGTATTTTCTTCTTGAATGAAACAAATGACCATTTTGCAATGATGAGAAAAATAAACATGACACCGATTTTGGATGAAAGAGTAATATGAAACAATATTAATGTGCAATGATAATATTGTTAAGAAAGCAATGTAAGGTACTTGTGCATATTAATGGGAAGTGGTTGGTAAGAAATGGGTATGTGACTCTGAAAACAGTCTTTTTCTGAAATCACAGGAGCAAGATTTTCATTGCTTGTCTCATATCCTTTTTATATCAAACATGCAAAGAAGACTTTTTTATTACAAGAATTCAGAACCCTCACTAATAATATATTCTGCATTAATAAAACACTATTGGTTAAAATATCTACCTTAACAAGTGATAAGCATGATGAATACATACATATAAAAACTTCTTATAAAATGATAATTTAATGAAAGTTCCAGACCCTTTGCCTTTTCTAGGATTATGTATTTCTCTGTGAAGGATAAATATTTTCCGTAATTATAGCATCCAAGTTACACTGGCTTTCCCCTTTTATAGGTACCATAAAGGTGACAATGTATTACTCTCTAGAATTTTTAATCTGATAGGTATTCCTAATTGCTTCATGTAAAACAGAATATGCGTAAATCATAAAATAAGAAGTGTAAAGTCAGTAATTAGGATACTTTTTTACATGTTAATGCATTTTCTAAAAATATGACTGTTACTACAAGGAATCAATCAGATGTAGATTACACCTTCTAAAATAACAGGAACATAACATGACATTTGTCATTTTAATTATAAAAACCTGTCAAATAACTTTAGTCTGTGTCACTTTTTTACAACATATTTACATGTTTCTGGAAATAAATGGGTTCATAAATATGGTGGCATGTTGTTTGCCTTTTTCACATGTAAAATAAAAAAGATCTATACCTATGCACCTGAACTGTGTGTCTGTACAAATAACCACTAGATAATGAAATGTAAAATGATTGAAAACAGCAAGAAATAATAGTTGGAGAGAAATTCTGATACAATCATGATACTTGTCACAGTAAACTATAATTTAAAATAAGAGTATTATTCATGACCTATTGAGTTGGTAAATTTAAAAAAATGCACCACAACCAAATGAACTTTAAATATCTTAATATTGAGGTACATTTACTTAATTCGAGAACTAATTTTGTAAATGCTGATACAGCTTCTATCACAGAATATAAATTAACTTTTTAGTAACTATCTAACCCTATAATACCAATTTACTTCTATATCAGTGCTAATTTGTGTTAAAATTAGTCTCTAGGGTTTTCACTTGTAATATTAAACAAGTTTCAACGTGCTATTAAAAACTAAAGATTTACAAAGATTTCAGAATAAAAATGTTAAAATTTAGTACAATAACTGAAATTCATTTTATCTAATAAAATGCTGGACTTCACTCAGAATATGCTTTTGTGAAAGTATTTTAAAATTAATGATTTTAATGTTTCTGATTGTTTATTTGATGTCTCAAAAAGAAATTGAGATTATATTCTGATACATGCGTACTACCTGCAACATTTAAAAGATAAATAGTATATATTGGGTCACATATATAAATCAAATAAAATAAGAAAGCAATGTTGATTATTTAAAAATAAAATATTTATTTTTGTAAAAATATCAATTTAACTTTGGTATTTTTATAAATTTTTATTTTATATTTACAACATATAGCTATAATTTTGTCAGTATTTATGGTACTGATGTTCAAAGTTAGTGCACTCCACAATACCAGTGTTCAAAGTTCTCCACAACTGTCCATATCTCCAAAATATTTGTTGGAAATATTAGTTTGTCTATTTTTTACATTGCATTTAGTACATAGTCAACATTCTTTGAAATATAGTACTAAACCAGTTACTAAAAGTGTCATATTGTCCATTTGGGTCATATTTTAATTGATTGATGGGCAAAATTGATTGACAATTAAAACAGAAGGCTGTCTTGTAGCACTAATGATTTTCCCTGTGGAATCTGATATTTCTGGCATTATCTTTGGACAAGTAGAATCGAATTGGAACTAAGTAAGGTCATCAGGTCTTGTCTGGCTAGAAGAAGGGTGTGAAGATGTGTATCTTTGCCTGTAGCCAGCTGCAGTTTGATATGAAGATTGCAGAGCTCTTCTTGACATAGAGCCAGGTATAAGTCCTGAGAACATTGGAGTGTTGTCCAAAAACAAAACAACAACAAAAACATACCAAAACATAGCAAAACGTTACTTGCTGTACAAGTCTATCCTTGATGTGTAATCCTTTCATTTCATTTAGTCTACTTCTTCCTATTCTCATGCATATTTGGAAATGAATGCTTACAGATAGGCCTAGAAGTAAATATTTTAGATACTATAATATTTTGTATAGTTTTATATAAGTTTTATAGAATTTTCCATAGAATTGTAAAAAAAATTATATATATATGTATATATATACATATATATATATTCCTGTTTATACCACACTGTTTTTATTACCTTAAATGACATTGTTTTTGCTTTTGTTCTGGGGGAAATACCCGGTGATGCTCAGGGTAACTCCTGGCTATGCACTCAAAAATCGCTCCTGACTTGGGAGACAATAAGATACACCAAAGATCGAACCTAGGTTAGTCCTGGATCAGCCTCTTGCAAGGCAAATGCCCTACCACTGTGCTATCGCTCAGACATGAATAACTTTTATGATTCATTGAATTTCAAGAATTTAGCTTTACATTACTATATGAGTATACTGGTTAACATATTCACCATACAATTTACTTCCCATTTCATCAATAAAAAGATCCCTCCACCTAATCCTCCTATCCATTTTACTCTTTTAATTTCACAACTGCTATAGATGTTTTCACCTTTAAATGTTTTGATTAGTTGTTTATTATATTGATATTCCATATAAATCTATTTACACACCCATATTTATTTTAATTTTCTTATACACCACAATATTAATTTTATATAAAATCATTATTTTATCTTTTTATGGGAGATTTTAATCAGTTTATCAAAAATCATTATTTCATCTTTCATTGGATTTTATTAGGAATGTAATTCAGTATCAAAGTAACATTTTATGATTTCATTTTTTTCTCTCACCCTCAGCTGTGCTCAGCAGTTGCTCTTGGCTCTCTGCTGTTATCAGGTTTGTTGATATTTGGGGTACCATAAGGGGTACGAGAGAACAAATTAAGGATGGTAGTGTGAAAGGTAAGCGCCTTTCCTTCTGTACTGTCTCTCCAGTTTCTCACTTGCTTATGGATCTCTAAGTTAAGTCCATATTCTGTCTATAATGTGTTTCATGTATTCACAACCACCTGCACACATGTATATAAATGTATAATTATTCAGTAATAGAAATTATATACACATAGCATTAGAAATACAAACTTGGGTTTTATTCCTCTTTTATTCCTTTGTGAATATTAGTTCAGATACATAGAGAAATTTAGTTTATTTTATTGAGTTAAAACTGAACAAGTTTACATTCCCACCAGCAGTGAAAGAGAGTCTCTCCCTGTGCCAACACTGGTTGTTCTTTCTCTTTGTAACATGTGCAAGTCTCTGTGGTATGAGAGGACACCTCATTGTTGTTTTGAGTTGCATCTCCCTGATGATGTGGAGCATCTTTTCATGTGCCTTTTGGCCATATGCATTTTTCTTTGAAAAAAGTCTTCATATATTCTCCTCATTTTTGCATGGTGTTAGATATTTTATTCTTATTGAGTTCTACCAGTACATTGTATATCTTAGATAATAAACCCTACTCAGATGGTACTGGGCAAATACTTTGTCCTGTTCTGTGGGTCCTAGTCTTCATTTCCTTTGAGATGCACAAACTTTTCAGTTTAACATAGTTCCATTTGTTTATCTGTGCTTTTACATTCTTGGCCAGGGGTGTTTCTTCTTTGAGGATTCTTTTAGCTTTAATGCCATGGAGTTTTCTGCCTACATTTTCTATGTAACTTATGTTTTCAGGTCTGATAGAAAGGTCTTGAATCCATTTTGATTTGACATTTATGCAGGCATCAAGTAGAGATGAGTTCACTTTTTTGCATAGAGCTGACCAGTATTCCCAGCACCAGTTGTTGAAGACGCTATCCTTGTTTCATTTTGTATGTATTTCCTCTATCAAAAACTAATTGATCATCTACTCATAGGTCAAATGGAATAGATTTGAATATTTTGAGTTCATTCTTTTTCTTAGCCTGCAGCCTCTCCACTGAGCAGATATGTATACCTGGACAAGTTTTCAATGATTTTATTTGTCCAAATTAACTCATTTTTATTTAATTATATTATGAATGATTTCTAATTAAAGTTTTATTCCAATTACAACCCGATTTAAAACTGATATTTGTCAAAATAATTTTTGGAAGGCCATAAAATGGCATATAACAGAGACACTTGCCTTATCTATGATCGTCTCCACTAGGAATGATTCCTGAGTACAGAGGCAGAAGTAAAATCTACAGTCAATTTTTGCCACCCCAAAATAAAACATAAAAGGATTCCTTAAAAATTGACCATCGATACCCCTAAGTACTTTAATTTTATTAACTTCCTTTGCACCACATAAAATTCATCATTGAATTCTAAAGTACAGTGTCTTGAAACAGTCTTTGAATACGTATTTGTTTTTATAAAGCCATTAGTCTATGACTTAGTTTCATTGTTGTGCATGTCTAGATGCTTTTGTTTTCCTCTAGAAACTGCTCCATATAATCATTGGTAGATGAAGTATATACATATGCATAATGATTTATTACCTACTTAATATTGACAAAAATCCAATATATATCTAAGCAACACTCCAAGTCTTTGTGACTATAAATGTATATCCTACTCTCAAAAATTATTATCACTAGTTATGTTTAATTTCTTTACTATGTTCCTTTATATCCCACATATCAGAAGACCATTCTGTATTTTCTCTCTCTTAATTTAGCACGACACACTTAAGTGAATGTTAGTGTTTCCTTTTTTGGTATAGTTGAATTTTTCCATTATACATATATACAAAAGCTCCTTTTTGTCTCCAATGTTTTTAAAGTTTGCTTGATAAAGAAATTTTATTTACAATGTTATTGATAGTTGAGATTTAGACAAACAGTATTCAAACACCATTCAAACCATCAATGTCAACTGCCATCACTGGAATTCCTATACTTGATCATCCTCCATCTCACCCACCCATCATCTTGAGAGGCACATTTACAAAGTTTGGTGACCGCAGCTTAGATCTTCTACTTATAGTGTTTCTGGTACTGTGTTTTGGATTTATAACCATACTACTCTCCATATCACCAACACGTTGGAAGTCCAGAACCTTGCTACCTCAATACTCCCTTTTATCATTGTCTTACTTTCCACTTAATTATTTTCCTCTGTACTTCTTCAAATGCTCTTCAGTTAAGGGTGATCTGGGTATCTCCCCTTTATTAAATCATATTTTCTTGAGAACATTGGGTACAGTGGTAGAGCATTTACCTTGCACACAGTCAACCAGGGTTCGATTCCCAGCATCCCATACAGTTCCCCAAACCTGCCAGTGGTGATCTTTGAGCACAGAGTCAGGAGCAATCCCTGAGCACTGCTGGGTGTGACCCCAAAACAAAGCAAACAAAAAAAAAAAGAATGTTGGTTTTTTTTTCTGATATGGCTACTAAAAAACAAACTGAACACACACTAAGAAATTTGGAAATATTTAGTAAATAGTTCTTCTAAGCTATCAAGTTATAACATTCAGAAAAATAGTACTCTGATTAAGGTGCTTAACTTTCAGGCAGCTTACCCATATTTGATTCTTTGCATTCCATGGCTCCTGAAGCCTATCAGGAATGATCCCTGAGCAAAAAGCCAGGTGTAATCTTTGAGCACATCTGGTTCTGAAATATATTTATGCTAAATACATCTATCTATAAATAGATATATTTAATATAAATATATATTTCTATATTTTATTTGTACAGAATTTAGTTAAGCATAAATATTCTTGCGAAGTTTGGGTTTTCTATGGCATTACTTGTTTATAATGTTGAACAATTTTTGTCTTTTGCAAAGTCACTAAGATTTTAACTCTCTTTTTCATGTCTTAAATTTTAGCTATTACATTTATGTTTATGGGCCATTTTGCATTGATTTTGTGCTTACTCTGAGGTAAGGATCAAATTTCTTCATAACTTATGCCAATATTTGTCTCTCTACCATGCATAGCAAATTATCCTTAGTCATTTATAAATTTATATCAATATTCTATTGATTGCATTTAAGTGGGATTATCTATGAATTTTCAATTATGCTTATCCTTTGACATCTATGCCTGTTCCTCCCATAATATCACAGATGTTATACTTTAGAGTAAAATTTAAAATAGTATATTTTAAGTCCTTTTCATCTTTCATATATAATATATGTCTTTTATATAATGTGTTTTGGAGAATGCAAAGCTGGCAATGCTCAGGACTTATTCCTGTCTCAGTGCTCAGTAATCAGTTCCGGCAGGCTTAAGAGACCAGCTGTGGTGACAAGATCAAATGTTTGTTGGCTGTATGTAGGGCAAGCGCCTAACCCTCTGTAGTATCTTTCTCCTCATACACAATTTAGTTTTTGTGTTCTTTCTTTCTTTCTTTCTTTCTTTCTTTCTTTCTTTCTTTCTTTCTTTCTTTCTTTCTTTCTTTCTTTCTTTCTTTCTTTCTTTCTTTCTTTCTTTCTTCTTTCTTTCTTTCTTTCTTTCTTTCTTTCTTTCTTTCTTTCTTTCTTTCTTTCTTTCTTTCTTTCTTTCTTTCTTTCTTTCTTTCTTTCTTTCTTTCTTTCTTTCTTTCTTTCTTTCTTTCTTTCTTTCTTTCTTTCTCTTCTCTTTCTTTCTTTCTTTCTTTCTTTCTTTCTTTCTTTCTTTCTTTCTTTCTTTCTTTCTTTCTTTCTTTCTTTCTTTCTTTCTTTCTTTCTTTCTTTCTTTCTTTCTTTCTTTCTTTCTTTCTTTCTTTCTTTCTTCTTCTTCCTTCCTTCCTTCCTTCCTTCCTTCCTTCCTTCCTTCCTTCCTTCCTTCCTTCCTTCCTTCCTTCCTTCCTTTCTTTCTTTCTTTCTTTCTTTCTTTCTTTCTTTCTTTCTTTCTTTCTTTCTTTCTTTCTTTCTTTCTTTCTTTCTTTGCTTCTCATTTTTTCCCATTTTTTTCTTTCTTTCTCTCTCGGCCATACCCATTCTCAGGGATCACTCCTAACTGCTTTGTGAACTATACGGGTGCTGGTCCTCTGCCATGGGTCAGCCACATTTGCCACATTCAAGGCAAGTATACAATCACTCTGGCCCCTGGACATTTTTCTTACAATTTTTATTGATAACTTAATACTAGCATAAGAGAAGACATAGATAATGGAAATATATCTCCAGTTCAAGGTCAAGGACTAGAAGGTTTAGCATGGTCAAAATAAAACTTCTACCCAAATTCTTGGGAACTGAAGGCTATCGCTAGTATACAGAAGAGAAGGGCCATATGGCCAGCTTTGTAGACCTTTTGACCTTCAATGCTAGCTCCTAAAGCAAAATGCTTCAAGGGGCACAAGATTTCCTAAAACTGCTTTTGCTTTGCTCTTTCTTCTAGAAGAATCTTTTCTTGGGAAAGTCCATTGTAAAGATGCTTATTCCTCTATATCTGTAAAAACCCTCAAATATGTGAAAGTATAACCCAAACAAAGATAGGGATTTGTCAAAAAAATGTTTTTCTGACAATTATTGCCCCTAATCTATAGATCGTTTATATGGAAGTCAGTCTGGTCTCCATACAAGGCCATTATTTTTAATAATATTTTGCTACAGAGAATGACTTTCTGTATATAGATTTACATATTTTAAACCATATATTATTTACATACATATATATTTTTCTTACTCAACTTTCAATTTTTGATGATTTCCTTTGCTTGCAAAAACTTAAAAATATATTTAACATTGGTAAAAAATAGTATGGAATTTCAGAGGTATATTTTTTCCCAATAACCACAATAGTTTTCACTGAGTCTGTGAATTAGTACTTTGCTTTTAACAGTTATTGTAGTTATTTATATTTTACAAATCAATAAAATCATTGACTAATTTTCTTTCTTCCTAATCTCTTTTGCGTAATATATTTTCAGGCCTCAGACACACCCAGTGTTTTTTTAAAAAGGCATAATTATATCTCTAAATATCAGATGAGAACTCTGTTTCAAATATTTTTTTATTTTCATTTTGTTAACTTTTTCAGTTGATGTTTAAATTCATTTTATGATATTTTCATTATAAAGAAAATTGATAATCATATTTGTAATCAAGATGTTTAAATAAGGAAAAAAATTAAAAAAAGATAATTGCGTAAAGGAAAATTTTTTATTTTACTCTTGTTATGGGGAAGCACTCAACATGCAAAGATGTTATTCTGGCTCTGCACTCAGATTAAACCTGGTGGGAATTTGTATGAAATTGAATGGAAATCTTTGGGATTATATAAAATATTGAAGGTTGAACCACTGTTTTAATCCTGCAATTTCTCTAGCCCAGAAATAAATAATTTCTGAAACATATTTTTATGTTTTATATAAATATTGAGAAGAGTACTAACCATAAAAGATATTTATATACTATTTCTTCCCTACCACAATAAATGTAATAAAATCCTAAGTCTTTTTTTTTTTTTTTGGTACCTACACAAAATCACCATTCCTCTGATATTGTTTTCAAGTTCATTTTATCACTTTCTTGCCAAGAGATTTACTGCTTCTATTCTCCTATATAAAGGCCATTTTCACTGGTACAAAGTAATATTTATGTTTTGATTTGAAAATTACCTAATATGTTAAGTGATATTGCTAAATTTTACCTGAAGTCTATTTGAAATTTTACTTTGGATAAGTAACTTTTCATATCTACTTCACATATTTTATTTGAATTGATTTGAAGTATTTTATATATTATTATGAGTTATTTTTGTTTTCTAGTATAATGACCTGGCTTAATATATTATAATAAAATATATTTTTCTATATTGAATGTATTTATATAGTTTATATAGTCTTGAGAACATTTTTATTTAGACTTTGATTTCCAATCAATACTTAAAATATGAAGTTGATTATTTAGTTGTTTGTTTTATTTGTAATTGAATTGATTTTACAAGAATATCTCTGATGTTATGTTTTAGAAATTTATCACCTATGCTTTTCTATAATTACTGTAGGAATTTGATAGGAGTAATGTATAATAAATGAATAAATAATGCATAATTACTATACCTTTTATAATTATATCTATCCCTTAGTTATAGCTACAGTATACTATAAACTATTGACTAAATATAACTCTATGTAATTGTAACTATACTTAATTACAACTATACTCTTAATGATATGCAATACCTTAATTATTATACTGTATTTATGAAGTTATATCTGTTTTCTTCTGTAAAGTTATGGATATAGTTTTAATACTAAAATTTTCATTCACTATTAATTAACCTTTGCATATGCTATAAGAAAGAAAGGAGCCCAACTCTATTTTATCATGTGGTTAAAGAATTTTCCCAACTCCAATCTCCACTAAATGTACTAAGTCCTTTGACATTGTTTTTAGCCATATATCTGAACTTAAACTTCTGTTTTCTTGCTTGTTTATTTTGGGGGTTTTGAGGGCTACACTCTTGTTACTCGGGGTTGCCCTTCTCTCAAAAATGGTCATGACCAGGGAAACATAGAGATTGACATCGATCGACCACTTGCAAGTCTAGTGGTGACCCTTTACACTTTCTCTCTGGTTCTTGACTTTAACTTCCAAGACTCCCAACATTGTCCCACTGGTCTGGAGTTTGATTTTAATCCAGCAAAATATGTTTGATTACTACATCTTTAGAGTATATCTTAAACTCAGGGAATACATTTTCATTAAGTTCTATTTTTCCTAAAAATTGCTTTATTCGGGATCTTTTAAAGCCACATAAAAATTTTAATAACATCTTTCCTTTGTCCTTAAATAATATAATCAATGGTAATCTTGGAAGGGCTTATATTGTATCTTCATAATATATTTTGATTAAGATGATGATTTAACTAATACTAGACCACACAATTCATAAACCTAAAGTACTTTCCCCTCATTTCCTTCTGTTATCTTTTATTTCTTTTAGTAGTGATATTGGCGTTGGGGTCACATCCAGAAATCCTCAGAGTTTGTGATCAGACAACTTTCCTGACAGATTCAGTAGATTTTATGGGATACCAGGTATTAAACCTGGGTTGAAAGTGTTCAAGGCAAGGCCCTTACCTTCTTTACTCATTTTGATCCTAGTAAGTTGATTTCTAAGTGTTTAATAATTTTAGACAATTGCAAATGGAAGTGTGTTTTTCTTCTTTATTATTATGTTTTTATAATAGAATGGAGTAGGTTTTGTGTGTGTATGTGTGTGTTGATGCTATATCCTGCAGCTTTACCACATTCACTTATTGTTTTTTAAAAACTTCTTATGAGTAAAGTTTTCTATATATGCTGTAATCTCCATGTAGTATATATTGAGTTCTTCCCTATTTTAATCACTATGTCTATTCCTTTGTTTTTGTATTCAATTATTTTTACTCAGGCTGGAGAGATAGCATGAAGGCAAGATGTTTGCCTTGCATGCAGAAGGACAGTGCTTTGAATACTGGCATCCCACATGGTCCCCCGAGCTTGCCAGGAGCGATTTCTGAGCCTAGAGCCAGGAGTAACCCTTGAGCGCTGCCGGGTGTGATCCAAAAAAACAAAAAATAGGCCGGAGAATAGCATGGAGATAAGGCAATTGCCTTGCATACAGAAGGACAGTGGCTCAAATCCCAGCATCCCATATGGTCCCCCGAGCCTGCCAGAAGCAATTTCTGAGTGCAGAGCCAGGAGGAACCCCTGAGCACTGCTGGGTTTGACCCAAAAACAAACAAACAAAAAGAATATATACATATTTACTCATAAAAGCATAATAATATCCAACACTTTGTATTTTTATGTCAAACTTCATAGCATGAATTTATATAAAACAATACTAATAAATTATTTGTTTCAATCATTTATTTAAGCATAAATGTAAAAACTTATAAATTAAACTGTACAGAATGGCTCTGTGTATATTAAAACTGTATGTTTTTCTGCTAAGTGTAGACACAGTTGTATTTTAGTCAGAAACATGGGCTCTACACGACTGTTAAACTTTTTGACATACTTTATATACATACCTTATTTAATTTATATAAATGCTTACGAAAATTAATACATGAGTCAAATGTTATGGAGTTGAATAATACCTATAGTTTAAGGTGTACCTCATAGTAGACCCTGTAAATAACGAGGATCATGTATTTCATTTATTATATCTTGTGCGGATATTGCGATAAATATACCTCTATTTTTATGGATTTACATGTATCTGCATATTTATATGTTTCCATGTTTTCAGTGTCATAGCTCACTTGTTTTTGTTCATATTTCAGTGTAATCATTCATTATGTTTATATCATGGGTTCATGCTCATAGTAAGTGAATTTATTTAGAGAAAGAAGGAATCATGCCATGCAAAGTGACTAAATGTCTTTACTAGAAGTGTTACTTTTATATATCCCAGAGGTCACCCAGGGACAGATATGCATTATCTTATGCAGAAGTGTTTATATATATATATATATATATATATATATATATATGAACTAGCAAAAATTAGTAAAATGAAGAGAACCTCTTGGATTTTTCACAAGTACCACTTCGTTTCCAATAAAACTGTTAATCCTTATTATCTCAGACTGATCTCAGATGAAAACTGCAGAGTAGCAAGATGTCAGCATGCTGTTGCTTAAGGCAGAGATCTTATCTAAAAAAGACCAAATGCAGCAGTAGCAAAAATTTATTTTTTTGTTACCTTGATTCTAAAAAAATACATTGATATATGAGGAAAGAAAATATATAATTTTTTGCTAAGAAAACTGCTTCGGTTGGAAACTTCGAAAATTATATAACTTATTAGCATATTAAATCTGCCCTTTTAAAAATTGTCATCAATTCCAACTACTACAATAAAACTCTCGTGCAGCGTGACTGTGTTATTAATGAAGTTGATTGGTCTATTACATGCAGGGTCAATTTTATCAGGCTTTAAAGCATCCTGAATTAAAATATTTTTTATCATATTCACTCAATGAAAGAATGATTTCAATGAATACTTACTAAAGCAAAAAATGGAAAAGAAATGCAGTTGGTCTAATTTTATTCTTAATAAGATCTATAAAGCTTAAATATCTCTGGAAGAAGTCTAAAACTTTTCAATCTAACTTTCAAAATGTAACTGGAAGTCCTCTGCAAGGCATATTCACTCTGCAAGGCATATTCACTGCAAGCCTAGGTTTCCTACAGAGCAGCTCTACAAGAAAATAACTTTCTATTGAGCTACATTAATTCAATTGGCCGAGGTACTGAAAATGTATCATATACATTCTCATGACCAGTCGTTAAGAGGACACTGACTGGCATATGGGAAGCCTGGAGCTGAGTTGGTAATTTAAAAATACTTTATTACGTGTCTACTATTTCTTTATTTTAAGATGAGGAGATAAAAGACAGCAGCTTGCTTGAAATGAACATTCAATGATTGTATGGGAACAGAAATATTTGCCAAACCGACAGCAGTCAGGTAGTACACCTGGCTCTGAAATAGGTATAATTTTGATGGTCTTAGGGGACAATACGGGGGTGGTAGGAATTGAACTTAGGTCAGACACAAAGAAGGCAATCATATTACCCACCATATTATCTGTGTTATCTCTCTGACCCTATTTTTGTTTTGCTTGAGGTCACACCCTATGTTTTTCAGGGGCTACTCCTGGCTCTCTGTTCAGGGATCATTCCTGAGGGAGGATCAATTAATATATAAGGTTCCAAGGAAAAAGCTTGGGTAAGGATGGCAAAACATGCACCTTGTCTGCTGTACTATTTTTCTGTCCCTTAAGAACATATTTTTAGAATAAGAAGACAGAGAAAATGTGAAGGGGTACAAACATTTATAAGAAATAAAACCTCGAGGACAAGATTCTAAGTTAGATATGTAAGTCTGGAGTCATGGGAGTGAGAAAATTCATTTATGAGAAATTCATGTTTGCACTGTATTAAATGAATGAGATGTTAATTCATAAAGGCCAACCAATCTTAAATTACTTAACAACTTTTAAAAAATGTAATTAATTTGAACATATTTTAATTGAAAAATATAAAAATAAGCATTTTTTCATTAAAATGATTTAATTAGTTTCATGAAACTAATGATAAATCTATTGTGATTTATCATTATCCTAAGGAAACTTAACACCCTTAGGTTTTATTTTGCTTCCTCAAAAAAAAAAAAAGGCAAGAGAAGGGGAATAAAATAATTGACTCTAGGTAAGAAAACATGTTATGCAAAATGACTATTTCAAGTTTATTTAACTTCAGTAGCCATACCCAGAATTACACAGGGCTTACTCCTGACTTTAACTCAGACATCATTTCTTATGGTGCTAAGGGAACCACATGAACAGTCAGGAATCAAAACCATGCCATTCATATGTAAGACAAGTAATTAACTCAATGCATTCTTTTTTGTTCTATTTTTTATATATTTATTTAAAAACTATGATTACGAACATGTTTGTAGTTGGGTTTCAGCCATAAAAAGAACATCACTCACCCCAATGCCCTCCATCTTCCTACTCCTCAAACCCCTGCCAATATTCGAGACAGGATTTCTATTTCTCTAACTCACTGCCATTGTCATGATAGTTTTCAGTATAGTTACTTCTCTAACTGCACTCACCACTCTTTGTGGTAAGCTTCATATTGTGGGCCGGACTTTACGGTCCTCATCTCTATTGTCTCTGTGTATTAATGCAATAATGTTTCTTTACTTTTCTTAAAACCCATAGATGAGTGATATCATCCTGTATCTATATCTCTACTTCTGAATTATTTCACATAGCATAATATATTTCATGTTTATACATGCATAGGAAAATTTCCTGACCTCATCTCTT
The DNA here is from genome assembly GCF_024139225.1 of Suncus etruscus. NCBI lineage: Eukaryota > Metazoa > Chordata > Mammalia > Eulipotyphla > Soricidae > Suncus > Suncus etruscus. Next base: position 1,942,651 of record NC_064854.1, read on the forward strand.
CAGATGGCTGCATAGTTTTCCATTGTGTATATGTACCACATTTTCTTTAGCCACTCATCTGTTTTGGGGCATATGGGTTGTTTCCAGATGGAAAACAATATGGAGATTCCTCAACATTCTGGAAATTGAGCTCCCAAATGTTTCAGTTATACCACTCCTAGAGATATACCCAAGAAAGAGAAAAACACATAAAAAAATGCCGTCTGCACACCTATTTACTATAGCCAGAATCTGTACAATCCAAAATATGTATGTATTGGTGAATCTACCTTAAGACCAGATATAAATTATGGAATCTGAGCCTGCAAAATCTCTCAAGGCAGTTTCTGAAGTTAATCAACAGTACTTATAGACATACTCTTGCCCTCAGTTCTTTCTACAGAGCTCCAAGACTCTAGCAAGTAGTGGTTCCATGGGAACATTTTTATTTTATTTTACATAATTATTTTTAAATTAAGCTTTATCAAGAGAAAAACTTGTGCAATAATTGCAAAATCTCTGGAAGAGCCTATTTCTGGCTCTTCTCTCTACTTTGACAGGCAACAAGCACCTTGGGTTACCAAGATGAATTCATCATAATCTGAAAAAGTGGATAGTTCTCTACACTGAGAAATTGTCTCAATGACACTGTCAAGAAAAATTTGGCAACAAAGTTGATCACAAAGACAAAGATTCAATCTCAACATCTGGCTTGGTGGACCATACGGGACGTCTATCCTGGGTCAGCTGTGTACAAGGCAAATGCCCTACCGCTGTGCTAAGCTCCAGCCCCTATACGAGGTCTTTTTCTTGAAATATGTTCTCTACTCTACCTGTTTTCCTTTCTAGTTGTTTTATCTCCACTGTGTTTATCTCCCAAGAATTCCAAAATATACTGTTCTTTCAACCACTTTCTCCTGTGGTTTTCTTACTACCTAAGTGTCAAATTTTCTTCCCCTAGCATCTCCTGATAGATAATAAAGAGAGATGTCCCAATATAATTAATGTAATTCAAAATCTCTTTGCAATAGGAAGTGGCTTCATAGCATTGATTTTTGCTTCACATTTCTAAAACATGTAGCACACTCACTTCTAACAAGGGGTATATTATAGAGGAATATAGGTTAGTGACTAGAAAATCATGATCTCCAATTGGTCATCCAAAAAAAAGTCATTTGTATACAACATAAGAACTATCACTGGTTTTCCAATGAAATCTTACCTGCATAGGTACATCCAATTGGATTGGTCTTTCCCAAATCCTCTTTTGTCTAGGAGGTGATTACCAATCAGAGAGTGGGAATATCTAGGTGGTGTGGATTCTATAATTACTGTATAGGATAGGAAAGCAGACAGTTAAAATGTGAGATCATAGCTTACAGAGAGATGTATGGTGAGAAAAATTGCAAAGACAAATTGCAGGTAAATGTTGAAGATAGACAGACAAAAAATCCATAAAGATGGATGGCACAGATCAGTAGTTAGGAGTAGACAGTACAAAGCTCATGGCATGAAGGAGTTGACAGAAGCTGCTTCTAAAGATAACATGGAAGTCTTTCAATAAAAATCTTATATTACATGCAAAATAAAGAGCTTGTAATCCTGGACAGATAGTAGTTGGTGTGTTAATATTACACAACACAGCAGTTTCACAAATGGGAAGAGTTATTCAAGTGGTTATTGAAATTAAGACCTTGAATTAAAACTTGAAATTTAAGATCTGATGAATCCAAAAACCACAAGTGATTTTTTTAATATCTACTTTTCTAAAATTATCTCCTAAATTTGTTAGTGAACATAGGTTCAGGTAGTCACCATTTGAAACTCAATTAAGAAGAGTCAAAAGTTGATTCAGAGACAAAAATTTGATTTATTTACGTACTAGATAACTGAGAAGATGGTAGTTATTTTGTTCTGAGCTATTATTTTATTGTATGAAGATATGATTTCATATCAAATTAAAACTGAAACAGAGAAAACATTTACCAGCTCTGAGACTAATTCATAAAATTGCCTTAGCAGCATGCTTAGATTACCATTTCTTACTCAAATTGAAATAAACAATAGATGAAATTTGTGAAGCATTTAAGCAAAGTAATAACCCGTCCAAAAAAAAACCTAGCATATACCATCTTCTACAAAATCTAGCATGTATCATCTTCTGTTACTGATACAGTAATTTAGCAATTATGTATTTGCTGTTCACTTTTTTCTTAAAATTATGTAAGTTTTCTTTCTCTAATTCATTCAAATATTATGTGACGTCTAACTACATGACAAAAATACATCAAATGTACAAATATATCTTTTTTTTCTTCTGATTTAAATGAGTTATATGTAATAAGTTAATGTTTAAACATTGTTTTAAATAAAAATTTAGTTGCGGGTATTATTAGTTTACAAGATATATTTTAGTGATGACATTTTGGAGTGTTTCAAAATATATGTTAAAACACTGGCTACTCTTTTCCAGACTGTTGGCCACCCACCCTGACCAGTCCTCCTTATTAATTGCACATCAGTTGTCAAAATTAGTAGTTTATTCTGTTTTGATTTTGTTTCTAAATACTCCATATATGAGTCAGAGAATCCAGTATATTTATCTTCCTATCATTAATTTCTCTTTATTAATATCTTTATTTAAATACCTTGATTAAAAATACAATTGTGGTTGGGTTTCAGTGATAAAAAGTACACCCCTTTCATCAGTGCAACATTCCCATCACCAATGTCCAAAATCCCTCTCCTCCCCACCACACTCCTACCTGCACTCGAGACAGGCTTTCTACTTCACTCATTCATTCACTTTGTTATGATAGTTCTCAGTGTAGTTATTTCTCTAACTGCACTCATCACTCTTTGTGGTGAGCTTCATGTAGTGAGCTAAAACTTCCAGCCCTCCTCTTGTCTCTGGGAATTATTGCAAAAACTTCACTTATTTTTCTTAAAATCCATAGATAAAGAAGACTATTCTGTGTCTGTCTCTCTCCCTCTGACTTAGTTCACTTAGCATAATAGATTCTATGTAAATCCATGTATAGGAAAATTCATGACTTGATCTCTCCTGACAGCTGCATAATATTTCATTGTGTATATGAGCCGCAGTTTCTTTAGCCATTCATCTGTTGAAAGGCATCTTGGTTGTTTAAAGAATCTGGCTTATTGTAAATACTGCTGCAATAAAGATAGGTGTGAGGAAGGGATTTTTGTGTTGTGTATTTGTGCTCCTAGGGTATATTCTTAGGAGTAGTATAGCTGGATTGTATGGGAGCTCAAATTACTGTTTTTGGAGGAATCTCCATATCACTTTCCATAAAGGTTGAACTGGACGGCATTCCCACCAGCAGTGAATAAGAGTTCCTTTCTCTCCACCAGCACTGCTTGTCCTCATTCTTTTTGATGTGTGCTAATTTCTATAGCGTGAGATGGTACCTCATAGTTGTTTTGATTTGCATCTCTCTGATGATTAGTGATGTGGAGCATTTTTTCATGTGCTTTTAGCTATTAGTATATCTTCTTGGCAAAGTGTCTGTTCATTTCTTCTCCCCATTTTTGATGAGATTAGATGTTTTTTTCTTGTAAAGTTCTGTCAGTGCCTTCTATATTTTGGATATTAGCCCCTTATCTGATGGGTATTGGGTGAATAATTTCTGCCACAGTGGGTGGCTCTGGTATCCTGTGAACTAGTTCCTTTGAGGTGCAGAAGCTTCTCAGTTTAATATATTCCCATCTATTTATCTCTGCTTCCACTTATTTGGAGAGTGTTGTTTCCTCCTTAAAGATGCCTTTAGTCTCAATGTCATGGAGTGTTTTACCCAAGTGTTGTTCTATATACCTTATGGTTTCAGGTCTGATATCAAGCTCTTTAATCCATTTGGATTTGACCTTCGTACATGGTGTTAGCTGGAGGTCTGATTTCGCTTTTTTGCAAGCGCTAACCAGTTGTGTCAACACCACTTATTGAAGATATTTTCCTTGCCCCATTTAGGATTTCTTGCTTCTTTATCAAGAAGTAGGTGATTGTATGTCTGGGGAGTATTCTCTGAGTACTCAAGCCTATTCCACTAATCTGATGGTCTGCCTTTAGTCCAATACCATGCTGTTTTGATAACTATTGCTTTGTAGTACACTTTAAAATTGGGGAAAGTAATTCCCCTCATATTCCTTTTCCCAATGATTGCTTTAGCTATTCTAGGGCGTTTATTGTTACAAATGAATTTCAGAAGTGTTATATCCACTTCTGTATATGAAGGAAATCCAGATAGGAAAGGAAGAAGTCAAGGTCTCACTGTTTGCAGATGACATGATACTCTACTTAGAAAATGCCAAAGACTCTACCAAATAGCTTCTAGAAACAATAGATTCATATAGCAATGTGGCAGGCTACAAAATTAACACACAAAAATCAATAGCCTTTTTATACACCAATAATGATAGGGAAGAAATGGACATTAAGAACACAACCTCATTCACATTCACACAAACTCAAATATCTGGAGTCAACTTGCTTAAAGACTTTAAGAACGTGCTCACTTTAGCAGCACATATACTAAAATTGGAACGATACAGAGAAGATTAGCATGGCCCCTGCGCAAGGATGACACGCAAATTCGTGAAGCGTTCCATATTAAAAAAAAAAAGACTTGAAGAACGTATACAAAGAAAACTATCAACCTCTATCCAATAAATAAAAGAGGGCACCCGGAAATGGAAACACATACCCTGCTCATGGATTGGCATGATTAACATCATCAAAATGGTGATACTCCCCAAAGCATTGTACAGATTTAATGCTGTCCCTACCATTAATTTCACAGAGTAGGCACCTTGCTACATTTGTTGTTGGTGCAGAGGAAATTTTTTTACTGAACTGAGAAGAATCTTTCTCTCCTTGTCTTTTTATCTTTCTATTCCACTCTCATCTATATATGCAACATTTTAATCCACTTATGTATCATTGAGCATAAGCCTTTTTTCTAAGTTGTGGCTAGTGTCATTATTGCAGCAGTGAATATTGACATATACATTCTATTTCTTATGATATGTTTATTGATTCGATGGATATCTAAGAGTGTAATTGCTCTGATATATCTCTGGCTAGTTATTTAAGAAATCTTCCATAAGTAAGCTTATTTCATTTCCATCAATAGAAAGTAAAGGTTTGCCTCACAGGCAGCCAACCCAAAGGTGGTTCAAATCCCGGCATCCCATTTGGTCCCCCATGCCAGCCAGGAGTGATTTCTGGGCACAGAGCCAGGACTAATCCCTGGGTGTGGCCAAAAAACAAAAACAAAAACAAAAGAAAGTAAAGGTTACTTTAGTGCAGATTTCAAGCAATATATACATGTATATGTTTATATATATTTATACAGTTCATTCTCACTGATGCGAGGCTATGTCTTATTTTCACTTTTACTGGTATTTCCACACCATTGTTAATAAATAGATTTATAAGATAAAATAATAACAAAAGCAGATAATCATAATATAAAATGTAAAAATAAAGCTTTTGATAAGATCCAAAATCTATTTCTGATAATCTGTTTTTGATAAAAATATTATTGATAATTCTAGTTATAACACATTAAAATACACATAATGCTCCACCCTAATAGCACAATAATAAAAATGAAGGTTTTTACTAGAATTAAGCACAAAACAATGATGTGTTCTATCAGTATTATTCAGTATTATGTATTTATAATATTTGTATATTATATAAATATAACTTGTTTATATATAACTTATATGATATATTATAACTTAATATATAATAAATATAACAAATATAAACATTTATTGCTAAAGAAATTAAGAAAGTAAATAAAATTAGAAAGTTATAAATCACAGGGGCCAAGTGATAGCACAGAAGGTAGGACATTTGTTTTGCATGTGTTGACCCAGGTTTTATCCCTGTCATCCCATATAGTCTCCTGAGTCTGTCAGGAGAGATTTCTGTGTGCAGAAGTAATCTCTGTGTGACATTGGGTGTGTTCCAAAGACAAACAAAAAACAATAAAGTAATAAATAACAATTAGTTTAAAAAACAAAGTATTAAATTTAAAAAAGTATAAGAAGTCCCCTAAAATTATAAAAACATAAGCAATTCATAAAAGTAGGCCTTTAATCTGCATTCAAAACAGTAATATAAACTACACTATAAAACTATTGTAATCAAAACAACATAGATTGGAATCAAAATATACACAATAAAAAGATACAGTTAATACAATTTAGCCTTAGATAAACTATTTATGATGAAAGATTAAGAAACTTAAAGTGAAGAGAATGATATGGAATATATACCATTAACAAAACCAGATAGGTACAACAAAGTAATAAATTTAGGTTACTAAATACTACATTTTATAAAAGAATCCTGTTACAAAATAGAAGATATGTATTTATATAATGGAATACAGTTAAAAATTAGACAAGATGTAACTATGGGCCCGGAGAGATAGCACATCGGTGTTTGCCTTGCAAGCAGCCGATCCAAGACCAAAGGTGGTTGGTTTGAATCCCGGTGTCCCATATGGTCCCCGTGCCTGCCAGGAGCTATTTCTGAGCAGACAGCCAGGAGTAACCCCTGAGCACCGCTGGGTGTGGCCCAAAAACCAAAAAAAAAAAAAAAGATGTAACTATAAGAAAAAATTGAATCATGCTATATAATGCTATGAGGATGAAACAAGTGGATGTCATGCTGAGTAAAATAAATTAGAAAAAAGACAAATATAAAATGATACTGCTTATACCTATGGACCAACAAAGATGATAAAATAACAAACTGACCAAAGAGAAAGACTTTGAGGCTTGCTCTCTGGAATAGAGTTTTTCAGTAGTGGAACAAAGGAAATTTTGGGACACTCATTGGAATAAATCATCAAATACTCTGGTGTTCAGTGTTTTATTGAAACAACATATTCATGAAATTGTAATTAAAATAACTGTAAATCAAAGTGTCTGAATAAAATTTTGGTAAAAATAAACACATGTAATAATTTGGACATTATATTCAAATCCAAAACATTGAAAAGTCATAAGCAATTTCTATGATATTTTCTTTATTATACTTAGGGATTCAATTCTGAGAGAAGTTTAAAAATAAATGCAAAAATAAAGTTATTCATCACAGTTTTTGTAAAAATATTTAGAATAAAACAAATTATTAATAATACAAAATACACTGTACCGAATGAAAAGGAAATTCTCATCAGATATGGGACAAATATATATCCAGCATATATAATGAAATCATAAAAGTTGATGAAAACTGATGTCATTATGAATTAATACTAAATATTACTGTTGAATCATTTAATGTTTGTACAGAAGTAAATGTTAAATGTACCTAAAAATAAATATAAAATAGTTTGGTTTATTTTAAAAACACAACAGAACTGAGTCTTAATTCCTATTTGAGTTAATATCAAATTTCAAAATATACCATTTCCTGCGATTTCCCCCACAACAATACATTTTACTTTATTTTCCTTTAAGTCATTGTTAGGTCTACTAAGCTCTTGCTTTTTATCGATCATTATGTTATTTTTTTAGTTTCAGTACATTAAGTGATGACAGATATTCATTGGTGTCTACATGGATGTGTTTTTTTACGGGAATGACAGTTAAAAAAAATGGACTGCAGGAATTCTAAATACTATTTCTCATAGTATGGCTTTTGACTGCCAGGCCTTTAGGGAGTACAAGAAAGCAGTTGGAGAGTGCCTGCCCTCACTCCTAAAAAAGTCCTAGTGATGTTAACTCAATACCCCCCAGTCCCCACCTTCTCAAACTTAGGGATGATCTGGTAGCTGAACCTATGGCCCGTGGACTCAGTCCTCATGTTTGCATTCACCAGCCCATAGATTCATTCTATTCATGAAAGATTTGTAAACCAAGCTATAAAGAATCTTGGTACCTGGGCCACAACTGAAAGTGAGACAAGTTCCCAGCCTGATGAAGCCAGCCCAGCTGCACCCATCACCCACAGTCATTGATTTGCCAATGGCTTTGTTTGAATGTTCCTTTATTGCTCTCTGAAAAAGCACCAATCTGACCAAAATTTACATTTATTTTCAAACTAACCACACAAAGCAGACATTCTCCACAAATCCAGGCGAAGTTATCCAGCTTTGAAAGGTGCTAGCATTATTGCATAGTGACTCATTGTTTTTTAAGTTTTTATAGAAATCATTGTGATTTACAAATTTGTCATAGTTGATATTTAGACATACAATATTTCATGATCAATCCTACCTCCAGTGTCAACCTCCACCAACCAATATTCCCAGAGTCCATTCCATGCCACTACCTTGACCCAGCCTACCATCATAATGTGACTCATTTTTGTGTAAACGGTAGTTAGTACACTACCTTAAAAGTAATTTTTATTAAAAAAGGCAAATTGGGGTAATTACAAACTTATTTGAAGTAATGAGTTATATGAATTCAGTACTGATTCCACATAAAGTCATTTTTATATTTTTGATACAACTTCAATATATACCCTTTTTCTTATAATTCCTGTGTTTTAAAAAATTACATAAAACTCAAGAAATTAGCAATATAAAATAAATTTATTAACTACAAATTACTTTTGGCATATTAGAAAGACGGTAATTTATTTTAGGAAGAAAATTATTTCAAAAAGCGTTTTTGGAAAGAAAATTATGGTGGAGCTGTTTAAGTACAGCTATGAAATCCCAGAAAAAGAGACCAAGAAAAGACATAGGAAATGTATAGAAAGATTTGCTAAAAGTACAATTCAGTTGAAATGTTCTGCACACAAGAAAAAGATTAATTGTGCAATTATGAATGTTCACAAAACTGACTATGGATGTAATTTCATATATTGTGTTCTAAAAAGGAAGGACCAGTCAATATTCCAAACATCACTACCTGTATCTCTTCATCCATGCCAGCACTGGTTGTTTTTGAGCTTTTTGCTGCGCTTAAGTGTCTGTGCTATGATATATTATCTCAAAAAAAAAAAAAAAATCTCAACCTTTGGTTTCTGTTGTTTCATTTGGGAGCCCAATCCCTAGGAACTTAGGCGTTACTCCTGGCTCTGTATTTGGAAATTAGTTCTGGCACAGTCCTGATACCCTATGGTATGTGGGGATTGAACCCGACTTGACTGCACACAAGGCAAACTCGCTCTGGCCCCAAAATATTGCAGCTTAATGTTGAAGACATGTATCAACTTTTAGACTATGGTGTAATTCACGTGTAGTACTATATTAGTTTCAGAAATATAATAGGGTTTCCATATTTATATGATATTAATAAAATAGCTAAAATGTATATTTTACACTCACACCGTATATAACATTTTGTTCTGACAAAAATGCAGGCATCGCCAGAGTATTAGAACAGTGTTTAGAGCACTTACCTGGCACACAACTGACCTAGGTTTGATCCGAATCCCATGCGGTCTACCCACCGCTGAGTAGAGAAGCAGGAATAAACTCTTAACCCTGCTGGAACTGACCCAAAAACCAACACAGAAAGAAAAAAAGTTCCGACAGAGTTAGGGGAACTGGTAAAACACTTTTGGGGAGTAATAACACTTAAGCCAAAAGTGTTCAAATCTAAAGCAGCCTCAAGGCATGAAGACCACACTCCTTTGAGACATAAATGCAAAACTCATTGGAGATAGAGAAATGAAGGCAACATCTGAAGACAAAAACCTAAGTCCGTTCCAAAATATTTGAAAGGAAGTTCAGCAGTGCAAAGTGTTCCCTGTGACAACACTCAGATTGACTTTTATGTAGGCAGAGATCTCCAGGCTAAGATAATTTGAGCGAATTGTATATAATTTGCTGGAAAAGCCTTTCTCAGCATTTTTTTCCTACTCTGGAGAAACCTGTGCTCTCCCTTAAATGTGCATTGCTCTCTTTTCACCCTTCAATAGTCTCTCTCTCTCTCAACTTATTTCAATAAAAGCTGTTTTGTTTCAATACTTTATCTACTTTAAATTTTTTACGGGGGGGGGGGGGTCAGGGACAATTACAGACTGGGAATGCATATGCATAATTTGGGACTGACTTTCTTTTTTTTTTTTATCTTTGTCCCTTACAATTTCTCTGAGTCTAAAGTTTGTGTGTTTGTGTCAGCTGAAATTAATATGGCCACTCCAACCTTTTTTTGATTTTGTTTTTGTTTTTTGGGTCACACCCAGGAGAGCTCAAGTGTTACTCCTGGCTCTACACTCAGAAATCACTCCTCCCATGCTTGCGGGACCATATGGGATGATGGGATTTGAACTACCATCATTCTGCATGCAAGGAAAATGCCCTACCTTCACACTATCTCTTCATCCCCTCACTCCAGCTTTTTTTTTTAATTTTTTTTATTTAAACACCTTGATTACATACATGATTGTGTTTGGGTTTCAGTCATAAAAGGAACACTGACTTTCCTTTTCTACGAAGAGCAATTCTTTGCTCAGCCTGAGTCCAGAATTGTTGCATTAAGCCCTGAGGATGGGCTTGGATGGTGGACGGATGGTTGCAGCTTTTCAGATGGGCTTGGGTGGTGGACGGATGTTTGCAGCTTTTCAGATGGGCTTGGATGGTGGTAGACGCATGGAGGTGCCTTTCTCTGCCATCCCAGGCCACGTGGCTCTGCAACCCCCTTCAGCCAGCGGGTCTGGAGGTTCATGAGAGCTGCGGGTAGAAATCTCACTCACAGCCAGGCTTCCAGAGAGATAACATCTTTATTGGCCCTGGCCCAAGTGTGTGGCCTATTTCATAACCGATTAAGCACATGCCATTCTTAGCTTGCCCTGCGACTTAACTTCTTTCAGCCATCTTTCCTCTGACCTCCATGCTGGCAAAGACCCTAATCCCTTGGGTCAAAGGCCTTATCTAACCTTCCCAAGACCCCTCCCAGGAATGGGCGGGGTCTCGCAGGTAAAGATAACATAATATTTGCCCATGACACCTCCCAGAAATGGGTGGGTCTTGCAGGTATTTACACCTAAATTCAGGGTGGAGTCACACAGAATTCCGGTGAACTCAGTGGTAGGTCGTATTCTCACACTGTTCAGTAACATTAGACTATTTCATGGGGTTGGCAGGACATTGACATTTGTGCTCTCTAGGTGTTTGTACATATTATTCCAATCCTGACCCAAGCCAGGATTTTCTCCCAGTGGAAAAGGTAGGTCTAGGAGAGATGAAGGACTCTTAGAAGACACCTATCTACCATCCCTCTTTACCAAGCTACCTAAAAAAAAAAAAAAAAATTTATTCATGGGCCCGGAGTGGGGGCACAAGTGGTAGGCTGCTTGCCTTTCACATGCTAACCTAGGACAGATTTGATCCCCCGGTTTCCCATATGGTCCCCCAAGCCAGAAGCGATTTCTGAGGGCATAGCCAGGAGGAACTCCTAAGCGTCACTTGTTGTGATCCCAAACAAAAAATCTTATTCTCTTTAGCAATTTCCAAATATTAACAATAGTCATAATTACATTACAACTCTTTAGTGTTTTGTGTATCTAATTTTCACATTTTGATCCTCTTCCCCTCTTTTGTTTCCTTTAAAATTAGCATCTTTAGCAATGACAAATATATATGTCTTTGAAAATTCTGTTTGTTGTTAAATTACATATAAGTGAAATCATGTAATAGTTACCTTTCTCTGTCTGATTCATTTTATTTAGTTATTCCCTCAAGGTTTGTGGCACAGCTGTTCACCACTGCCTTTATGTCAATACAGTCTGTTCTGGTCTTTTCTACTTCATAACACTCTCGCCCAACACACACATATAAAGACAGGTACCCACATAAAATTACTATATTGTTTTGACTCTCTATATAGCACAGATGAGTGAGATCTGCTAAATACAATGAGACATTCTAATTATAGCCAACTGCATTATTTCATCTTTTTCTTTATCTTCATTTATTTCATTGTATATGTAGAGATGCATATCTATCAACTTCTTTGCCCATGAATCAACTTGTCAACCTTCAAGTCATTTCCATATCCTGATTCTTGTACTAGCTCCACGTTTTTTAATCAGCATATAAAGTTTTAAAAGAAATTTGGGGGGAGTTAGATGCCAAGAAGTCCAATCTTGAAATTACAAGAGAATTTTATTTTTACTTTATAAAGTTGTCATTCTGATTTTCAGAGTCTGAATCAGACTAATTTATGATTCTATTCTCAATACATCTTCTCCAACTCTCCAAACCTCTTTGTTTCCCATCTTTGTAATATATGCTATTCCCATTCATATGAGGGATATATCACTCAGTCATGTTTAATTGCATTTCCCTTATTAAGTCATAATGAATAATGTTTCATAAGCCCACTATCCATATGTATGCCTTTTTATTAGGGCAAGGATCTATTCATATAATTTACCATTATGGGTTAGATAATTGGATTTTGTTTTTGTGCAGAACTAATGTGAATGGGGTTGTTACCTTAATGTCCATTTCTTCCCTATCATTATTGGTGTATAAAAAGGCTATTGATTTTGTGTGTTAATTTTGTAGCCTGCCACTTTGCTATATGAATCTATTATTTCTAGAAGCTTTTAGGTAGAGTCTTTAGGGTTTTCTAAGTAGAGTATCATGTCATCTGCAAACAGCGAGAGCTTGACTTCCTCCTTTCCTATCTGGATTCCCTTGATATCTTTTTCTTGCCTAATAGCTATAGCAAATTCTTCCAGTACTATGTTGAATAGGAGTGGTGAGAGGACAGCCCTGTATTGTACCAGAATTTAGAGGAAAGGCTTTTATTTTTTCTCCATTGAGGATAATACTTGCCTTTGACTTGTGGCGAGAAAGGTTGTTTTAATTGCTCACTTTTCTCAGGGGTAATGACTCGGGTTTTTTCCTTGTCTCTTTTTTATAACCATCTAGTACGTATTCCTCCTGAAGTAAATTTGCTCTTTTAAAACATATCCAAAATAAAATAATCCGTGGCAGTTAGGATATCCTGACATACATACATACATACATGCATACATACATACATACATACAGATATCCCCCAAATTTTAGGAAGTTCTAATTTTGGCTTCCAGCTGGAAATTGTCTCTGTTCAAAGCTCAACCCAGATAAGGATGGGAGGGAGGCTGTTAATTTTTGCAGGTTTCACACCATTATTTCATATGCCTTTGCCTTTTGTTTTTGTTTTTGGGTCACGCCTGGCTGAGGGTTACTCCTGCCTCTATGCTCAGAAATAGCTCCTGGCAGGCTGGGGGGATCAATTGGGATGCCGGGATTCAAACCATCGTCCTTCTGCATGCAAAGCAAATGCCCTGCTTCATGCTATCTCTCTGGCCCCTGCTTTTGTCATTTTTTTTTAAAAATAAAATCACTGATGACCCATCTAGGGCTATTTCATGAAGAGCTATGCTATTTTTTCCTCAATGTGTCTTATGGAGTGTGTTTTAAACTCAAGGCATTTATCTATATTGATTTAACTTTTGTGAAAAGTTTGCAATATGGTTCCAGTTTTATTATTTTGAATCAGGCTCTCTACTTCTCAGTACAAGTTGTTGAAAAATCATCTCTTGTATCATGAGTGTTTTGAAAATAAAAAAAGCCTCATTACATGGCCTTACTATGTTTGTCATATATTAACAATAAATGCATATAAGAGTTTATGTCAGGGCTTTCAAATCTGTCCAATTTGTCTGCAAGTCTGTCTTTATTCTAAAATCAATCTATTTTCACAATATAATTTAAAGGCAGGGAATGCAATGCTTTCAACTTCTCTATTATTAGAATTATATTGATAACATGTAGTTTTATGATTTGGTACAAATTTTACTAGATATTGATCTAAGTCCTAGAGAGTTTTAATGGTGATTGCATTGATTTTGTACAATGTTTTATGCGGGATTATTATTTTGACCATTTTAATTGTAGAAATCAATAAACTTGCAATATTTTTTATTTCATATGAAATGAAATTATCACTAGAATTTATCACTTCTTCTCTATGACTCTTCCATATCATTTGTTACGTTGGTTCCTAAGTATTTGATATTTTTGGGTACTATAAGATTGCCATTTTTAGTTATTTTTAATATTTTATTTAAAACATTGTATTTCACAAAGTTAGTCATAGCAAGGGTTTAGATATACAATTTTTCAGTAACAATCACACCACCACCTTCCACTAGAGTGCATCCATGACACCATTTCCTATTTCATCATGCCATAAAAGGCCCATTTATGTTATGTTGTTAAAGTTTGGATCACATGGTTTTGATATTGAGTTTGTAGCTTGGATACTTAGTTCTGTTCTTTTGTAACACCACCAATTTAAAAGACTCCTCTTTACCCTGTCTCCCTTTTTTATAATTGTCTTTCTCCTTTTCTTTTCAATTTCTTTCCTTCTCCTCACTATATTCTGGGGCCAAGAGTAATGTTAAGAGGGGTTGCCTTTTTAAATTTACATTTTTTCTAGATAATTATTTGAATATAGAAATACTACTGATTGATTTTCTAGCCTGCTATCTACTGAATTGCTTCTAAAATAGTTTTAGTGGCATCCATAGGGTTTCTCTATTTGCATATCATCCCATCTTCAAATATTTTCCAAACTTTGATACATTTTATTTTATTTTTATTTCCTGATTGCTATGGAATGTCAAAGTTATATTAATTAAAACAAGATTACTTCCCCTGTGGTTGTTCTCAGGAGCAATGTTTTTGCTTTTCTTCATTGAGTGCAATATTGATTGTGAGTTTTTGTAGATGACTATTGCTGTATTGAGGTATTTTCCCCAAACTGCTGGTGATTTTTGTCATAAAAAGCATTTTGAGTCTAGTCAAAAGTCATCTATATGTTTATTGAGATGATCATAGTATATTTTTGTTGTTGACTTGGTATATATTAATTGATTTGTGTGTATTGAACTGTCCTTGAATTTCTGGGATTATATCCACTCAATCATGTTGTGTGATACTTTAAACATTATTAAATTTGGTTAGCTAGGATTTTGTCGAAGGACTTTGTAACAATGTATATCTGAGACATTGGTCTTTCTTTTTTAATAATAATTATGCCTGCTTTAGTATTGGACTTTTAGAAGTTATTAAGGAGAATTTCTTTTTAATTGATAGTTTGGAAGGGTATGATGGCCAGGAATATAAGCCATTTTGACATTTTGGTAGAATTCACTGATAAGACCATCTACATTGGTCCTTTAAGTTTTGGGGTGATTCCATATATGGTTAAATTTAACAATACTTGTGATTTTTCTGTTTAGACTTATGACTTCATTAGATTCAATCTTGGCTATGATTCTAAGAATTTATCTATTTCTTTTAAGTTCCCTCTGCCAATGAAATGGTGTGCTCATAGTATACTCACATGATATTCTCTATTTATAAAGTGCATCTTGTAATATTTTCTCCTTAATCTTCAATCTGATTAATTTGGGTTTCTCTGTTGCGAGTCTAGCTAAAGACTTGTGCTTAATTTTTTTTCAAAATAAGATTTTTTGCTTATTTTTGAAATAAGCTCTTGTCATCATGGACAATTTGTATTTCTTTCTTGGTTTTGTGTCATTGATTACTGAGAGTTTGTGTCATCTCCATTTACTTATCTTGGATTTCATTTCTTGGTTTTATTCTAGTTTCTCAAGATGTAGTGTGGCCATTTGGGTTTTTTTACTTCTTAATTTTCTGATATAAACCTATAAACTTCCCTTGTAATACAACTTTTGCTATTTCCCATATTTATTATAGTATATGCTCCCATTTTCACTTATTTATATGCTCCCATTTTCACTTATTTTGAGAAAAACCTTGGTCTGTGTCACACCTATTGTTTAAAAGAATGTCATCAATTATCTAAATGATGAAGCTTTTCCCAATTGACTTCTGACAATTCATTTATTTTCTTTCCTTTCTAATTTCATTTAACTTTTGTTCATCTCTTTTGGATTTGTGCCACACCAGCAATGCTCAAGATTTACTCCTGGCTCTGCTACTCCTTCCTTCTCAGCAGTTTCCTGGCTAGAATGGGAGACCAAATGGGATTACAGGGATCAAACACAAGTTGGTCATCCAGCTATCTCACCTTATTTGGCTGTGAGCTAGGTAATAACTTTACCACTGTATTATCCCTCCCTTCCTCCTTTCAGAATGTTTGAGTTCTTCCTTGAGCTTTGTGTTAAGAAAAAAAATGCTGAATATAATTTTTGATTTTTTTTTTTACCTATGGGTAGTCAATCTTTGTTCCCATATGAGATCTATCTTAAAGAAAGTTAAGAAAGTTATGTTCTAAACAAGAAGTGCATTCTGCGTTTGAGGGGTGCTGGGTCATGAGTGTGTGTATTGGGCCAATTTATTTCAATTTCTCATGTAGGGCTCTTGTTTCTTTTCTTTTATCTTATTTCTTCTTATGGGCCATTACTGGAGGTAGCTAGGGGACTGTATGAAGTACAAGGACTGAATCAGGTTAACTGTGCAAGACAAGCACCCTGCCCTCTAAATACCACTTCTTCTGCCCCAGGACTTGTTTATTGTTTTGCTTGGCTTATCTGTCCATGATTAGTGGGGTATTATGTTGCTATACCCATTGTACTATCTCTTTACCCCCCAATAGTAGGGTATTATGTTCTTCTACTACTGTGTTACTATAGATCATTTTTTGACCTATTAACAATTGTCTTATAACTTTTTGTCTCTTCAATAAGAGTAAGCATACTGATGAAATAAAGTCTTCTGATCTATTTATTCATTAATCAGAGTATAATATTCATCACTACATCTTCTTATTTCTTAACTACACCTAACAATATTCAGGGCTTCCTCCTGGGCTTTTCATTGGCTTTAACCTTACTAATATTTGGGATATGATGTTTGGGGTCTCAAATTCAATTTACCTGGGTGCCGCAGGAGGCGAAGTCAGGGTGATCCTTGAGTGCAAAATCAGTAGTAAGCCTTGAACATTGGGGGGTGTGACCCAAGCAACTAAAACAAAACAAAACAAAACAAAACAAAAAAAGATTCCTCTAGGGCAGGGCCACAAAATGTTGTACAGAGGGCTGCAAAAGGCCTGTGAGCCGCAAGTTTGAGACCTCTAGATAGGGATTAAATTCCAGTCAACAGCATGCTATGTAAGAACCTTGCCAAGCCTTTTATATAAAAATTCCAAATTTCTGTTTATTTCATTATTAATAAACTCTCTGTGAACCAACAAAATAGAACATTTTAAAGTAATGCCGGTGAAGATATTGGTATTTGAAAATTGTATGACTAAAACTCATTATTAAAAACTTTCCAATTGATGGCGACTCAATAAAATAATAATTTCAAATAATGCTGTAGCTTTGTAGTACTCAGCTTAATTACTAGAAATTTCATCTATCACTGACTGAAATCCAAAAATGCCTTCATAGCCTACTCATTATATTATTTAACAGAAAACATCTTAATTTTCCATTAGCAGGCTTATTTCCTTTCATAAAGTAATAAGGAGAAAGCTGTATTATTTTGTTTGCCATTTATAAAGTATATACTATGTCTAAAGAATTATGTAATTATTTAAATTGGCTTAAAATAAATTACTTTTGATTCAATGCATTTTACAAATTAGAGATTAAATATGAGTAAAAAATAAATTGGTATAAGTCATAAATCTAGTACACTGATAAGTGCATCATTTTTTAAATGCATCATCTTTTCCTGTGTCCTTTCCATTCCTTCACATTTCTCTAATCCATTACACATTTATTCCATACCAGAATTGCAGCAAATCAGAACATGTATTTCACTTACAAAAATAGTCAGACAGATAGGCCAGAGGGATAGTTTCTTGGGTAGGGCACTTACCCTGCATGAAGTACACCTAGGTTCAATACGCATCACTCTATGTGACATATTTTAACATACATAATGCAATGTAATATATTATAATACATTGCATATAATTATAACAAAAATTATTATAATAAATAAAATATATAACATATAATAAAATATAATATGTAATAACATACTGTAATAAAGAAGAATACTCCTCATATCACCAGAAATGATCCTGGAACACTGTGCCAGTAGTATACCCTTATCACTGCTGGGTTTGACCCCCAAATTAACCAAAAATCAAATACAATAAGATTCATGGTACTTCAAAAAAACTCAGGCTCTGATGGAAGTGATGTGGGAAATATGTGTGCATGTGTGTATCTGCATTTATATGTGTTTGGAAGTTTATTTAATGATGAAATGTAAGTATGCAATAATTATCTGGAATTGCATATATTTTATAATTTACATTTTAGTTATTCAAATTATATAATAACATGTTCCCTTGGCATCGGCAGAAGCAAGGACTTAATCAGACATGAATATTTGAAGAGTGGTAGGTATTTGATGTGATATAAGATAATCCAACATATTTGTTATTTTGTTATATACAAAACTTATATTCATATTGTTTATATTTTTAAATTGTTGGAAATGAATAGTTGCTGTTAATAGTAAGACGTACAAAGAAGAGTTTGTTCTGTGACTACATTGCTATATCCTGATTCGCTTTTTTGTGCTGCATTTCATGAACTAAAGTATGATTCTGCTGTTTCACCGTAACCAGGCTGGTTTTTATATGCAGAAACAATTATAATAAAGAACAATATTTCTTGAATATTCTATTCAAATTTTATTTTTACAAATAAATATTTTTCAGAAACTGGTGTAAAATTTTGTTTTAAGTTTGTTGGTTTGGTTTTGGGGTCACACCTACTGGTGCTCAGAGTTTATTCCTGGCAGGCTCGGGAACATATGGGATCTGAGGGATTGAATCCACATCAACCTTATGTAAGACAAACATCTTAACCACTATTGTATTACTTCAGACCCAGTTTTAGCATACTTTTATAGAAAAATGTGATTATTAGTGCTCGAGCGATAGTATAGCTGATAGGGCATTGCCATAAAATACAGCAGACTGGGCTTTGATCTCCATAATCCCATCTAATCTCCCAAACATTGAAGGGGTGATTTCTGAGTGCAAAGCCAGGCGTAAGCTTTGTGCATGGCAGGGTGTATCTGAAAAAGCAAAAGCCAAAACAAACATGTGTTTAACATTGATATTGTGGTATTATCTTTATGTCATAATTGAGCACAATCATAGAAACCACTTTATGATAGACTTTAATCAACCAAAATCTCTGTAGGTATTTATTGAGATCACTTGTATGTACCCAACACTGACTGTTGAAATTTATGAAAAGTAATAAAATTATATAGTAGCACTTAAATTTTCTGGTGCTAAACTGCATAATCCTTTATTGTACTTGATCTTTAGGCTTATACTTTTAAGCATTTTCATTTCGAATTGCATTCCATTTTTCTATGTTCTGTTGTTGTTGTTGTGGTGGTGGTGGTGGTGGTGGTGGTGATTGTGGTTTTTATTCTTTTGTCTTATGGGCCATATTCAGTAGTGCTCTGAGCTTACTCCTGGTCTTTGTTCTGGTGTACTCCTGCAGCCACTGGGAACCATCTACCTTAAAGTGCTGGTTTTCTTCCAAATCAATGGGATAAGAATTTTTTCTGAAATTGCTTTGGCTTAGGTACTTTTTAAAATAGTGGATACTCCCGGCCTTCGTATGTTAAAAGTTTTAAATTAGGTCAATTGATAATAACAAAACCATGATTCGTAAGTTGCTCACTAAATGAATATGGAAACCTGTAAGCAGTTTTTGTTTGTTTGTTTTTTTGAGGACCATATCTAGTGCTGCTCAGAGAATATTGTGGCTCTACACTCAGGAATAAGCCCCAGCAAATCAGCTGCAGAGGATTAAACTCAGATCTGCTGCATACAAGAAAACTGTATAATGTCACAAACCCCAATAGAAATATTTTTATACCATAGGTGTGTTACATATATAATTACCACACTGTAAAATAATTAAAATAAAGCTTTCAGAGTTAATTTTTGGGTGGTTGTTCATGGAATGTTTAGCTAACTTGCTTTCTATTCTAATAAAAATAACATAATATTCCTTTATGTTGACATTGCAGGAAGCATTTTTCTATTTCATTATATTATATTTCATATTTAGTACTGCTAATTTTCCTGTTCAACTTTTAAAAATCACTACTATAACCTTGATGAAAAGAAAATCATTAATTAATCATTAACTTTATCATAATGATGATAAAATTAAGAAATCAAAGTAACACATGTTATATTTTGCACAAACAACTATGAAATATGAGCCCTGTGATTTAAAAATTGTGAAATAGCTGCAGAAAATGAAACATTTAGTATGTAAAGACATAAAGCCAGACACACAAAAATATAAATATAATTAGGAATTTATAAAGTAGCATTTTATCTGCTTTGCATGCTAACTTCAAATGATTTGTAATTCATTTCCAAATCCAGAGTACATCAGTGCTCTTAATTTAACTTTTCATTCTGACATCACCAGTAATTTCTATAGATTGTTTAAAAATTGGGGAAGAATGATTGAGGTATTACAAAAGTCATACTCACATTTCCTCCAAACCTTCTTTTTTGAAATGTGTTTATAATGAATCCATAGCATCAGAAAAATCCATGCCTGAAAACTTTGTAAAAAAGAAAAGTTCAAAATTGGAACAATATTTCCCTACATAAATTGCACTATAATTAATCATGTACATCAAAATGCGTCCATTTAATGGGAAAAGATTGAGCTCACATCTTAGTACAGATTAGAAAAAAATTAACTTAGATTTCTCATTTACATAATTCATATAATTCTGATATAAATTGCAAGATAAACCAACTAGAGGATAAACCCCAAATCCAGTGATCAATGGATGACTGAAGATTCACAAATTTAACATATTTATCATCTAGTGCTCTGTCATTTCAATATGGGAGTCCATAAAAAAAGTAGTAAACACATTTCATCTTTTTGCCTTTGAGAGGTCTATTTCCTTTCAGAGTTTTTTCCTTCCCTATTTTCTTTCCTATTTCTCCTTCATGATAATTCACTAACAAACATATCCACACTGTGGTATGTTAACAGAAAAGATGACTAATGCATTTTAAATAGTCATGAAAGAAAAATTCCCATGCACTGGATAAACACAAGAATTACAAGTGTGATGAATAGGAATAAGATGCTACAAAAATTGATATTGCCAAGCGTATCATTTCAGCCACATTTCAATACTCATAACAATTACTTTGAATCAGCAGCACCAAACAGCTAATCAACTGCATCTGTTCATCTTCACAGCTGTTATCACAGGGAAAAAATGCTTTTCTCCTCCCCATTCCACTCCAAACACTCTATGATTGTAATGAACACCTATCCTGATGAGAAATACAGATTAACGTCTTGAAGAAAATTCAAGCAGAGGTCCATTGGAAAGTTAGGGATGTGTAGCTACCAAGAAAACTCAACTTATAGGTCAATACACTAGTTTAACTAAAATCTGCATTAGTGTATTTTTTTCAGAGTTATATTTATTTCGTTGTTTACATCTCATGTGAGGTTAAAAACCTAATACAATTCTAAAGAATAGAAATCATATACCATTAAAAGTCTAGAAGATATTGTATTCACATTTTCATTTATTTTTAAGGATATATATATTATTACCAGAATTTATTAATGATTATTTATCTATGTACTTAAATATAACCTCACTGCTAACTAGAAATATAAAAGAATATGTAAATTTAGAGTAATAATCGAATGTTACAATTTTATATGATGCTAGCTAAATATTTGAAGAAATAAATAGTCTAATCAGAAAGTCAAAATGTTGATTGCTTTTATTGAAAATTTATCTCTGAAAAATAATTTGAATGAATATCCCAATAATAATTTAAGGGGAAAAATAGAAGAAAAGCATTAATATGAAAGGTACAAAATGGGGCTGGAGAGACAGCATAGAGGTAAGGCATTTACCTTGAGTGAAGAAGGTTGGTGGTTCAAATCCCAGCATCCCATATGGTCCCCGCAGCCTGCCAGGAGCAATTTTTGAGCCTGGAGCCAGGAGTGCCCCCTGAGCGATGCCAGGGTCACCAAAAAAGAAAGAAAGGTACAAAATGTATTTTTAATGGTGGTTTATAAGTTTTAACAGTAAAGCCTGATTGGATAAGAACATATGTACCATTATATCCACAAATTTAGATCTTAAGCATCCTATAGTGTCTAGAAATTTCCTAACACTATTTTATTGCTAAAATATAAGCCTTTGTTCTGGTTTTGTGTTTGTCTGTTCATCACATTTTTTTATTGTATATACATTGTATTCCATTATTGAATAAGAATATTTTTTTTTCTTAACACCACCCATCACCTGTGCAACATTCCCATCACCAATGTCCCAAGTCTCCCTCCTCCTCACCCGACCCCCGCCTGTACTCTAAACAGGTTCTCAATTTCCCTCATACATTCTCATTATTAGGACAGTTCAAAATGTAGTTATTTATCCAACTAAACTCATCACTCTTTGTGATGAGCTTCCTGAGGTGAGCTGGAACTTCCAGCTCTTTTCTCTTTTGTGTCTGAAAGTTATTATTGCAAGAATGTCTTTCATTTTTCTTAAAACCCATAAATGTGTGAGACCATTCTGCGTTTTTCTCTCTCTCTCTGACTTATTTCACTCAGCATAATAGATTCCGTGTACATCCATGTATAGGAAAATTTCATGACTTCATCTCTCCTGACAGCTGCATAATATTCCATTGTGTATATGTACCACAGTTTCTTTAGCCATTCGTCTGTTGAAGGGCATCTTGGTTGTTTCCAGAGTCTTGCTATGGTAAATAGAGCTGCAATGAATATAGGTGTAAGGAAGGGGTTTTTGTATTGTATTTTTGTGTTCCTAGGGTATATTCCTAGGAGTGGTATAGCTGGATCGTATGGGAGCTCGATTTCCAGTTTTTGGAGGAATCTCCATATCGCTTTCCATAAAGGTTGAACTAGACGGCATTCCCACCAGCAGTGGATAAGAGTTCCTTTCTCCCCACATCCCCGCCAACACTGTTTATTCTCATTCTTTCTGATGTGTGCCATTCTCTGTGGTGTGAGGTGGTACCTCATAGTTGTTTTGATTTGCATCTCCCTGATGATTAGTGATGTGGACCATTTTTTCATGTGTCTTTTGGCCATGTGTATTTCTTCTTTGTCAAAGTGTCTGTTCATTTCTTCTCCCCATTTTTTGATGGGATTAGATGTTTTTTTCTTGTAAAGTTCTGTCAGTGCCTTGTATAAATTGGAGATTAGCCCCTTATCTGATGGGTATTGGGTGAATAGTTTCTCCCACTCAGTGGGTGGCTCTTGTATCTTGGGCACTATTTCCTTTGAGGTGCAGAAGCTTCTCAGCTTAATATATTCCCATCTGTTAATTTCTGCTTTCACTTGCTTGGAGAGTGCAGTTTCTTCCTTGAAGATGCCTTTAGCCTCAATGTCCTGGAGTGTTTTACCTACGTATTGTTCTATATATCTTATGGTTTTGGGGCTGATATCGAGGACTTTAATCCATTTGGATTTTACCTTTGTACATGATGTTAGCTGGGGGTCTAAGTTCAATTTTTTGCAAGTGGCTGTCCAGTTGTGCCAACACCACTTGTTGAAGAGGCTTTCTTTGTTCCATTTAGGATTTTTTGCTCCTTTATCAAAAATTAGGTGATTGTATGTCTGGGGAACATTCTCTGAGTATTCAAGCTTATTCCACTGATCTGAGGGCCTGTCCTTATTCCAATACCATGCTGTTTTGATAACTATTGCTTTGTAGTAAAGTTTAAAGTTGGGGAAAGTAATTCCTCCCATATTCTTTTTCCCAATGATTGCTTTAGATATTCGAGGGTGTTTATTGTTCCAAATAAATTTCAAAAGTGCCAGGTCCACTTCTTTGAAGAATGTTATGGGTATCTTTAGGGGTATCGCATTAAATCTGTACAGTGCTTTGGGGAGTATTGCCATTTTAATGATGTTAATCCTGCCAATCTATGAGCAGGGTATGTGCTTCCATTTCCGCGTGTCCTCTCTTATTTCCTGGAGCAGAGTTTTATAGTTTTCCTTGTATAGGTCCTTCACATTTTTAGTCAAGTTGATTCCAAGATATTTGAGTTTGTGTGACACTATAGTGAATGGAGTTGTTTTCTTAATGTCTATTTCTTCCTTATTAGTATTGGTGTATAGAAAGGCCATTGATTTTTGTGTATTAATTTTGTAGCCTGAGACCTTGCTATATGAGTCTATTGTTTCTAGAAGCTTTTTGGTAGAGTCTTTGGGGTTTTCTAAGTAGAGTATCATGTCATCTGCAAACAGTGAGAGCTTGAGTTCTTCATTTCCTATCTGGATTCCCTTGATATCCTTTTCTTGCCTAATCGCTATAGCGAGTACTTCCAGTGCTATGTTGAATAGGAGTGGTGAGAGAGGACAGCCTTGTCTTGTGCCAGAATTTAGAGGAAAGGCTTTCAGTTTTTCTCCATTGAGGACAATATTTGCCTCTGGCTTGTGGTAGATGGCCTTAACTATATTAAGAAAGGTTCCTTCCATTCCCATCTTGCTGAGAGTTTTGATCAAGAATGGGTGTTGGACCTTGTCAAATGCTTTCTCTGCGTCGATTGATATGATCATGTGATTTTTATTTTTCTTGCTGTTGATGTTATGTATTATGTTGATAGATTTACGGATGTTAAACCAGCCTTGCATTCCTGGAATGAAACCTACTTGATCGTAGTGGATGATCTTCTTAATGAGGCATTGAATCCTATTTGCCAGGATTTTGTTGAAGATCTTTGCATCTGCATTCATCAGCGATATTGGTCTGTAATTTTCTTTTTTCGTAGCATCTCTGTCTGGTTTAGGTATCAAGGTAATGTTGGCTTCATAAAAGCTATTTGGAAGTTTTCCTGTTTTTTCAATTTCATGAAAGAGTCTTGCCAGGATTGGTAGTAGTTCCTCTTGAAAGGTTTGAAAGAATTCATTAGTAAATCCATCTGGGCCTGGGCTTTTGTTTTTGGGCAGACATTTGATTACTTTCTTAATTTCCTCAATAGTAATGGGTGTGTTTAGATATGCTACATCCTCTTCATTCAATCGTGGAAGATTATAAGATTCCAAAAATTTATCCATTTCTTCCAGGTTTTCATTTTTAGTGGCATAGAGTTTCTCAAAGTAGTTTCTGATTACCCTTTGAATCTCTACCATATCAGTAGTGATCTCTCCTTTTTCATTCCTAATACGAGTTATCAAGTTTCTCTCTCTTTCTTTCTTTGTTAGTTTTGCCAGTGGTCTATCAATCTTGTTTATTTTTTCAAAGAACCAACTTCTGCTTTCGTTGATCTTTTGGATGGTTTTTCTGGTTTCCACTTCATTGATTTCTGCTCTCAGCTTTGTTATTTCCTTCTGCCTCCCTATTTTTGGATCCTTTTGTTGTGCACTTTCTAATTCTATGAGCTGTGTCATTAAGCTATTCAGGTATGCCCCTTCTTCTTTCCTGATGTGTGCTTGCAAAGCTATAAATTTTCCTCTCAGTACTGCTTTTGCTGTGTCCCATAGGTTCTGATAATTTGTGTCTCCATTGTCATTTGTTTTCAGGAAGGTTTTGATTTCATCTTTGATTTTCATACTGATTATTCAGTATGAGGCTATTTAACTTCCAGGTGTTAAAATTTTTCTTCTGTGTCCCTTTGTAGTTTATATATAATTTCAGGGCTTTGTGGTCAGCAAAGGCAGCCTGCAAAATTTCTATCCTCTTGATATTATGGAGGTATGTTTTGTGTGCTAACATGTAGTCTATCCTAGAGAATGTCCCATGTACATTAGAGAAAAATGTGTATCCAGGCTTCTGGGGGTGGAGTGTCCTGTATATATCTACTAGGCCTCTTTCTTCCATTTCTCTCCTCAGGTCTAGTATATTCTTGTTGGGTTTCAGTCTTGTTGACCTGTCTAGTGTTGACAATGCCATGTTGAGGTCTCCCACAATTATTGTGTTGTTATTGATATTATTTTTCAGATTTGTCAACAGTTGTATTAAATATTTTGCTGGCCCCTCATTCGGTGCATATATGTTTAGGAGGGTGATTTCTTCCTGCTGTACATATCCCTTGATTAATACAAAATGTCCATTTTTGTCCGTTACAACTTTCCTAAGTATAAAGTTTGCATCATCTGATATTAATATGGCCACTCCTGCTTTTTATTTTGGGTGTTGTTTGCTTGGATGATTTTCCTCCAGCCTTTGATTTTGAGTCTATATTTGTTCTGACTATTCAGGTGCGTTTCTTGTAGGCAGCAGAAGGTTGGATTGAGTTTTTTGATCCATTTAGCCACTCTGTGTCTCTTAACTGGTGCATTTAGTCCATTGACATTGAGAGAAAGAATTGTCCTGGGAGTTAGTGCCATCTTTATATTAAAGTTTGGTGTGTCTGTTGGTAAGCCTTGTCTTAAAGTATGCCGTTCAGTTTTTCTTTTAAGAATGGTTTTGAGTCTGTGAAGTTTTTGAGCTGTTGTTTGTCTGTGAAACTATGTATTGTTCCTTCAAACCTGAAAGTGAGTTTTGCTGGGTGCAGTATTCTAGGCGAAGCATTTATTTCATTGAGTTTTGTCACTATGTCCCACCACTGCCTTCTGGCCTTGAGTGTTTCTGGTGACAGGTCTGCAGTAAATCTCAAGGATGTTCCCTTGAATGTAATTTCTATTTTCGATCTTGCTGCTTTCAGAATTCTGTCTCTATCTATGGGATTCGTCATTGTGACTAGGATGTGTCTTGGGGTGTTTTTTCTGGGGTCTCTTTTAGTTGGCACTCTTCGGGCATGCAGGATTTGATCACATGTATTCATTATCTCTGGTAGTTTCTCTTTAATGATGTTCTTGACTGTTGATTCTTCCTGGAGATTTTCTTCCTGAGTCTCTGGGACTCCAATGATTCTTGTTTCTGTTGAGCTTATCATAGACTTCTATTTTCATCTGTTCCCATTCTTTGAGTAATTTTTCCATTGTATGATCATTTGCTTTGAGGCTTTTTTCCAATTTCTTCTGCTGTATGTAATTGTTATGTATCTCATCTTCCAGTGTACTGATTCTATCCTCAGCTGCTGTTAACCTGTGGGAAATCTCAAACATGTTTTTCTTCAATTCATCTACTGAGTTTCTCAGACCTGTTATTTGATCTGAAATTTCTGTTTGGAGTTTTCTCATTTCTATCTTCATATTCTCCTGATTCTTTTTAGTTTTCTCTTCTATACTTTGTTTGAGTTCTTTGAACATGTTCCATATTGCAACTCTAAACTCCTTATCTGAGAGACTGACTAGGTGGTTGGTCATGTTCAAGTCATCAGAGTTGCCATCTTCATTCTCTATGTCTGGCACTGGCCCGTGTTGTTTCCCCATTGTCACACTAGTACTGCGTGTTTTTCTACGTGTTGTGATTGTATTCATCGGCTAAATGCTGTGCACCGTCGCGAAGGGGAGCGGAGCAACCGTGCTCCTCTGGCTTCTCCCTTTCTGGGCGTGTCGACTCACCTCCATGGAAGGCTCACAGGAAGGCAGGCTGGCAGATGGGCTGCACCCAGGATGAAATCAGGCCAAAAATGCAGGACAGCAGAGTAGAGAGGCAGAAGGGTGCTGGCATCTGAGATCCAGCGAAGTTCAGTGGCTCCTCCCTTTCTGGGCGTGTCAACTCACCTCCACGGAAGGCTCACGGGAAGGCAGACTCCCCGGAAAGCTCACAGGAAGGCAGGCTGGCTGATGAGCCGCACCAAGGGTGAAATCAGGCCGAAAATGCAGGACAGCAGAGTAGAGAGGCAGAAGGGTGCTGGTATCTGAGATCCAGCGAAGTTCAGTCTGTTCATCACATTTTTCTTAACTTCATCTGTAAATAGAATGTCTAATGTCTTGAATGTAATTAGTCAACAAAAAAAAGGGGAGAGTCAAAAAGATGAGAAACTTTAACTTAAATGCTCCTCTTTACTAACTGTTGTTTTTCTTAAAATCATTTAAATATCTTTAAAAAATTATGAGTAAGAGATAAACACTTTTAGAAAAACTATTTTAATTTTTAAAAGTGTATTATCTGGGCCGGGCGGTGGCGCTGGAGGTAAGGTGCCTGCCTTGCCTGCGCTAGCCTTGGACGGACTGCGGTTCGATCCCCTGGCGTCCCATATGATCCCCCAAGCCAGGAGCAACTTCTGAGTGAATAGCCAGGAGTAACCCCTGAGCGTTACCGGGTGTGCCCCCCCCAAAAAAAAGTGTATTATCTGTCTTATGGTAAATTCTTCCACTGAATATTTACCAATTTTCAGTTGTCAAAATTACAAAGATTCTCATATTTTCCTTGCTTTCCCTTGTCTACCTTATGCCAATATGTTTCACCTTTAGTCTTAAGACTGATATTCCAGACTTTGGAAGGTTCTGACACTGAGAAATACTTAGAATTCCTCCTCTTCTGTTTTCTAGGTCTTATTTCTTACAAATGTTATATGTGTAACATTCCTCTAAAGTCTATTTATAAGAGTTCTATCTCAGGCCATAAAACTAATGTGAAAACTAAGAAAGAACATAAATTACTTATTTTAAATCAATTTTGCAATAGTATATAGTTTAATTTATTTGACAGTTTTATTGGATTTTATACCTTATTTTCTAAATTAAAAATACTTTCAGCAAACAATGACTCTTAGAACATATGTCTGAACACACTGTGTGGAAAGTTGATGTGTTTATCCAGTTTTATTTCCACAAAACCTTACTTCTCTATAACTTTGTGGTATTAAGTTAACTTTATCATTTTTATATATTTTTATTAAATGTCTAACCTTCAAAAATTCCAATTTTATGGTGAATTTTTAAATTAAATATTTGTTTATATGAAATAATAAAAATTTAGATTTACTGTAGCCTACAATAAATAAAGCAAAGCAGTAAGCATGTTGCTCGGTGTGATTTATATGGCTAATAATTAAAAAACAAAAGTTCAGGGCATCATATATTAAAGGTAGCAAAATATTTATTAAAATACATTCATTCCTATCTTACTTCACAATTCCAAAAAATCTGTTATAATTCATTAAAGGCATAAGTAAGAAAATCATTCTTTACGTATTTTATGAAGATTTGTTTGTTGGATTGTTTGCTATTGGGGCTAAATCTGGCAGTGCTTAGGGGTTTCTCTGTCTTTGTGCTCAGGAATCACTCTGAAAAGTCTGAGGGAACCATATGGGATCCTGGGGATAGAATTCAGGTTGGCCAAATTCAAGGAAAATGACTTACCTGCTGTATTATCTCTCTGGCCCTAATTTTATGCAAGTATTTATACCACTAATATTTTTCTATACTTCCACAACTGTGCACCTGTCAAATTCTAAATTTATAACTATTGGCAGTAGACATTGGAACATTTTAGCATCATTTCCTCAATTCCCTCACTATAAAATGTGTAAAAACAAAAAGTGGTATCAGATAGCAGATTTTCTCCAATATGTATATATTAAGAATGGGATAGAAATCCTCTGTAAAAAAAAAAGGGGGGGGGTTCTCTGAAATTTTGATGTGACTGGAAGGGATATTGTAAGGAAAATATTTCAGAGAGAAAATAGATATCAGATGCTTTTACTCATCTCTGGAATATAAGGATTCAAAGACAGATAATAGGCAGTACGACACAATACCATGCATATGGTCCTGGATTACAAAACTAAATAAGTATAAATATATGCAGTGGGGTATAAAGAGATGGGCTAGAAGATAAGTAAACGGAAGAAGGCACTTTTGAGGTGAAATTCATGACTGAACATATATACCATGAACATTAACATTAGAACAAACATATTACTAACTATAGTGGTTAAATAATAAATGAATACAAATTGAAGACAAATATTCAGGGTCTTTCAACTACAAAAAATGAGCATATTCTTCTCCAGTGTACCTGAGATGTTTTGAAAGATAAAGCACAATAATGAGTGACAAAACATATCTTTATGAAATAGAGAATTAGAGATTTGACACTATTCTTTCCAATCAAATTTTTATGAAGAAAAATTAATCATTAGCAAAAAATTGGATAAACTCAAACCTTTGTAAATTAAGCAACTCACCATTAAATCATCAGTGGGTTAAAGAGGCAACTAAAATATTCCTGGAGGAAAATTAGATTGAAAACAGCAACTTAAAAAAGCATGAGACACAATAGCAGTAATTAAGAGGAGAATTTAGAGCAATGGAAGTGATCATTAGGAGGAAGAAAGCACCTCAAAAGCACTGCTAATGTAGCTAGAAAAAGACCAAAAATGGGCAAAGTAAGTAGAAAGAAAATAGAGAAACATTTTAAATGCAAATAGAATAAATAATTTAATATCAATGAAACCGAGTTTTGTTATACAAATAATAAATAAAATGATAAGATACTATTATGTCAACAAGGAAAGAAAAATATTCTAATAAACCAATCAAGACTGGTAGAGAGAAATAAAAATATTTTATAGAAATTACAAGACTACTATAAAAACATTTAAACCTAGAAAACAGAGAAGAAATGGATAATTTGGGGGCATCATACTTTCCATGCTGAGTCAAGAGCAAAAGAACAAGTAATTAGCAGCAAGGAAATCAAAATAGTAATTAAATCATCCAAAAAACAAAAGCCCAGTCTTGGTTGCTTTTACAAGTGAATTATTTAAAGCAGAACTACTTCCAATATTTTTTCAAATTCTTTAAAAAAAAATAGGAATTAACTCAAACATGAAAAAAATTTACCCTGATTTCAAACTCAGAGTAAAATGATTTCAAACTATAGTAAAATGAAGAACACTATAGACTAATCTAAAAAGACTAGAGGGGCGGTGAATATACCTGAAAAGACTCTCAATGAAATTTTATCAAACTTAAGGAAATATCAGCCAAGTAGGATACCTTTAGTGGTTTAATATATGCAAGTCAATCATCTTACATACCATATCAATAAAACTAAGAACAATCATTTGAAAAATCAATAGCAGCAGTAAAAGCATTTGACAAGACCCCAAACTATTGATGATTGAAAAGTCTAAATAAAATTGGGATTGAAGGAACTATTTTTTTTTTTAGTTTTTATTGTGATCATAATGGCTTACATATCTTTCACAGTAGTATTTTAGGTTCATATCAACATTGAATCAAGGGAATACCCATCACCAAATTTGTCCTTCCCCCATCTCAGTTCTCTTTCTGCAACCCATATCCCCCACCATCACCCCCCAGGCTGCAAGAGTAGGTAGACCTCTCTTAGTCTAGCTTACTATTAGTGGTCATATATCTGTTTGGTCCTGATACCCTCCCTTGTTTTCCCCTCTATTTAAGAGGCAAAGCTAGATAAATCGAGTTATGTGGTTTTGGTTGAAAGAAAGAAAAGCAATAGAATGGGGTACAAAATAAAAAAAGATAAAAAAATAAATATAAAAGAGAAGTCAAATACTTTCAAATACAAATTTGAAAATGGGCGGAGACCTTCTAGAGGCTTTCAACCTCAGTTTGAGAGAGGACATAAAAAAGGTAATTGAAACACCACAACAATACAGAAAGAAATATCAAATTAAATATCCAGTAAGCACTACAGCAATAAAGACAAGCACCACATAATAGTCTCGGTTCTGCAATCAAATCATGCTGGAGTGCAAAATTAAAAAAAAGATAAGATAAAATAAAATGAAATGAAATAAAATAAAATTGGAGAAATCAACTTCAATATCTACACCAAAATAAAGACATCAAAAAATTGATCAATCAACAAATAAATGTGTGGAAAGATGACTATTTTGTGTTTGCTTTTTTTACCCCCTGCATAGGCACATTAACTATTAGGGATATTATAGAGGGAATTCCCTTGACCTAGGAGATTCAGGGTTTCTCCACCCCCGAAATATACTGTCATGGGATTAACTATAGTCTCCTTGTATGATCATTTACTCTCCCATCGGTGCTTTTGTGGTGTATGGAAGACTTCTGCTTCATCTTGGATGGTAAAATCAGACCTCTGTATCTAGAGATCTTGGTGTGAATAAAAACTATTTCAACATAGTTTAAGTAATTTACTACAAAACCATAGAAAATAAGAGAAACAGTGGTGAAAAACTGGATTATATCCTTCCTTCTCAGATCAGACACAAGGCAATTTGGCCTTTTTCTTTACTATTATTAAAACAGTTTTGCAAGCCCTTACTGACACAAGAAAGAGACATTAATAGGAGAAAGATACAAAGCCTCAAGGACCTCAATTATATCTAAACCTATATATTATGTTGAAGAATTATACCCAGCTACTTGGTGATACTGAATTAAAATATATTCGTGATTAATGCCACTGGACAAGCAAACTGAAGTGAAAATAAGTACCGTATTTGCTGGCGTATAAGACGACTGGGTGTATAAGACGACCCCCTAATTTTGCAGTTAAAACATAGGTGTAGGCCTCTATTCTCTGTATCAGACAGAACGTTCCTGTGCTGCAACTGTATGGACCACAGTGAGCCTATCACAACAAGCAAAGGTCCAAAGGTTCTACTGTCATAGACTTCCTCTCTGACTCTGGCCCATCTGAGCAGCTTTTGACTGTGTAGATTCGGGTCTAGAACATCGTCTCATTTGCATGCATCAAAAGCCTGCTTGGATTGGCCGAGTCAGAGAGGCGTCTGAGCAGCCTGGCAGTGATTGGTTCAGGATCGAGTTGGAAAATTCATTTTGTGGTAATATTCAGACAATTTTCCTTTAGCAGCATATTGAAACATTTTTCGGGATATACTCAGCGTATATGACGACCCCCGATTTTCGGTTGACTTTTTTTGTTTCAAAAGTCGTCTTATCATGAAGCTCATCACATAGAGTGATGAGTGCAGTTGGAGAGATGACTACACTGAAAACTATCATAACAAGGTGAATGAATGAGGGAAGTAGAAAGCCCGTCCTGAGTACAGGTGTGAGGAGTGGGATGGAGAGAGATCTGAGAAATTGGTGATGGGAATGTTGCACTGGTGAAGGGGGGTGCTCTTTACATGACTGTAATCATACAACTATAATCATATTTGTAATCATGGTGTTTAAATAAAGATAATTATAAAAAAAAGTCATACAATGGAAAATAAGGTAAGTTAAACTATAGAAAAATAAGAGGCTTCTACACCACATAAGAAATGTTAAACAAAACAAAGAGACACCCCCATACCGGGATTTTCACACCACTCATCTGACAAATGGTTACTATCCAAAATATTTAAAAATATAAAAACATTGGTAGAATTGACAAAAGAATAGACCACATATGCAAAAAATGAGAGAAGGAATGAACAGTAACTCCTCAAAGAAGACATGGATTCAACATGCATGAGAAAAATTTGTTCCGCATCATTTATTACCAGGGAAATGCAAATCAAAACAATAATATGTTATCAACTAACAACACTGAAATGGACTCAAATCGAAAAGAAATAAAATAATCAATGTTAGTGTGGATATCGGGGGGAAAATGAAACCTCATTCACTGCTGATGGGAATTTCAACCAATTCAATCTTTCTGAAAACAATATGTATAGTTCTTAAAAATCTAAGGAATGAGCTTGAAAATGACACAGTAATTTCACTTCTCGTCATATCCACCAAGGGTCCAAAACTCCATTTGAAAAAGACATTTATATTTTAATGTTCATTGCAACACTTTTCATAATGATGAAAATTTGAAAACAAACATAGTGGCCCTAAAAAAGATGACAGGCTAAAGAAATGATAGCATATGTTGATAATGAGATGGCAAACAGTTATATTAAAAAAACATGCAATTTGCTGCTACATCAATGGACATTATTTATATAGTCAGGAGGAGAGGGACAGTAACAGTATAATCTCATATGGAATATAAAGAAACTGTAAGGAAATAATAAATATCCAAAGGCTGAATATAAAACATACCATAGATCAGAAATGAGAGAAACTAGATAGGAGAAAGGAACACAAAATTTGGTGGAATGGTGCAGATCAGTGATGTGTATGTTGGGGAAATAATTTATGCATGAAAACCTAAGAACAGTATGGTAAATGATGGGACTGTAATAACATTTAAAAATCAATTAATAAAATAATAAATAATTTAATTAATTAGGCTTTAAAATAAATAAGGAAAAAAAAACCAAAATCCTTCTCTGCTTTTTTACTCTTCCTAACGGCTCCAAATTTTCTGATCTTTATTTGCCACCAGAATTAACGTACTGGTACTTACTGGTTTTTTCTCCATATATGTATTAACTTCAACAAGATAAATTAGAAGACATATATGTTTCCATATGAGAAATAATGTATTTTTCCATATGACTCTCATGCACAAAATTTTAAAATAGCTACTGATGTACATATTGATTTAACTTTACACTATTTGGAAATATCTCTTCTTCCTCTTATATCTCCTTTCCTTTTCTTTTTCTCCTTCTTCCTACTTCTCCTCCTTTACTTCTTCCTCCTCCTCCTTCTTCTTCATCTTCATCATCTTCTTTGAATTCTTTCTCGTCTTCTTAATTATTCTCACTTTATTGTATCCAATATGCTCTTACTTGTACCAAAATTTACTTGTACTAAACTTCAGAAGAACTGATCATTGTAGCTATACCTTTCTTTTCAAGTATAATTTAGATTAAACTTTATTAGACTTACCTGAGTCTGTTATTTAATTATAAGTCATCTCTTCTTTATAGTAGCATCTAGGAATTTCCTAATATGGAACCTTGGAGAATCTTTCAGATGCATTTTCATTAAAAAAAAAATTTCCAGCATCTACAGTCATTTTGTATTATGTGAATTTTTTCTGCTCCATCATCAGGGAAGAAAGCCAGACAATCATTCCTGAGGAATGTATTGGAAGATCTCAGAGGACAGTGACAAGCTGGGACCATATTTAAATCCTCTGGCCCACACCCACACATATACATACATACACACACACACATGACATGACCTTAGTATTTTCTTCACACAGACAATTCTTTTCTGGTATAAGCTACTCAACCAGCTCTCAAAATAAACTGGAAGTAAGTTTCAAATTAATTAACTGGTTTGTAGGCATGAAAACTTGCCGGAGAGATAGCATGGGGCTTTGCCTTGCATCCATAAGGGCAGAGGTTCAAATCCCAGCATCGCATATGGTCCCCCGAGCCTGCCAGGAGCGATTTCTGAGCCTGGAGTCAGGAGTAACTCCTGAGCTCTGCCTGGTGTGACCCAAAACCCAACACCCACCCCCCCCAAAAAAAAGGAAACTTGCTAAAAGGATTATCTGACTAGTAATTTGCTTAGCAAATAACTAGTCCTCTAAATTTCAGCTAACACTGAGACTAAAATATTTGCTGGGTAGGGATGGCAAACCAGAATGAAGTATTTCATATTTAAAGTCAAGAAGGTTACTTGAAAACACAAAATAAATTAATAAATACTTAAAAGTTTACACCCAGTGAGGAAACTAGAATCATAACTGCTGAGGAAGACCCAGCATAGATTGTCTTCTTTCTACTCCTAAATTTCATAGATTACAGAGTCTATATATCATAGGTTATTAATTTGTTTATTACCATAGACTATATTGCAGTTTTCAGTCTCTATACATCAGGCAGCTTCTCTGCATGTAATTAATGTAGTAACATTTAAAATTATGTTTTGTGGAGGACAGAGCAATAGCACAGAGTTAGGGTGTTTGCTTTGCATGCTGCCAACCTGGGACAAAACCGGGTTCAATCTCTGGTATCCCATATGGTCCTGCCATGAGTTATTTCTGAGTGCAGATCCAGGAGTAACTCCTGAGTGCTGCAAGGTGTGGCCCAAAAAACAAATATAAAAAGTAAAATAAAATAAAATAGCTTTGTTTGGCTACATCTAGTGATTCGCGGGTCAATTTTTGATTCTTTGAATAGGTGTCTATGCTGTGACAAGGACCAAACAACCTCTGCTTCCTGTATTTAAGACAACACTAAGCACTTTTTTTTTTTGGTTTTGTCTATTTTTTGGGGGGAGGGAGGCACACCTGGTGAAGCTCAGGGGTTATTCTTGGCTATGTGATCAGAAATTGCTCCTGGCCTGGGGGACCATATGGAATGCCGGGGATTGAACCAAGGTCCTTCCTAGACTAACGCTGGCAAGGCAGACTTCCTACGGATTGCGCTACCGCTCATGCACTTTTAAGAAATATTTCTGGTCCAGGAAATTGGCTTTTGATAACCACTTTATACTTGTTCCGCTCAGACAAATCTAACTCTCATAAGACTAATAATTAATCATACAAATTTCAGGAATCTGAATCTAGCTGAATTGGATAGATAGTACAAGAATTTAGATGCTGGTCTTGCACACAGATTTTTCTGGTTTAATTCTTGTCACTGCCCAACTGATTCCTGAATGCATGTATAGCCAGGAGTATGACCTGAGCACTGTCCAGAATATAATAAAAACCAAACCCCAAGAAAATTAAAATAAAGTAATAAAATAGATCTGCTTTATTTTTTAAGAACATAACTAAATTACTGACTCTCAGGTGCCTTGTTTGAGGGGATGGCAGAACAGAGTTAAATTGCTAGAGATTCTAAAACCTTCAAAAGAATATTGTTTCTGTTTTCTTTTTAAAGCTATCACACATCTCAAACATGCTATACTTATAGCATAATATATGTATAATATAAAGAATAAATTATGGTTTCTATTTTATCAGATATGAAGTTAACTTAAAATTATGTTTTATAAAAGCCCATCATTTTTTTCTGCACTCTCTGCCATAAAATTGGTTATAGATATGTGATTGATCCACTATTTTACTTTCTTGCTCTGTTTATCTATCCTGACAATACTTGTTAATGTAATCTAGAAATACTTTAGGTTTAACTTTATAATTATTGAGTCGTGGATGGAGGTGAATGGTGGTGAGAGGGATGGATGGATGGGCCTTTCTCTGCCGGCCTGGGTCACACGCCTGCAACCCCCTCCAGCCTGCACATCACAGGGTTCAGGATAGTCGCAAGGAAATGATCCACAGGCATTCAGGTTTCAGGAGAGATTAACTTTATTAAGGCCCTAGCCACCATGTGTGGCCTCTAAGCTTTTAAACCTTTTAAGCCTGCTTCATAAGAAGCCCTGCATTCAAACCTGTCTGTTCTCCCTCCATCCTGCGTCTTTTGAATCTCCCACTGAATCCTTTCTGAATCCTCTTAGCCTCTTAGGCAATCATTTTGTTACCTTGCAAAGAACCCTCCCCAAATGGGCAGGTCTTACCATCAGGTAAGGTTACACAGTAAGAATGCGGGATGGTGTGACAAATTATCATTGTTATGTAATAAAATTTATATCTGTCATATAAAATAAATGAAAGCTATAAACAAAATTTAGATTTAAAAGTGATAGTACTTGGAGCTGGTTATTTAATATCAAATAAAATATATTTAAGGCAAAATAAATAGAGAAATATGAGTAGGACTTACAGAACAAAATGAAAGAGGAAATATGACTAAAATATACATTATGATTTTAGAGTAAGATCATTAGAGATATATGGAAAGTTAATAATTCCATGAAAAAACATATATTTTAATATATTTCTTTTACAAGTTGATTAAAAAGCATATTAACAAAAATCTATTTAAACCAAGTGCTAAATTAAAACATAACTATACTAATATAGTAATTTTATGAAATAATCAATGCCCAATGTTGAAGATTATTCTATAAAAGCACTAGTTGATGCTAACTGTTAAAATATATGTGTACAAGCCTTTACACAGATATATCATAGTATATATTGGGGTATTAAAATAAAATGTTATTAACATATATTTATCATACAATTTAATTATTTTATTGTGTTTCTTACCCTTGTGGATATTATTTTTGTCTACTGAAAGGCACAGATATTGTCTCATTAAAAATACAAATAGAAAATTATGACACTGATTAAATCATTTTAAAAAACAAAGTTGAAACATATTCAAGTGTGTTTAACATTTATTCTTAGAGAGACAGGACTGAGAAGAAAATTTATGAAGCCTTATTTATATAATCATATTTAATTTCAAGGGCCAAGATGCTGAAATAATTGAAATGACAAAGACCAAAAATTCTGTCAAATAAATGGTAAGACTTATCATAATAGAGAAAGCAATAATTTAATTGATAAATGCTCTGTTGAAAACAAAATTATGTGCATGACAGAATCAAAAATGCAGTCAAACTTTTAACTTATAAATATTAGTTGTAAATATTAAGATGAACAAAGCTTAGTGTTGGTGATTAATAGTAACACCATAAATTTGCACCTAGAAAATCTCTTATTACACACTGTTTGGAAGTGTAAAAAGAGGCTATGAAGTCATTGTAGTTTGTAAATATTTGTTGTTTTTAGAAATGTTATAATATCTAGAGAGTAAAATACATGTGTACAAAAATTGAAACTATACAGGATGTCTAAGAAATATTGTCCTGTGTATTTCACAATATGCTGTAAAAAAGCGAGCTCTGATAGTCATTTGTAAACAGTAAGGATATATATTTTTTAAAACTTTAACATCTAGTCATAATTTAAATTTTTCACAGTTTATGATGTGTAGGTGTGGCTAAATATTTTTATTTTAAATTTTGTTGGTTGTTAATAAGTAAAACTTAATATTGATTGATTCCTGAGAACTTCAAGAGCTTTAGCTACACCTTTAATTTTGATTTTCCTATGTGGTATAATAAGAAATATGGTTTAAAAAAAGAAAGATGGTTTTAAGAAGACCATTTACTGATATGAAAATCACAAGTTTTTACATTATGTTGTTCGAATATAGTATTTTTATGTTTCATTTATCAAGAAATCTCTTCAGTATTTTTGCTTTTTTTTTTTAGCTAATCCCTCATGGCAGACTAATATAAAAAATAAAAACACAATATTTTATTATAATGATATTTCTTTTTTTTTCTTTTTTTTGATGATTTCCTGGCCTTTATTCTTTTTTTTTATTAATTTTTTTATTTTAATTATGAGAACAAAGATGCAAAGAAAGAGGACAGGGTAAAGTTACAGTGGAAGCCCAATCACCCATAAACAGAATTCTTGGTAGTCCCATCGATGATATCCCAGCCTTGAACTTTCAGCCAAAGAACATTAAGAAAAACAAAATTGAACCCATGTACAATACAATTACTTTGTCCCTCAAATCCCCAGTTGTAGTACATACTATTTCTTAGCAGCACACAATATAATCTAAAGACATTAGACTTATGTAACTCCTTAAACATTGAGGGCAAAGTACATTTCTCTAGTTACATGCACATGCTTACTAGTTTAAGTTAACCTCAAAAGTTTTAGTGGGTTGTTTTTCCTAAGGATTGGAGTCAAGGGAACATAGTAAACAATGGTATTAAAGTGGCATTTGTTTGCATAGGCCCACCAAAACATAAGGGACATGAAAAGACAAATTATGGTCTAAATACAAAGAGACCCTACCCCTGAAGTTTCCTGGCACAGGACTGACTCTAGGCTCCAGGCAAACTAGTTTGTCCAATTCAAGTCATCGTCTGTAGTGGCAATACACCTCCATTCCTCACATAGTCTCTGTTGTTGGTATCACGCTTCTGTATTAAAGATCCGGGAGTCTGCATATCCCATATTGCAGTCAGGATGGTGCAGAGCATCCTCTCGTTTCACCTCACACTTAAGGGGCAATAGAGAGAACCATGTCCTGTAGAGCAGGTCATTGTTGTCAAGTCTTCTCAGTGTAAACGGAAGTCTCTTTTTAGGAGGTCGATATCAGACCCTTGGTAGTGTCTTTCCTGGTAGAGGACTGCTTCCAGCTGTTGCTATATAAGACCTTGGATGTTTCTATCAAGCTATCTAGCTTGCCTTGTTCTGGCGTGAATGGAGGATGCCCATTCTTCTGAGGCCTGTGCCAGGTCGTTATATCAATGTTCAGGGTGTAAGGTACATTGTACTGAGACTTATTAGATAAGAACTTATCTGTATGTATGGTGATTTCCCATTTTAATGTGTCTATGCAAACAAGGATCAATGCCATAAAGCGTTATTGGTGCATCTGGAGGGAATAGGAACAAGACCAGCAAATTCCATGACATAGTTCAATCATAGGCATCAAACTGAGGGACAGTTCCAACAACAATCCTTACTGAACAGCTTAAAAAGAAAAGACAAGATGAAAAGTGGATAGAAACATCATGGTAGAAGAATATATAGAGAGTTATATCAGTTAAAGAAAATACCCATAAAATATACAAAAGATATATGTGTTCAATATGTGTTCAATTTGTGTCCTTCTAAATACTTCTAGGATTTGTTAGATCTACTGTATATCTTAGGTCAAAGATTAGAACTGTGTGTTACTGAAGTTAAGAAGGGTAAATCTGGGGTACTGATGGTTGGGAGGAGCATATGTTCGAGCAGGGGCGCTAGCCCCCGCGTGGTTTGCAAAATGTAGACTGGTATGAACTTGCCAGTGACAGCCTGAGTATAGCTGAGCAGCTATCTGCCACCCACCAGATCAAACTCCACCCCCACAGCCCCACCCTAGGCCAGTCTCCGAACAGACTCGGCCTGGGAGTGGGGAAAACCCAGGGTGCCCTGTCAACTCCTTCCAGGAACCCACCTGGAGATCTGGAGGAATGGGGGAGAGGGGGGGGTCGGGTGACCCAGGTCCAGGCCCCCCTACCCTAGGCCGGGCCAACAGGCCGCTGGCACATGCGGAGGCCTGCCAGCTGCCCACCCGTGCCAGCTAAAAATCCTGCTCCAGGAAGGGAGAGAGACCCTCCCAACCCCGAAGGACAGGGATTTAAGCCCCACCCTAGGCCCGTCGCCGGACAGACCCGGCCTGGGAGTGGGGAAAACCCAGGGTGCCCTGTCAACTCCTTACAGGAACCCACCTGGAGATCCGGAGGAATGGGGGAGGGGAGGTCGAGTGACCCAGGTCCGGGCCCCCCTACCCTAGGCCGGGCCAACAGGCCGCTGGCACATGCGCCGTGCCGGCTAAAAATCCTGCTCTATAATGATATTTCTAATGCCATATCTACTCAAATAATATTGAGCCAAATATTTTTTTCTATTTAGTACTTAAAAGGTAAATTAAGCTTCTTATGGAAAAAAACTTCCCTAAAAACCTTCAGTGTTCATTGGCACTTTTAATTCAATTTTAATTTAACTAATGCTTATTATTTTTATTCATTACATGTATTATTGTCTTTTATCATTATAAATAATCTAACAGTTTTACTTTAAGTATAGTGTGCTTTTTAGGATCCAGCATATATATAGCAAAATTATATTAAATAGATATGAATTTATCACTTTAAGATTATATCGCTAGTAAATAAATTTTGGGAAAATATGTTTATGGAAGTATTAATAATGCTTAACTATTTTATCATTATTTTTAATCCAGAAGAAGAAAAGATAAAGGAGAATCAAGGAAAATTATTGTCTAATATATGTTGTAACTACCCTTGACATTTTGCAAAATCTATTTATTTAATTTTTACAAAAGTCTGCTATTTATCTTTGAAAACTCTATGCAGCTGGCCACTCAAAGTTCCATTAATAATAAATAGATAAAACATTTAAATTCTGCCATTGTTAAATGTAAGCTATGCTATTTCAAACTCATCAATCAAATGGGAAAGTTGATATAAGGGAATAGCATTCTTTCCCCAAGTGCACCTATAATAAAAAATAAAATATTTCAAAAGTACAACTTGGATTACATCTTAGCAGTTCATAGTAAGTTCTGATTTGCTGGTCAGGAAGATCTGAAGGAGAGATATTATTGTTTGTTTAGAAGGATGGACTTAAACTTGGAGATGCAGAAAATGAAATAGTAACCAAGCAAAGGTGAATAGATGGAGAAGAAAAAGAAATAGCTCAGTCATAGAATGCGAAAAAAAAAATGAATTGCAGAGTACGTGTTTAGGTTTCTATTTTTCTCAGTCATGAATACTGTGGGTACAGATTTTACTGTCCTTTATTTTCAAGAATTTCTCTGGGCCTTTTGACCAAGAAGTCATTTGATCAGTTCATTCAGCTGACCTTTAAGAGAGAAGATTGTGTGAACTCTAAACCAGGACACAGGTAAGCCGTTGTGTACCATGGGAGGTGCAGATTACAATGTCTGCCTCCTACTGAAGAATCAAAAGATAGATGTTCTCATTTTTAAAATCATACTTGCTAAAGACCTATACATACAATCAAAGAGTTGGGATTTTATCACAAATGGGAATCATAAATGAGAATTGTAGCTCTTGCATCAGGAACCATACTTCTTTAAAAAAAAGCAGATATTGAGTTTGCAGGTCAATGAAATTTACTATAAGTAATTAACCATATCCTGATAAAGCATAAATAATGAATAAAAACATAGTGAGTATGATAACCTGAAAAAATCGAATAGAAAACACAAATGGGTTAAAATTAATTACATAAAAATTTACTCTATTCTAATTAAAACTGGCTTCTTTGTACAAAAATCTAAAAAATAACAAATAACATAAATGTAAAACAGATAGCTCTAAATTATATAAAGTTTACTTTAACAATTCCAGAGATAATAACTTATGCAATATATATGTATGTATACACTATAATACCTTTAGATGAAAAAGGTTTACAATAAAAGCAAATAAAAGAATATCATATTAAGAATAAAGAAAGCATCAAGGAACCTGGGTCTGATTACAGGACCTGATAGCTAGAAGTGGCCACACAGACCCCCACTCCCACCACCACACACACACTTACAAAGAATAGATCCTCAAGATGGAAAGAAAATATAAAGTCATGAAATTTACTGAAGCTTGGATGGATCTAAATAGAGGATCTTGCTGAGTGAAATGATTCAAAGAGAAGGAGGCAGACACAGAATGGTCTTAACTCCTGTGTGCTCAAAAAAAACATAATTAATGTACAAAGACAATAGAAACAATGTGCTGGAGAACTGGCCTTAGTAAGAAGCTTGCTACTGGGTCTGGGGAAGAGAAACAGATAGGTCAGCAAATAGCCCTCTACAGAGTCACAGAAGGAAGCGTTCATTCCAGGTATGTGCTAGGTTCTTAAAAGAGGTCAAGCTGCATGTATAATACCTGATTAGAAATACTATTGTACTAATATAACATGTTATAGTTAAAACAATATAATAATATAATAAATATAATATAACATAGCATAGCATTACATAACATAATATATATGATATGATATATGATATAGTTACGGTATTTTTCATTGTAAAGCACAATGCCTAAAAGGGGCAGGGAGAAATAAAGATAAAAAATAGTGGCTGCCATAAAAGGGTGGTGCTTGTGAACAAGAGGAAATCTGGGGACATTGGTGAAAGGAAGTGTATGGTGAGAAAATAGAATGGTGTTGGGATACCATACACCTGAGACTCAATCATAAATAACCTTGTTACTCTGTAATTCGTAGAAATTTAACATCATTAAAAGCGCTCTTAAAAATAATTCAAATAAGTCAGAAGGAAAGGAATAAGCACTCATCTGTGGGATTTAAGAAAAATAAAATATAATAATGATACCAAAAGACACTAGAGACAAGGGCTAAAAGGAACGGCTCAGATATGAAGCTCACCAATAAGAGTGGTGAGT
Organism: Suncus etruscus; assembly: GCF_024139225.1. Classification (NCBI taxonomy): domain Eukaryota; kingdom Metazoa; phylum Chordata; class Mammalia; order Eulipotyphla; family Soricidae; genus Suncus; species Suncus etruscus. The sequence continues at coordinate 1,986,200 of NC_064854.1, forward strand.
GCAGTTAAGAGAAATAAATAAATACACTAATAAATATCATGAAAATAGTAGTGAGTGATAGAAATAGAATGCCTGACTTGAAGATAGGCTGGGGTTGGGGAAGAGGGAGATTGGGGCATTGATGTTGAGATGGTTATACTGGTGAAAGGGGGATGTGCCTTCTAAAGATGGAACCCAAATATGAACATGTTTGTACATTGTGCTTAAATAAAATTATTATATATAGGTTATTATATGCCTAAAATTCAACTATTAACAACTTTGTAAATTATGGTTCCTTACTTAAATATTAAATACAAAAATAAACATATCTGTCAACTTAAAAATATCTTAAAATATGGGGCCTAAGGAACAGTATGGCAAAAAGGTATTTACCTTATATCCCATCAATATTTATTTGATCCCCAGTATTCCATATATTTCCTCACACTTCCAGTAATGACCCATGAGCATAGAGCTAAACATAAACACTGAGCACCACTAGGTATAAATACAATACAATAAAATATTCATAGTCTTTAAATTATTATTAATCAGTTTAGAAGTATAAATGTTTTAAGAGAATCAATGCAAAAGTAACAAACATCAGCAAAAAAATTATTTCCTTGACATATGAAAATTCTTAGTATTGTAGGGGTTGTAGCATTAGCACAGTGGTAAGGTATTTGCCTTGCTCTCAGCCAACACAGGGCAAGACCCTGGTTTGAATCCCGGCATCCCATATGGCCCCCAAAGCCTGCCAGGATGGACTTCTGTGCAGAGAGCCAGGAGTAACCCCTGAGCACTGCCTGGGTATAAACAAACAAAAAGAATCTGGAAATGCACAGAGCATACTGATATGGTGAAGAAATTGATCCCAAAAGAACATACACACACACACACACACACACACACACACACACACACACACACACACACACACACACATATATATTGACGGTGCTATTAGGTCATAGGCTGAGCGAAGTTTTGCTCTTAGCTAGGCTTCCCTTTCTTGAAGAATTCACTCACTTCGTATCTTATTTCACAATTTTCTTACTGTGCCTGCAGTTGTGCACAATTTTCCGAGATGTCGATTCCTTAGACATTCTTTCTTAATGAAAGTGTACAATGCTGAGATTAGAAGGAATGTTTTAAATGCATTGTAACATATGCAATAAAAATATGATCAGAAGAGAGAAGTCTTGTCTCAAACAAATTTTACACATTTCAAAACCATAGGGAGTTTTCAAGCTGTTGACAAAGTCTCAACAACATATTAAACCGTAATACATAGGTATCGTTGCAAATCTTGCAGAAATGATCAAGAGGCTTTGTGTGTGTGCAACCTCTGTTATTTTAACGTCCCAGGAGACCCAAGGTGCAGATGACATTAAACAGAAGTGAAACATGCACATACAAGGAAAACTCTCCTGGATAATGTTTCTAGAGATCATATTTAAAAGTGTCCCCTGAGGAGCCTGAGAGAAAGAACTGAGTTTAAGATTTTTAACTTGCATGCATATTCTCTGAGCACTGCTAGGAATAATCCCTAATGTAGAGTCAAAAGTAAGCCCTCAGAGCTACTATGCTTAAATCATTCAAGCCTTTCCTCTAACCCTCTTGGCAAAAAACAAACAAACAAAACCTCTCCTAATATAAAGAAATTTTCCTAAGTGATATTTTGTTGTTTATGTTGCTGTTCGTTTGTTTATGTTTTGTTTGGGGGCACATTTGCTGATACTAAGATACTCCAGAGTTACTTCTGCTCTCCTCTTAGGAATTACTCTTTGGGAATGGTCAAGGAAGCATAGAGAATGCTGTAAATCAAATCTGGTTTGGATACGTGCTAGGCAAGCATCCTTCCAACTGTACTATCACTTCAATCCCATTAAATGGTTTTGATTTGAGCACTTTAGAATGGCTCCTATTGCAGAGTCCGTATTGGGAAAAAATGGCCGTATTATATTTTTAGAAGTGACAAATTTCTGAACTAAATAATAAACTTTTATTCATTTAAATAATAAAATACTATACATAATTACAAATGTGTTTTAGCTTACAAACAAAACAAAATAAGATTGCTATTGAGGAACAAAATGTCAATTAAGATGTCATTCTTCAAGATGTGAGAGAGGACCCAACAAGCCTCCTATATTGTTAGCTGAGACAAATTTTCGTTTTTTAAATATTTACCAAGTAATAGAGCAGAAATCTAAATTAATTCGTGACAAACAAGATTGTGGAGCTCATATATATTAGTGTTTGTTCATAAAACTTTTACAGAAATATAATATCATTTACTATGTACAACTATTTTCTTATTTAACACATACGTGATATGAAGGGTGTAAAATTGAAAATATTTACTGTATTATTCATATAGAAAGTATGCAGAACTTTGGAATCATTTTACCTGCAAATTCTTTGATTTTCTACTTTTTTTGTTGGGGTGGAGGTCCATTTCCAGTGGCACTTGGGGGACTAGTGACTGAACTCAGGAAATCATCCCTGACTGGGGCACTAGATGATCTGCCAGGACTCAAACTCTCTAGTCGCCAACATATAAGGCAAACTCCTACTCACTCTCTTTGCCCTCAATATCTGTGGTGTTGTTTTTAGTGTGTATAGATTGTAAAATAGTTCAAACTCCAATTCAACCACTTGCTAAATTTTAAGGATGAAATGATACGATGTCAAAGGAAAAAAATAGTTCCTGTCTCCTGAAAATAAAGATAGTTAAATAGAAATGAATAAACCATTTCCCCTCAAAAACATCTGTATGTGACAGAAAAGAAACATCTTAGATTTTTCCCTTCACCTGATTTGGCTCTAACCTCCATGCTCCATAATTCAGATATTTGGAAAATGAAATATATCCAAAGATTTTTAATTATCATTGATATATGTAAAAACATAAAAAACAGTTTAAGCATTGCTCAGATAAGTTGAGGAAAATACTGAAGGTGAAAGAGGAGATGGAAGTTATATTATGGCAACTTAGATCTCAAGGGACTCTGCTGAGTTTTGAGAATAAATACTAAGAGTAGGATCTACATCCAATTAGAAGAGAGTATTACTATTTCTAGAAATTGTCTTGACAGAGAAAAAAAACTATTTCTTACTAGAAATAGTAAGGAGACAAGAGAACTTCCTTTGCTACCAAATATCAATTTAACAGAGTTGCCAGTCATAAGAGGGATGCTGATGACATCATTTTTGGCATAGTTGTATCATTTAAATGCCAAGAATTGCTTATCAGGTCACATCTAAGTCTATATCCATATCTAGAACTTAATCCCCACCATTCTCAGAACCTAATCTGGGAAAACTTTGGTCCCAAAAAGAAATAGAAAAGGAGATGCCATTTGAAATCCAAGTTCCTGCTTTCATCTCCAGCAATGAAACCAAGAACACTGTGTAAATAAAAGCAGAAAGATTTATTGAATAGAATTCCACACCTGAGTGTGTGTGGGAACTCTCAAGGCGATGTCCTTCACTTGGTATGGGGTACAATCTTTCGTGGAAGAGAACTACAAGAAGGGGAGAAAATGCCTAAGAGGTTGAAATCGAGTCGTAAGGCTATAGGTGTGTTCAATGCCCTAACCTCCTTTTTTATTAGTATCTCATTATATAGCTTGGGGGGGGGGTTTGCAGCTAATATTATTTTTCACTTAATAAAGAAAAAGTGAAAAGTCAGGGTTTGTTCTCTGTGCATGCTTTCGTTTGCAAGCAACAATGGTTTACAGAATCCGATTTTTATCAGGAAGTTGCTAACAGCAAGAGTGCTGAGCTCTATTCTGAAGGTGTGTGTGTGTGTGTGTGTGTGTGTGTGTGTGTGTGTGTGTGTGTGTGTATACATACATATACATCTTTTAACTGGATTTTAGTCATACTGGAATACTTTTTTGTTTCTTATACCACTTTCTTAGATTGCTTCACTTACGTCACCTTACTAAGAACTTTTGTAAATAAATTATACTATAACATTGATGTGAATCAGGCCACAATATACATATCAACAAATCTGAGCTCCTCAAAGTGAAAATGAGGCAGAAAACAATAACCAAATAAAGTTATCGAGAAGTAATTCTTTTCCAACTCCGAGTAAATCAACCAAATGGCTAAATGAAAATAAAGATCCAGTCAATAAAATAAGAAACATAATATTCTCAAGAATGGAATTTGTGAAATACACAGGTAATAAACTGAGTACATTTAACAAAACATTTCCACATAGTCTAATAAATATTACAAATCTTGACAATATAAGAAAGTAAATATTAAACCATTTAGAGAAACAATCTGGCCAAATTAAAATCCAATTTAATTGCAGATATATTGCACACATATACATTACCCAAGCTTTTGTAGCTCCTGCACTCTATAGCTGCTATCTGAATTATAAAGCATGCATGCTTTAAAATCTCTTTAGTACTTCAGAAATGAACATGGCATAGTAAAAACTGTACCAATTCATATATAAATATCTAAACTCCTGAAAACTGATTCTTATACATGATTAATAACTTTTAAAATAATGACAAATAATATTTCATGATTTTACTAAGAAAATCATTTTATTACATATGTAATAAATACAATCATGGAAAACTGATTTCAAAATAGGATGACTATGTTAAGAAACAACAAGCTAATGAAAATACATTATGATATATCTTAAAAATTATAAGGACTGCTGCTGGAGTGGTGGCGCATGCTATAGGGCATTTGTCTTGCACAAGGCTGGCCTAGGAGGGACCGCAGTTCTATCCCCCTGCATCCCATATGGTCCCATATGGTCTTCCAAGCCAGGAGTGATTTCTGAGTGCATTGCCAAGAGTAACCGCTGAGAGCCACCAGTTGTGCCCCCCCCCAAAAAAACACAAAAATACATATATATGGACTGAGGAGATAGTACAGTGGGTAGGGCATATGCCTTGCATGTTGCTGACTCACGTTCAATCCAGGGCACCATTCCAGGGACCCCAAATGGTCTCCTGATACCCATTAGGAATAATCCCTGAGCACCTAACCATCAGTTAGGACTTAGCACTACTGGTTGTGCCCATCAGCTCCTCCAAAAAAACCAACATATTATGAGTGAAATGTCATTCAGAATGATGAAATTCTTTATGACTCATTAATTTATCTGGCATGCCAAAACTTACTTGGGAGACATGCACTGTCTTGAGCAATATCCCAGCATCATATTCAATTAATAATTGAAAAAAGTAAATTAAATTATTTAAAAATTGATCGTTCTAAGTCAATACTGAAAAATAGTATCTGTGTTTATAATTTTATCACATAGTTTTCTCTTAAGAAGTCACATATTTTAGCAATAATTTCCCTACCAATATCTTCACTATATTTCTAGATATCTAATTTTTAATTATATTAGTCAGGTTGAAAGATAAATATTCCCTTATTTTTACAAAATTGTTATTACAAAATTGTTCATGGTAGAGTTTTAGTCATAGAATTTAAATTATACTTTACCATTTATATTTACTGTTACCAGTGTCTCCAGATTCCCTCTCTCCACTCTCCCTCCCCTGCCTTTGAGACAGGCATTTGACACCTATCGCTCTCTCCCTCTCTCTCTCTCTCTGACAACTCTCTCTCATATATTTTTCTCTCTGTGTCTCTTTTGACACTGTGGCTTCTATTATTGCTAATGAAGTAGTACCGTTCATATCACCTTTTTCTTCTCAGCATCTAGTTCTTGTCCAGAGTGATTAGTTCTAACTATCTTTGTCACAGTTTTCACTTTTTCTTCTGTCCTATTCACTGTCTAATATTTTCCAGTTCCATTCTTCACACTGAAATTAAAATGATGAAGCAGTTATATTTTATCAGAATGGTTTATTAAAACACTTGAATTTCAACATAAAATACTATTCTAACTCTCTTTCACTTTCATAATTTGGAAACTGGTACTAGAGTATTTGAAGAATTCTTAAATATACCATTATGGAAACAGGGCTTACATTTGTAAATATGAAATAACTGGCAATTGAAATTTCTAGAATTTATTATCATGCATTTTTGTTTTAATGTTTGCTTTTTTTATTTATATTTCTCTTCCCTTTGTGTTTTCCCTGACTCCTTTTCATTTTCTGTTTCTTTTTCTTGTGATAATTAGATATTCTTCTTCTTAAGAAATGCTGGATAATAATTTATTGATTATATTTTTAGATTTTTTTAATTAAATGTCAGGGCTGTGCTAGATTCTATTATTTATTAACAACTTCCTGGTTGATAAGCTTGCTATACTTTGTTTTTTTTTCTAAATATTTTTATGAAATAAGAATATTATATCTTAAAGCATAAATTTATAGTACCATTCTAGGTTGTAGAATTGATGTACAAAGTTACTACTAAACATCACTATTATGACCTGACATACTTTTTTATTTTATTTTATTTTTATTTATTGCTTTTTGGGCCACACTCAGTGACACTCAGGGTTTACTCCTGGATATGTGCTCAGAAATAGCTCCTGGATTGGGGAACCTTTTGGGATGCCAGGGAATCAAACCGCGGTTCTTTCTAAATTATTGCTTGCAAAGCAAACACCCTAACACTTGCACTACCATTCCATCCTCACGACCTGGCATATTCTTAAAACGACCCTTTAATAATAGTCTTTTTAATGTTTTCATTGCCTTTAAAAATTATAGCAATTTTATAGTCGAGTATAAGTAAAATGTTGATAAGCATTCTTATTTAAATACTTATTTTTGAAATTATGTTATTTACTCTTCCAAGTGGGTTTTTTAATAAATTAATATAAATAATGTGACTAAATATTAAAACATTTAAATTAATCAATTACATTTAAATGCATTTAAATCTAGAATTAAATAATAAATTTTGATGTGCTTTTTGCATTTAATACAAAATCTGTATACAGGGGCTGGGAAGGTGGCGCTAGAGATAAGGTGTCTGTCTGCCTTGCAAGCGCTAGCCAAGGAAGTACCACGGTTCTATCCCCCAGCGTTCCATATGGTCCCCAAGCCAGGGGCAATTTCTGAGTGCAAAGCCAGGAGTAACCCCTGAGTGTCAAATGGGTGTGGCCCAAAACGAAAACAAAAACAAAAAAAAACAAAATCTGTATACAAATGATTTTACAAAATATTAATGATATTAATAACTTATTGATTTCCCTATAAATAGTTTTTATTTTTCAATAATTTTTCATAGTTATTCCTTATTTTACACCATTTCATATGTCATTTAAGAATTTGGGGTTGCTTACAGTCTGAATTTGATTTTATGTAGCTAAAAGTTTTCTGTTTTGATGCAACCAAGTAATGTCAAAAAAAGGATTGAGTATTCAGGATAGTTAAATGACATGCTTACCTAATTTTGTCTCATTATTTATATATTTTAGACACTTGTAATATTCACTACTCTGATGTTGCTGAATTATTTTTATGTTTATTTTTACACCTATTTCTATTTTAGAGCAACCTTCTTCATATTAGGCAAAAATTGGAAGTAACATACATAAAAATTTAAAATTGAATTACTGATTAAATTACTGTACTTAAATCAATGATATATTGCATAAAGCAAAAGAACTGGAATCTAAGTAAACTAATCTTAGTGATGTAAGTTAATAGGAGATAATTCTTTTTGGAGCAGTTTGATGGTATGGATATTTGATGGTATGAGCTTGCCTTATAGGTCATGCACCCTGACCTGTCACTGCCTGTGGTTTTCCAAGCATTGTCAAGAATGATCCTTGAGCATGAGGTAAGGAGTAAATTACAATTGTATTCAACAGCCTTCATGAAAAAAATAATGAAAAGGGTTAGGATAGGAGAAATGGACATAAGAGGAGAGGAGAAGAATGAGGAGGGGAAAGAAAAAAAGAAGAAAGGAACAGAAAAAAGAGGAAAGGAAAGAGGAAAGAAAAAGTAAATATCTATTTTTTTCTCAAACCATTCATTCCATGATTAATTTATTTTCTGATAAATACCTCAGTCATTCTTAAATTTATCCATATTACTAAGATTGTCTAAAGCTATATAAAAGAGTTAATTTCTTATACATGTTATTCACCTTGAGAAATATCTTATTTAGGGTCTACTGCATAGCAAATCTACTTTGAAATAAAAAATATCTTGATATGTTTACTTATTAATAGAAACCATATCAAGTTGCCTTGCGAGTCTAAGGCCAATCCTGGTTTGTATTTGACCCCATAATGCTGGCTTTAAAATTTGGTGTCACCAACAACTATCATGACAATAGTAGTGAGTAAGAGAAATAGAATACCTGGCAGGGGATAGGGGAGGAGAAAACCTGGGGTGCATTGGTGGGTGGGAAGGTTGCACTAATGAAGGGGGGTGTTCTTATTTTTTTATAACTGAAACCCAACTACAAGGAAGTTTGTAATCATGGTGCCTAAGTAAATATATTAATTTAAAAATAATGTATTCACGCAAATAAACTTATCTGACTAACTTTCCACAAAAATAAATGGCTTGCTCTTAGAATTAAATTCTCTTCTGATTTCAGTTTTCAGAGCCCACTGAGTATGTTGTAAAAAAAAAAATAGTGTCAGTCCAATGATGTAGGAATCAGACCAGGTGGTGCTCAGGAGAAACAAAAGTTGTAGTTGATGCTGGTTGTTGGCTCTGATCTGATTAGGGAACCATGTAATTGTGGCATAGAACAAAAAGCATTGCACGTACTCTTTGAACACTACATTACTAAAAAAACACCACAACTATAGATTTACCAAGACTCTATGTCTTTTTATCACCATTTTATCAATAAAATAGAAAGCAATCACAATAATACAGCATAATAGACCTTTAGCTGCAGATCAGAATCTTTTAGTCAGTAGAAAATGATACCCCTCTCCTATGAGGTGGATCTATTTTAATCTCCTAATTTCAAATAAAATTAGAAAAGACAGATAATATTACGGTTATTAGGGCTATACATTATATATAAATTATAATAATGAAAGCTATCTTGTAGATTACGTAACCATCAGCTTAGTTTATTGTATAAGCTACAACATCTTATTTGTTTCTATAATTCTCAAAATATTTGTCTCTTATTTTAATTTAATTGATTTTAATGTTGAGTTTTATGTATTTTGGACCCATGAATTTCTTACTCAGACTTACCTACATTTTCTTGAAATATATAATCTTTAAAGAGTGGATAATTTTTATTTAGCCTAGATATATTTTCCTTATCCAAATAAAGTTTGGCATGTACCTATATCTGTATGTTCTAAAAAAAAGCGACAGCAAATATGGAAGTCAGAGATGTTTTATTGAGTCCCAACATACTTATTGCAAAATGTTACCAAACATTGTATTTCTGTTTAGAATAGTATGTATACTTTATTTTTATAAATTTTATTAATGTTTTCATAATAGCTCTTCCAATTTATATTCCATTATAATATTCCTTTGAATCCATACACTCGCAAATGTTTATTTCTATTTTGACAATAACAATATATGAAACTGACAAAATCACCATTATAATTTTGAATTCAGATTTACTGAGTATTAATGATTTCTACATAACTTTTGAACTTTTTAATTTATTTTAATTTTAGAGAGAAGTCATAAACGTTAAAAGTTGGGTTAATTTGTTTGTTTTCTTTGTTATTTATTAGAATGAGGATTCCTTATACTTAAGATGTAAATGACTTAGGATATGTGTTTTAGAAAAGTTTTATAACTTTGGTGCTGAGAATAGTTATCATTCTCATAGTAAAAGCAACAGAAATTACAAAAATTAATAGGATTATATGGTTCAAGACAGAAAATACTGCAGCCAATTAAAATAAGTAAGCAAAATATAGATGTGCCTTCACAGAATACACAGGTTAGTTTACGTTGTCAGTTCTTATTATTGTCACATATGCTCTTATTTTAATGTTAAACATATGGTTGTCCATCTAATCTTATGTCTATTGAGTAGTCCAAATAGATGGCTTATTTACGTATTAAAATTATTTTTAAACTGGGGCTTACTCAACATACAATCAACAAAGCATAGAGTTAAAATTGTGGGTCTGTATAGATATAAATCCAAAGTACAGATTCAACAACACTGAAATTATGAGATTTAAGCTGGAGATGCTAAACTTCATAAGTGATTGTCAAGGTGGGAGATGCGGGGGAGGAGATGATGGAGTAAGAGAACATTGGGGACAGCACTTGACACTGTCAGAATTGGTGTTGAAATTATATACCAAAACTTCAATAATCAAAATTTATTTATTTATTTATTTTTTTATTTATTTATGTTTTGAGCCACCCCAGAGGCACTCAGGGTTACTCCTGAACTCAGAAATCACTCCTGGCAGGCTAGCGAGACCATATGGGATGTCAGGGATAGAACCTAGGTCGGCTACATGCAAGGCAAAGAGTCCTATTGCTCTGACCCCAAACATAATTCTTGAAATTAAAAAGTAAATGCACATTTGGAAGCTCAATTTCTATATTTTGTAGAATATCCACATTGTTTTTCCAAAAGGCTGGACTAGTCAAAATTCCTCCCAATAATGAACGAGAGTACCTTTCTCCCCACATCTTTGCCATTACTAGTTATTCTGGTTCTCTTTGATAGATACCAGTCTCTGTAGTGTGAGATGATCTCATTCTTGTTTTCATTTTCATCTCCTTGATGTTAGTGATGTGGTGCATTTATATGTGCCTTTTGAGCACTTAGAGTTCGATATTTTTTTCTTGTTAAGCTCTAGCAGTGACTTACATATTCCTGATCAAATGGGTATTGTATGAATAGTTTTCCCCATTCTGGTGGGAAGATTTTATATCCTAATCACCATTTACTTCAGGTGCAGAAGCTTTTTAGGTTAATGCCATCACAACTATGCTTCCATTTATTTGGTCAATGGCATTTCACCCTCAAAGATGCTTTTAGCACCACTCCTAGGAATATACTTTAGGAGTACAAAAACACAACGCAGAATAATTTTCTGCATTCCTTATTTATTGCGGTAGGATTCACATTAGCCAGAATCTAGAAACAGCCTGAGTGCCTGAGAACAGATGCATGGATAAAGCATCTGTGGTCCATCTCCACAGCCATTAGGTAAAATGAAACCATGAAACTTGTTTCTACGTGGATGGATATGGAGAGTATTATGTTAGGGAGAGGGATGCAATGAAAGACGTGCACTGGTAAAAGGACACGTTTTGGATATTTATGACTATAACTCAATCACGTTCAACTTTGTAACTATCTCATTGTGATTTAAGTAACATCTTATTAAAATAAAAAAATTAAACCAACACAATTGTGGGTCTGGAAAAGTAGGACAGAGTGTAAGGTGCTTAATGTTCACTTGGCCAACCTCAGTTCAGCCCCCAGAAACCCATTTCCTTTTCTGAGCACCACAGAAAGTACTCCTGTACCTGAGTACAAATCCAGGAGTAAGAGGTGAGCAATCTTGAGTGTGGCCCAAAAGCCATTTAAACAAAACAGTAATATTTATTTGCTCAGTTATTCAGTTAAACAACAGCAGATGGTGAGTTATTGGCATAAAAATGTTTGTTCATTGAAATTTCTTGGTATTTGATCTAATATTTCAATAAATTTATATTTTGTGATTAAATAAAGTAAATGACACAATGGAGATCGCCAATATAACTTACTACATTGCCTGAACAGCAAGAGCAATTTTAGTTCTATTTAAATAAATAATTTGATCTAAATTAATTGCTAACTTATAAAATTTCAAGTAACTAACTTAGTGTTGGCTTACAAAATAGTTTACATTCATACTCTGCATGCATACAAGTGCCACTATTCCTCCCACCATTGTTTCACTATAATCCTGCTCCAAAATATTTATCATTTTTTCTATCCATTCTTTTATCCTCTTCTAATCACAAAGTTTATTGCTCTAAATAGATGGTTTCCAATCACGTCCTTATTCATAATTTTTAAAAAGTCCTGGTGTTCTGAGTAAGTGTTCATTATTCATATTCATATGGATCTAAGATTTTTAATATAAGTAGTAACTCTACATGCTTAGTTTGAATAATGATGCATATCCAATTTTATTGTATGCAGTATGAATTGATCTTTGATTTGGAGCCACACCCAGAAATAAATGTCTAGGGTTTACTCTTGGAACTGTGTTTAAACCCACTATGCGGGGACTCAGGCAAGCATTTCCTTATGTAAGAGGTAGAACCTGGCTCTGCTGTGTGAAAGTTAAGCATTTGATCTACTGAAGCATGTCTTCAGCATCATGTATTCCATTTTAAAGGATGAAAGTCTATTTTTATCTTTTGTCCAAGCTTTTATAAATAGTTTTGAACATATTAGTCCACTGTTATTTTGTATGTACAATTAAAATGGGTGATAGTTAATACATTATATTATTTTAAAATCAATAACAATCAAATATATAAGCCACTTGTGTGCATAATATGTGTTATAATTCTGTATATAAATATTTTATTTAAAGTTATGTCTATAGACAAAAGAAAATTCAATCTTAGATAAATACTATGGACAATAAATTAAATATATCTATATAAGAAATCTGTGAAATTAAGACTTTCCCATAGTAATAAGCAAACTAAGACATTTTTCCTTGATATTTTTCTTTCTGACTTTTATTTTATGAAATGCATAAAGTACTTTGAATGCAATAAATTATAGCCAAAAATTGAAGGCAGTTTCATAATCATTGCAATGTTATGAAATTACAAATAAATATATCATGTTTGAAATAAAAAATTCAATATCTTTACTGTGCTGCACAGAACTGTGTAATATAAAACATGTAAAACAATACATTAATCTTATATCTATTTTCCACATACTTTGCATAGCCATAATTCTGTCTCATCTGTAACCAAAAGCGATATCTTCAACTTTCACTCCCAAAGCCATGCTTCTTTAGATAATTTTATTTCAATGTTTAATAGTACAGGCCAAGATAAGATATCAATTATACAGAAGTGAAGTTCTAATTCTCCAAATAAATTTAAGATATAATATAACTAAAATAATTCTGAGTAATAGTATATATTAACAACAGGGACATTTCCTGCAACAAAAATTACTGGCATTTGCTAAAAATAATTCTTTCAATATTCATTTTTGTTATAGGTGGGGCATTTTGATCAAGTCTGTTTAATAAGGTCTTATCAAAGAAATCTGGAACAAAGAGAAAAATCAATAGACTCTCATGGGAGAATAAAAAAATGTACTTAAGTGTCTTGAAGCTGCGCAAAAGGACGGAGACCACCTCTTTCCAAGGGGATATCAGTCTTCCTAGTTCCATCAGGACCAGTCAACTTGATCTATGCCCATAATATCTATAATATCTATGTCTTTAATATTTTCTTCCCTCACCAGATGTGTGCTGTTTTCTCAAGTGTATTACAGAGAGCTGTATTTTCTCTGAGTCCCGTAGGGAACTCTCCATTGGTTCTTGCTGTCATACCTTTCCAGCTTTCAGATTTCTGAGAGACTTATGTGAATGCTCCCCAATATTTCCCTGAAGCCTATGTGGACATTCCACATACAGAGGACACGTAAGCACTACAACTACAACTACAGTCTGTGGCAGCATGAGAAAGAGTTAGGGGAGGGGCTGTGGCACAAGTGGTTGGGTCTTTGCCTTGCAAGCTGCTAACCCCATGCCAGAAGTGATTTCTTTTTTTTTTCTTTTTGTTATTTTGGGCCACACTCAGTGAGGCTCAGGGGTTACTCCTGGCCATGCGCTCAGAATTCAATCCTGGCTTGTTGGACCATATGGGACGAGAAGGGATCAAACCGAGGTCTGTTGTAGCTAGCACATGCAAGACAGATGCCTTACCACTTGCGCCACTGCTCTGGCCCTTATTTTTTTCATTTTAAATAATTATCCAGACTATACCTTTATTATATACTAAAAATACTAGTATATTTGTAAATTTTGAAGTATGGTTTTGACAATATGTTAACAATAACATATATGTACATATTATATGTATAAATCTAAATGCTAAGTTAATGTCAGATTGTTTGACCTGCTTTACCAGTTATAGTAATTCTTAATATGTTTTCGGGAAGTGGAATATACCTAAGTGATGCTCAAGGGCTGCTCCTGGTTTTGCACTCAGGAATTCAATCCTGGAGGTGCTCAGGAATGATGTAGGATGACAGGGGTAGAATCTGGGCCAGCTGTAGGAAATACAAGAGTCTTGCATAGCTCTTTCTCCAGTTACAGTAATACTTAAATGAGCTTCATAGTTCCAATAAATTGCCTTGTTAATGTGAACATGCTTACTAAAATATTCATTGGCTTGAATTATTTGCATTGTGTGATGTATCAGGCATTGTTGTAATTATTGTATACGAAGAGAATTGTATATCACATTTTAGAAAGAAGAAATTATTAAGCTAAATATCCAAGACAAAGTTAACAACAGTAAATCAAGAAACACAAAATTTAACAATATAAACTTCAAATGGGCTTGTTTTACTTGCAGGCTGGGGAAGTGTTCTGGAATGCGCCTTTGAAACATAAGTGGAGAGAGGTTGACACTGGTGGTGGGATAGGCCTTGCTTCAATTGTCGGTCTAAAACCAAGAGTGATGGACTTTGTAAATCACAATGGTTTCAATAAAACAAAACAAAATAAAAAAGAAAGAAAGAAAACAACAAACTCTTCCTTTGAAATAAAACAAACAAACAAAAAATAAAATAGTAGCTAAGAAAATCAAGTTGATCAGAATAAAAGGAAAATTTACTTAGTTTGAACCAATGTCTTACTAAAGTATGCCTGATTTTTCAGCCTTAACATCTCTCGATTAGTTTACAGACCAGTGCAAGTATTTCCTTCTGGTAGACCTGGTTATCTTACATATTTATATTAAAAACATCTCCTTCTTGCCTCATTGCAATTTACGAAATTTTACATTTCTATTTGCTCTGAGTTTTCAGCTAAATATTAACAAATAATAGGCATTATTTGCTAATAGCCATTACTGTCAATTCTATCAGATGTGATAACATCACTCATATTTGAAAATAGAAAAACAAAGTTGACCAAAAATAAACAAACTATTGAAGGCTATTATACAATAAAGTTTTTAAATTTTGACAATGAGAAATGGACCAAAAGTGGAAGATATCCACTGTTATTAACCAATATTGCCACACAGTGGTGGGTGTGGTTATATAAATTATGAAGAGAGTAAATTGTACCCTAAAACATGTCCATGCCAATGTTACCTTCACACCAACATATACTCTCATGTGTAATGCATATTATTTTCCTCTCTAGATACCCTTCACATATTTTTTCTGACCTATTCCTCTTAAACTTACTTCATAGTTCTCTAACTGGTATTAATTTACTTTCAAACTTTTTCCAAATTTCGTCTTGTTTTTTTCTTTTTAATTGTCTTGACTTTCATATTGGAGTTCCTTACTCTTTTTCTTTAGCTGTTATTCTACTTCTCAGGCCTTCTCTTAAATTTTTATATTACTTGCAATATTTATATTCATGTGACATTTGATTGTTGTTTTCTAATTTCTGTTTCCATAATTTGTTTGTGCTTTCCTGAATACCTGTGCCACTGTTTCTTGAGTTCATTTAACTCCTCTAAATTGTCTCTAAAGTCATTATTTGAAAGTCCAGAGAACGTTTTGGTACTGGCAGAGCCTTCTGTGTTTTGTTTTGTTTTGTTTTGTTTTTTGTTTTGGTTGTTGGGCCATACCTGGCTGCCCTTAGGGTTTACTCCTGGCTCTGTGTTCAGAAATAGCTCCTGGCAGGCACCGGGGACCAAATGAGATGCCAGGATTGGAACCACAATAGGTACTGGATCTGCTGCTTGCAAGGCAAAAGTTCTACAGTGGTGCTATCTCTCTGGACCCTGTGTTATTATTTTTGATCATTAAAATTGGTGGATATTCCATTGGTAGAGTTAGTTTGACACTAGTGGTTGGAAGGGCCCTGGACTTATTGTATTTCTGAAATTCAAATATGAAGGATTCTAGATATAATGGTTTCAATCAAATAAAATTTAAAAAATGTGAATGAGAAAATATCACAACATTTACTGTCCTAAGGCTTATTTAATTTTACTTTTTATACCACACTACCCGTTTTTGGAAAAACTCTTGCATAATAATTTTTGTAATAACTTAAAAATCGATAATAATGATGTTGTAATTCCAGAATAAAAATTCTTTCTTTTTTTAAAATATGGAATGCTTCACGAATTTGCGTGTCATCCTTGTGCAGGGGCCATGCTAATCTTCTCTGTATCGTTCCAATTTTAGTATATGTGCTGCCGAAGCGAGCACAGAATAAAAATTCTTACTTGCTCACGCACTCAAAAATAAAAAAACCTGATAGATTTCTACATATTTCACCCATTGTGTTTGCTATGCTTCTGTTACGCAGAAGGTGAATTAGTCATGGCAAATTGCCATGAAATCTCTGAAGGATTAGGATGTTTCTCTTTTTCTTACTTACCCATCTTCACCCAGTTATAAGAAATGTAACTGAGCTGTGTGAGATGCGATGAGAAGAGAGGGCCTAATAGAATAGGAAAAGTCAGGGATGGAGGCTGCCAGCACAAGCTGAAAGAGCCTGGTTCCAATTCCAAAACGGTCCTGTGATGTCAGCCAGGGTTGAGGTTAATCTCAAATTCGGGGTTTAAAGATTAATCAGAGGGTCAGGTGGTATGCCAGCTGAAAATCTCTAATGAAACATTATATTATAATATTGTCAACTGGGCCACTCCAAGCTTGGAATTATAAAGGAGTAAGAAAAGCTCTGAAAGAATACTTATACTACTATAAATATTCTATAAAACTAGCCAAATTTAATGCAAAAACTGTCTTAAAAAATAATACTGGTGAATAGATTCCAGAGCAATTAATTGTCAGAATAAACAATATTTTGACAATTTATCTATGCATATCTCTTGCTTAGTTTTTGAGGAGATGTGGGAAATAATATTAGAACCACATTAAGCGTTACTAGAATAATAAAACAAGTTTATGTGTTAAGTTGGCATCTATCTATACTTGGATGGTAGCATCCAGGGTATTCTCTGAGGAAACAAAGAGGGTACTCTTGCTCAGAAAATTCTAGAGAGTTGTTCTGCTGTAAATTATATTTAGTATCCTTTACCAAGAACTCAAGCATTCGTTGGTACAGTTTTGCTAAAACAAATCTATCTCCAATATTTCTCAAGTTTCTCAAGTTTCTTGGGGCTGGAGCAGCGGTGCAAGTTATATGGTCTGCCTTGCCAGCGCTAGTCTAGGACGAGCCTCAGTTCGATCCCCCTATGTCCCATATGGTCACCCAAACCAGGAACAATTTCTGAGCACATAGCCAGGAGTAACCCCTGACCGTTACTGGGCGTGACCCAAAAACAAAGACAAAAAAAAAAAAAAAAAAAAGAAAAAAACACTGGATAAGACCAAAAAAATCGTAACAGAAGCAGAGACATAGAACAGTGATTTGGGCTTGCCTTACACATGGCTGATATGGGTTTAATTCACGGCGTAGCATATAGTTCCCTGAGCTCGACCATGAATAAATCCTGAGGAGAGAGTTAGGAGTGAACATTGATAGGTGTTCCCCCAAAATCATCTAACCAACCAAACAAAATAATCCCATAGTATAGCAAAATGTGAGGAAAATTGAAATTCTATATCCTGTGGTTCATCCTTTCTATTTCTCTAAATCTATTGATTATTATCTTGGATAATCTTAATAAATAGTAAGAGAATATGTTTGGAGTCACCTGTTTTCTATTATGTACATTAACTTAATTAACATGAGGAAAATTATTGAATCCCCCTGTGTCTCAATTTCTTTCTTTCTAGAGTGAAGAAATTATGGAAAATGTACATCCTGTGGTAATTAGGATAAAAAAAATCAAGTAACTTAAAATCAACCTGACATATTTACTGGTGCTTAATTAATGCTAATTCCTTCTCTTACCCTACACATGATTAATAATCTCAAATGAAAGTTTATTAAAACCAGAATTAGGATTTATTTGATTTTAAAGTTGTTTAAGAAGTCAGACACTTTGGGTATTTAGTTGATTCAGCTGTCTGGCTAAGTTCCTTCGAATTGCAGTAATATTATTGCTTGTGAATTTTTTATGAGACTGAGTTACTTATATAGCAAACACTCTCGCCTCAAACCATATAACGTTAATTGTGAATTATGCTTCGTTTTAGAGTCTTTCAGCAGATTTAATCAATTTTCCATAAGTTATTTTGTAGTTGTGTAGCACAATAAATATTTAATTGAATCATCTAATAAATTTGAAACATTGAAAATGTTGAGGTTAGTATTACAGATAGAAATACTGAGGATATAGTCACAGTCCTGTATACCATCTTCTTATACATTACTTTTTCATCTTTTTAATATACTGTAGCTGAAGGACCACTTTTCTGAAATCAAAAGATGTTACAACCAATGTATAGAACTACATATATCTAAAACAAACATTATCCTGCAATCAATGGAGAAGTAAAAGCTAAACGAATAATTATTTGATGTGAGAATTTATTTATTATGCCATTTGCTATTGCTGTATCTTACACTCATCCCTTTATATCTATTACAAGACTATACAACTTTTTTGTCCATGTTTAGTCTACAGAATGGGTCACTCTTTTTTAAGTAAAGCAGGGTAGCTTTGATCAAACTGATTTATGTAGAAATATGTGAAGGGAGAGAAGAAGAAATATGTTTGAGAGAACTGTGGCTTTTTCTGGAGGATAAAGCAAATAAAGATTCTTAGAAGCAGCAAACAAGTTATGTGTTCAAAAGAAAACTTGGGCGTGAAGATCTACCCTAGGTAACCCTTTTATTCAAATGTGATTGTTCAACTATGTTCATCGATCTGAGGGCTCCTGACTGCTCTAGAATCACTCTGACAGTGCCTCATTCTAGAAGATTTTGGTCTATGCAATGAACGACTTCTCTCAAATGCTCTCTTCCTAACCTCCCAATCTTGGAAACTAGTGAGAAGAAAATATAGTGTTAATAACTTGAACAATGTTGCGAGAAAAATATAATGTGAAGAAGAGTTATGGGACAGTAATAGTCTCTTTGAAGAGCTGTCTTAATAAATGACAGTGAAACATATTTTTAAATATATACATAGTTTAACATTGTATTTCCATTAGATCAAATATTTACTTTTGACCTGAAGTACAAGAAATAAGGCACTTGCCCATCATTCAATGATTGCTAGTACAACCAACTGCACCATATGACCTACAAGTACTTTCAATAGTAACTAGAGCTAACAGCCAAAATACCTCCTTAGTCTCTTGAGGTCCACACCTAGGGATACCAACCCCAGCTCTCCAAATGAAGAAAAAGAAAGTAAACAACCAATAAAACATTACTTATTTAACATCTTCTCCAACATTTTATTTAAACCTTTCAACCTCACCACATTCCTCATTTCTGGAAATAAGAAACTACGCCCAGCTCACACCATCTGTATTCCTGGTACTCTTTACCTATGATACATTTCTCCTATGGATGATGTATTTTTCCATTTCTTTAAATTTTTCTATTTGGGAACGGTGAAGTACAATGTCAACCATAGTTTAATGCATGCTATGTTCCAGCACCAGTTCTATCAGAGTGTGAATTTCCTTCCACCACATTACCTCTCACTCATCAACTTTCTTTGACAGTTGTAATTTTAAATTTGGTTGTTATTGTTTGGTTTGCCTATTTTCAGTGTTATTTACTCTGTACAACATCAATGTGCCCAAGGCTATTGGCCTTCTGCTAATAATTCTTAGATTTCTTTCCCTCTGTCCTCTCTTCACGTTAACTCCACAGATTGTTGCTAATATATATATTTGGTTTTTGGAACACACCCGGTGACGCCCAGGGGTTACTCCTGGCTATGCGCTCAGAAGTCGCTCCTGGCTTGAGGGGCCATATGGGATGCCTGGAGATCGAATTGCAATCTGTCCTAGGCTAGCGCTGGCAAGGCAGACACCTTAACCTCTAGCACCACCGCACCGGCTCCTGTTGCTGATATTTTGCTACACATGTTATTACTGATGTGAGATGATAGATCATTGACAATTTGATATTGATTTCTGTAATAATTGATAATGCAAATTTTTTATCATTATCTTGTTTGCCACCAAGCAATTGTCCTCTGAAAGGTGGCTTATTATATTCTAGCCCTTTTCGGATAGAAGTTTTGGAATTCCTGTTGTTGTTGATCTGTATTTTTTATTTACCCTGACAGTCAGCCCTTTATCTTATGTGTCAAGTGTGAAGAGTTTCTTCATTTAGCTGTATATATTTTAGTGCTTTAGTAGATGTTTTCTTTGTCATGCAAAACATTTTTAATTTGATTTAGTTCTTGTTGTTTAATTTTTATTTATTTATTTTTAAATATGGAACTCTTCATGAATTTGCATGTTATCCTTGAACAGGGGCCTGCTAATCTTCTCTGTATCATTTCAATTTTAATATATGTGCTGCCAAAGTGAGCAACTGTTGTTTAATATTTGTTATTTTTGATGCGCATTATTTATTTGTCCTTTAAAATCACTATTTTATGGAGACCAACCATATGACCTCTTTACATATCAAAAAAAAAAAAAAAAAACCTACTTGTCACTATATTTCCAATGTGCTTTAACAAATTTCCTTTAAGATTTATTTTCGGGGCCGGGTAGGTGGCGCTGGAGGTAAGGTGTCTGCCTTGCAAGTGCTAGCCAAGGAAGGACCGCGGTTCGATCCCCCGGCGTCCCATATGGTCCCCCCAAGCCAGGGGCGATTTCTGAGCACATAGCCAGGAGTAACCCTTGAGCATCAAACGGGTGTGGCCCAAAAAAAAAAAAAAGATTTATTTTCAGGGGCTGGAGAGATAGCATGGAGGTAGGGCATTTGCCTTGCATGTAGAAGGTCAGAGGTTCAAATCCCAGCATCCCGGGATTTGAGCCTGCCAGGAGCGATTTCTGAGTGTAGTGGTAGGAATAAGCCCTGAGCGCTGCCGGGTGTGACCCCAAAACAAACAAACAAACAAACAAAAAAAAGATTTATTTTCAGATGAACTCTATGTATATAACTTGCAAACTACTATTTTTACTGCATAATTAATATTACTAGATAGATCTAAATGTACCTATTCTCTTTGCATCTCTTCCTATATCCCTTCATTCTACATATTTGTATGTATAACCTATTTATTAAGTTTCTTTATGCTATGAAAATTGGATGGGTGACTGAGAATGTACACATTGTTTTCCTAAAGACTGAGTAAGTTGAATTCCAAAGAGCACTGATCGAGGATATTTTCCCCCACAAAACACTGTTTAGTTCTTCATGACTATGCTATTCTCTCTTGGGCCATTCTCTTTTGTGCCATTCTCAATGCTGCTTTGGTTTGAATTACTGATAATCAAAGATGCAGAATACTTTTTTGATATCCATTGGCCTATATATATCTTTGAGGAAGTTTCTGTTCATCTGTCACCTTCAGTTTTGATGGGGGTTATTGATTTTTACTTGTAAACATATTTTCCATTCCCTACCCTCTATTCTTATTATTACAATATATTGATTACTTTGAACTTCTAGTATGTTTTGAAGCTGAACCCCTAATATGTCTTTCTGCATTTTTCTTTTTTCTAAAAATAAAGCTTCTGAATCTCTCATGTCCACATAGATATTTTAAAATGCATTATTGAGTCTTAGAGCCAGAGAGATAGTACAGTTGTTAGGCATTTGCCATGTATGCAGCCCACCCTGGTTTGATCCCTGGTATCTCCTTTGGTCCCCCAAGTGCTTCCAGAAGTGGTTTCTAAGCACAGACCAAGGTAACCCCTGAGCACAGGCAGATTTGACCAAAAAAAGAAAAGGCAAACAAAACAGTACTGAGTCTTTAAGTCACAAGTATAGAATTATTTTTTAATTTAAGGTCATCAAAAACTCAGAAGTACTTCAATATTTTTAGATTTAATAATGTTTTGTTTCATTTTTTTGGATTTATGTCCACATCTGTCTGTGATTAGGGATTTCTCCTGGCTCTGTGCTCAGGGATCCCTCTTAGCAGTCTCATGGGATGACCTGGGTACAAAGGATCTAATCCAGGTCAATCAAGTACTCGTCGATGCCCTATACACTCTACAATTGTGTTGGTCCCCAGAGATCAGCCTTGGCAGAGTTCATGGGACTATATATGGTGTCATGAGGCCTATTGGAGTTGTCAAAATGCCAAGCAAGTGCCTTAAAATCTGTACTATCTCTCTTGGACCTCAATGAATATCCTAATCTCCATATTCTGCATATTTATTATGAATCATTTAAGTGTGAATCCTCCTCTTAAATCCTAGGTTGTAAAATAAGTTTACACATCCTCTGCTTTATTTAAATAGAAAGAAGCCAAATATTAACATAGTAAATAATTCTGAACATAAAATAACATATCTAAAAATACTTTTGGTTTTATATTGTATTTATTTTGTATTGTTTAATTTTGGGCTTGCACATTTCATCTTATTTAATCTTACATTGCCTTTATAAAGGTAAAACATATTTAATCTTTCAGTAATCCAGAAGAAAACAGGACAATAATCAAATATTAAATTCCAAGTCCCAGACCACTCTATAGTTAATGCCAAGACACAAACACTCTGAATTTAAGGAAATGTATTTGAATATATACATCATGTAAATGTTTCAAAATTCTTTCCTTGGATGATACTTTATTTACTGATAATTTGGGGTCAATTTTGGTTAATAATTTACAATTTGAAAGTACATAGTGTTTGAAACATTTATTTACTAGTATAAACCCAATACTTAAAAATATTTGTTATTATCCATAAAATTTTTCTATCAATTTCTTAAAATTATTATTGACTATATAAAAGTATCCTAGAACTTGTGGATGTCAATGCATTTATTCTTATAGGAATCAAGTTTAGAAAAGAAGCAATGCTTCTAATTTATATTCAATGTAATCATCTGTTATCTATTTGAGCCAGATAAAAAAATGAGATAAAGGAAATAGGCACCAATTTACAGTAGCTATTAACTTTCTCAGGGGTATGCTATTAAAACAAACAAAAAAAATTGTGGAGATTGTCCTTCAGTTTAATTTCATTCACTCATACCACTAATGACTCCATTAAGGGAATTAAAACTTTCATTTTCTGATCAGTCTTTAGAATATTGAACTCCATGAAGTATCTACTGACTAACCATCTAAATAAATCAAGGTCACCTTTTAGATGGCAGTTTGGAGTACATTGCTGGAATAAGATGCTAGTTTAAGATTTCTTACACAATTCTTTCCAGAATCACTTCCTTAAACAGCAGAGTTGCACCAGGTGAAATGTTTCATTTGTTTGTTCAACCATGTATTCCGAGCAAAAATTTACTAAAGACTTTCCAATAAATTGGCTAAAAAAGTAAAACCATATCTTTCCCAAAATAAGGTCAGCATAAGGTCTATCCAAAAGGTATTTTGTTTATAGTTTATAATAGATTATATAATCAAGAGGTCTTTGATATTTCTTTTCTGTTCTGTTTTAAAAAATTATTCTGTGTTATGATATTAAATGAAATCATAATATTTGTTTTAGGGTAGATTATTTTCCTATTTTTATGTTATTGCTACCCAGCACTGATAATAGTGAAAGTTCACTCACAGTTTAAAAATTTAAAAATTTGAGGGAACCCAGCTCCTGACCCCGCGGCGCCCAGGGTGAGTGCATTCTCCTGGGGCGCCCACCCGTGGAGGACCGGAGGCATCTGCGTCCGCCACCTTGCGCGCGACCCCCCCCCCCCATAGACTGCGGTAGACTGCAGAGGCCAAAGCCGCTCCAAACCAGGGTGTAGGTACCCCTGCTCCTGTCCCCGCCGGCGACCAGGGCAATCGGAGAACACCGCACAGGCCAGATTGTTGGCACAGAGACCACACCAACCATTGCCTCAACTTCCAGGCCCCAGAGTTCACCCCACCTGACCCGAGCATAGACAGAGGAGGGCATTCCCTAGTACCTAGTGGGCCGGAGTCACCTGCCCCGCTGGGACAGGTGGGACGAATAGACTGGGTGAGCTTGGGCCTGCCCCCTGGACCTTTAGGTAACCTAGAGCAACCTAGCCCCGAGCCCCAGAGTGGAGCTGAGACCCCCCAAGGGCTGAGAGCAGCTACCGGGAGGGCTTGACTGGGGGAATTTTTTCCGCGGTAACTCGGAGGAGCAGAGCTTCATTGACCCCCAGATAAGGGAGGGAACAGAGAGTCAGGCTCAACAGCGCCCGCAACCAGTGTGGCCAGGAGCGGAACTACACCTGCTGACAGGAATAAAGAGGAAGACTGACTTCCAGGTAGTAGAGGAGAGGAGAAAGAGCTAGGCTCAACAGTGCCCCCCACCACTGTGGTCAGGAAAGGGCCAGTACTAGCTGCCAACAAAAGGGGAAAACAACTAACCAGGCCACATAAAGAGTACAGGAGGATCCAAACCTCAGCGAGTTCACCCAAAAGTCCCTCTAGAACCACCCTCGGGAAGGGAACCCACTCCCACACCACAGGGGATCAAAACAGGTGAAAATTAGAAGCACAGCACTCTAAAACACACCATTAAATACAAAGAAATATGCGTAAATCAAGGAGATCTCTAATATCTGGAGATATGGGGACAAACCCTTGCAAGCTTCCAAGTCCACCAAAATGCACAGATCCACGCGATGAAGACCTAAAAGCAGCCATGAAGAAGGAAATGCAAGAATTAATAAAAGAATTGAGAGAAACCCTAGCTATCGAGTATAAGAAATCTATGGATGAACGAATCAGCCAAATTAAAGAAGAAATGTTAAAGAACATGAGAGATTCCATACAAAAAGAAGTGAAGGAATTAAAAGACAAAGTAACAAGCCTTACAAGCAGAAACACAGAATTGGAGAAACACATTGAAGAACTCGAAGGAAAACTGCAAACAAAAAATGATCAAGAAACCAACAAAGAAATAAAAGGCAAAGCACTGGAAGGAAAAGTCCAGTATCTAATGAACAAGGACAAAAGAAACAATCTAAGAATTGTGGGTATACCAGAAGGAGAGGAAATAGGGAAAGGGGAAGAACAAGTAGTCAGAGAGATAATAGAGGAGAACTTCCCCACCCTCTGGAAGGAAACTGCAATGCCAATACAGGAAGTAAAAAGAGTTCCCAATAAGATAGACCCTAATAAACAAACACCAAGACACATGGTAATCCAATTGGCAAAAAACAAAGAGAAAGAGGAACTCCTTAAAGCAATAAGGAAGAAAAGAAACCTCAAGTACCAAGGTAGGGACATAAGAATCAAACCAGATCTCCCATTCGAAATAATTCAAGCAAGAAGACAGTGGAATGACATATTTAAACGACTGAACGAAAGAAATTTCCAACCTAGGGTCCAATACCCAGCAAAACTTACATTCATATGGGAGGATAGACTAAAAACATTCTCAAACAAGAACGAATTTGAACTATTTGTGCAAACAAAACCGATCCTAAGCGACTTACTCAAAGACGAATTACACAATCCAAACCCCCGATTGTAACAAAAACCACCCTACACAACACAACTACACAACAATCCTCTCTCTCAATAATCTCCCTAAATGTTAACGGACTAAACTCTCCAATTAAAAGACACATAGTAGAGAACTGGATTAGGACAAATAAACCGGACTTCTGCTGTCTGCAAGAAACACACCTACAGATGCAGGATAGGCACAGGCTTAGAATAAAAGGTTGGAAAGTAATTATTCAGGCCAATGGAAAACAAAAAAGAGCAGGGACAGCCATTCTTATATCAGACCAAATTGCATTCAACCTCAAGAAAGTGATCAGAGACACAGAGGGTCACTACTTACTGATCAGGGGAACAATAGATCAAGAAACACTAACCCTGGTCAATATCTATGCACCTAATGTAGAGCCAGCAAAATATGTGAGGCAACTACTGGCAAACCTGGAGAAACACATGAAGGGAAATGTGATAATAGTAGGGGACCTCAATACTCCACTATCACCACTGGACGGATCCACCAAACAGAAAAATAGCAAAGAAATAAGAGCTCTGAATGAAAAATTAGAAGATTTAGGGCTAATAGACTTATATAGAGCCCTCCACCCCCAGAAAGCAGAATACACATTCTTCTCAAGCCAACATGGAACCTTTTCCAGAATAGACCATGTCTTAGGATTCAAAGCCAACCTATACAAGACCACAAAGGTAAGGATCATTAGAAGTACCCTCTCAGATCACTATGCAACAGAGCTCAAAATTGAGGTCAAGAAGAAGCAATGGAGAAAAACTAATACCTGGAGATTAAACAACATGCTGCTCAACAACAGCTGGATCAAAGAACAACTCAAGGAAGAAATAAAAAGATTCCTTGAGACAAATGACAATGAAGAGACAACATGTCAAAATTTATGGGACACAGCAAAAGCAGTAATTAGGGGGAAACTCATAGCAATACAGGCCTATGTCAAGAAACAGGAAAATAACAAAACCAACAATTTAAAAGATCACCTCAAAGAATTGGAACAACAGCAACAGAGAAATCCAACCACATCCAGAAGGCAAGAAATAATAAAAACCAGAGCAGAAATAAACAACATAGAAACTAAGAAAACAATACAAAAAAATCAATGAGACCAGGAGTTGGTTTTTCGAAAAAATAAACAAGATAGACAAACCACTGGCAAAACTCACCAAAAAAAAGAGGGAAAACACCCAAATCAGTAGGATCACAAATGAAAGGGGAGATATTACAACAGAACCCCAAGAAATACAACATATCATGAGATCATATTATGAACAACTATACTCAACTAGGCTAGAGAACCCAGTAGAAATCGATAGATTCTTGGGAAAACACCCTCTTCCAAGACTGGAAAAGGAAGATATAGAAATCCTAAACAGACCAATCACCTCAGAGGAAATTGAAGATGTAATTAAAAAACTCCCTAAGAACAAAAGCCCAGGCCCAGATGGATTTACAGGTGAATTCTATCAAACATTTCAGGAAGAGTTACTACCACTTTTCCATAGGCTCTTCCAAACCATAGAAAAAACAGGAATCCTCCCCAACTCCTTTTATGAGGCTAATATCACACTCATTCCCAAAGAAGGCAAAGACACCACCAAAAAAGAAAACTACAGACCAATCTCACTAATGAACATACATGCAAAGATACTCAATAAAATATTAGCAAACCGAATCCAGCACTTCATCAGAAAGATCATACATCACGATCAAGTGGGATTCATCCCAGGAATGCAAGGTTGGTTCAACATACGCAAGTCAATCAACATTATACACCACATCAACAACATGAAGGACAAAAACCACATGATCATATCAATCGATGCAGAGAAGGCGTTTGACAAAATCCAACATCCTTTCATGTTAAAGACACTCAGCAAAATAGGGTTAGAAGGAACCTTCCTCAAGATAGTTACAGCCATATATGAAAAGCCTACAGCCAACATTATACTCAATGGTGAGAAACTAGAGCATTCCCACTAAGATCAGGAACTAGGCAAGGCTGTCCACTCTCTCCACTTTTATTCAATAAAACCTTAGAAGTCCTAGCAATAGCAATCCGACAAGAGAAGGAAATCAAAGGAATTCAAATCGGGAAAGAGGAACACAAGCTATCTCTATTTGCCGACGATATGATGATATACATCAAAAACCCTAAAGAGACCACAGTAAAACTCCTAGAAACAATTAACCAATACAGCAAAGTGGCTGGTTACAAAGTCAATACACAAAAGACAGTAGCGTTTCTATATACAAACAATGAAGTTGAGGAGAGAGAGATTAAAAATACAATACCATTTAAGATAGTTTCAAAAAATATCAAGTATCTAGGAATCAACCTTACAAGAGAAGTGAAAGACCTATACCAGGGAAACTTCAAAACACTTCAGAAAGAAATTGAAGACAATCTAAAGAAATGGAAGAACATCCCATGCTCATGGATAGGTAGAATAAACATAATCAAAATGACTATCCTACCCAAACTCCTATATAGATTTAATGCAATCCCTATCCAAATCCAGACACAATTCTTTAAAGAATTAGAACAATCATTCACAAAATTCATCTGGAACCACAAAAGACCCAGGATAGCCAAACAAATACTGAAAAACAAGAAGCTGGGAGGCATCTCCTTACCTAACCTGAAACTATACTATAAAGCCATAGTAATCAAAACAGCATGGTACTGGAACAGAGACAGGACCTCAGACCAGTGGGTCAGAACAGAATTTCCAGACATAAACCCCCAGGTATATAGCCAACTAATATTTGATAAAAGAGGCAAGAATCTGAAGTGGAGCAAGGAGAGCCTATTCAACAAATGGTGTTGGTACAACTGGAAAACCACATGTACGAAAGTGAAAATCAACCCATACCTTACTCCTTATACAAAAATCAACTCAAAATGGATCAAAGACCTTGAAATCAGACCCGAATCCATAAAGTTTATCGAGAATAAAATAGGCAGAACACTCGAAGACCTATATATCAAAAAGGTCTTTGAGAATGGAGCACCAATGGCAATAACGTTAGCATCAAATATAAACAAGTGGGACTACATCAAACTAAAAAGCTTCTGCATGGCAAAAGAAACCCTACTTAACGCAAGAAGACAGCTAACAGAATGGGAAAAAATCTTTTCACTCGACATAACAGATAAAGGGCTGATATCTAGAACATACAAAGCACTCAGAAAGCTGAGCCCCCCAAAACCAAACAAAGCTATAAAAAAAATGGGAAGATGAAATGAATAGACACTTCTCTGAGGAAGACAGACGGATGGCCAACAAACACATGAAAACATGCTCACCTTCACTCATCATCAGGGAGATCCAAATCAAGACAACAATGAGATACCACCTTACACCAGTGAGGATGGCTCACATCAAAAATAATGGAAACAACCTTTGTTGGCGGGGATGCGGTATGAAAGGAACTCTCATCCACTGCTGGTGGGAATGTCCCCTAGTCCAACACATATGGAGGAAAGTCTGGAGAGTGCTCAAAGAACTCAGAATTGAGCTGCCATTTGACCCAGCAATTGCTCTCCTAGGCATATACCCACAAGATGGAAGGACATTTATTCCAAAATACGTATGCACCCCACTATTTATCGCAGCACTCAGTATAATAGCCAAATCTTGGAACCAACCTAGATGTCCAACAACGGATGAATGGATCATCAAGATGTGGTACATATACACAATGGAATATTACATGGCAGTTAGAAATGATACAATCACAGACTTTGCAGCAACGTGGATGGACCTAGATCATGTTATGTTAAACGAAGTAAGTCAGAAGACAAAAGATAAACACAGAATGGTAGCACTATTCTGAAACACCTAGAACATATATTTTACACACAACTAATACCTAACAATCATACAACAGGGTTTAACAGGGTAGAAACTCCGAACACTGTAATAGTCAACATATACGTGGGAGCAGTGTCCAAAATACATGAAAAAGGAATAACGCAAACTCTTGACTGCACATTATACCACAAAGAAAACAGCAACAACAGAAACAGAAACATAGAGAGAACAGGTATGTAATCAGACTCCCACAACAAAAGCCCACAATAATCCCTTAGAGATCGTAAACAGGAACACAAGTATAGAACACCACGGGAAATCACGGACTGCAATGGCAACATACCATAACACTACGTTTTAATACCTTTACCTTGCTATATTTTAAATAACCTCTCAGATTTTCTGTCCACAGGCACCCTTAGATACAAAGGGCGGACTAACTAAGATGGCAACTCGGGATACCACACGAGATACCATACCTTGATTGCACTACGAGATGGCCACGAGAAAACTCTTTAACATACACTTTATCTCTAGGTTAAACCTTCTTTTAGGAATTGAAGCACGGGACCAGTCAGACCACCAAAGCAGTACCTGCGACGTACAGACCTAAACTACAGGCTCTAGTCATCGAACACATTCAACCAAACCAGCATTCCCTTGCTATTCTCTCCCTTCTTCTCGCTACTTTTTTCTTTTTTTCTCTACTATTCTTCTCTTTACTTTTTCCCCTTTTTCTTCTCCCTTTCTTTCTACGGTATTTTCTCTTTTCTCTTCCTTCATACCCCTCCCATATACCTTCCCCTTTCTCCCCCCCGGAAATCCAACTATCCCATCACCCCTCAATCCCATCCAGATCTCCCACCATATTAAAACTCTCCACCCTCAGTCCTTAATCTTTTAGGCATCAAGATCAACCTCCTACCCAACAAACCAGTACTCAGCACCCAGGCGAGGGGACACCCAGCCAAACCCACACCTCGTCTCCTGCAAGAAAAGACAGCCAACTTCCCTGTGGACTCATGCTACGAGACCCTCCCTACCATCTCCCCCTAACGTGGACTGTTTCCTGAAACCAGACTTAGGTCCAATAGTATCCCCAATGCAAGAACTCCTCCAAGACTTCCCTGCCGCAAATTTTTACCAATCTGAAGAAGGTCAGGGGGTGTGATTGGAAGATGCCTGGGAACCCACACACCACAAGAAAAATCCAAAAGACAACGGGAAAAACCGTACTTTCAACATAGGCATAAGACCTGTAATACACCACCTCTTTACCTGTTCTCCCCCAAATGTAAAGTAGTCTTTTGCACCACTTTGGTCCTTTAAAAACTTCGCTAACTCATTTTATTTTTTTTATTTCTTTTTTATTTTGTTAAATGTTTGCCCTACATATACATTTGTGGGCACTACACTTTTATTTCCTTTCTTTTTTTTTAAATCGTTTTTGGGTATGCGACCTATTTCGGTTACCCACTCTGTCCAACCCAAATACACCAACAATATAATGGAGCACCACTTCCCTCTGCAAAGGCACACTAAATAAAGGGGAAATCTTACATATAAAAAAAAAAGAGCTCTTATCTACTAGAGATGGGAACTCATAGTTGTTTACAATACAGGGTTATCTCCTACCTTGAAAATATGTCATGTGGAATCAACTTAGACCTCAGGTGATTAGATACCATTCAACCAGCCTTGAACCCTGGATCCCAGACATAGAAATGGCACAGCTCTTCACAACAGCTGCAAGAAACAAACTCCATCTGGGACAGCCTTATTACTGCAGGGTCAACAACAAGGGCCAGCTCTAACATGATATCCCGACAATGAGGAAAATGTGAACAACTTGACCTTAGAGCATTTTAGCCTACCTCACCAGCTAACGACAAGACAAAACCAGAAGACGTGGCACCCTTTGGTAGGTCCAAAAGCCAAGATCGTGATTTACAGATGACTGGATACTAGAACCACGACCAGACTGTATACATCTTGGGACCAATAAAAAAGCCCTAGTCTAGGGTTTGAACTAAGACCTGCACAATAAGCATGATCCCCAGTCCCAAAGGTCCGGCAGAGACAATTGTAACGGAAAGGGGCTTCTGGAAGCACAAAGAAAGACGCTATCCTAGGTGCCATCCTAGGTTCAGGGCAAAGACCAAGATCACCAACCACAGAAGATGGATTAAAATGGCACTGAGGTAACAGAACCTCTAGATTCACAAAGACTGACCTCACCATAAGTCCCACCTCAGGATCTGTATAGATACTGAGACCTCTAAACACAGAGCTCTGATTGTATCACCCTGGACAGAGCAGAAGTCTTCCACACACCAAAAAAAAAAAAAAAAAAAAAAAAAACATCCACCACCGGAAGAGCAATGATCCTGAGCAAAGACTAGAGCTGCTCCCATGACAGTATACTCCAAGGACAGAGAAACCCCATATCGCATAGGGCAAGTGAATTCCTTTTCGAATGACCCCAATATTTACTGTGCCAGGGCAGGAGGGAAAAAAACAAAAATACAAAAAACACAAAACCTTGGACATTTATTTATATATATATATATATTTCCTTCATTTATTATTGTTATTATTATTTTTATTTACCTAGCTATTTTGGTCGATTTCTCTGTTTGGATGTGATTATTGAAATTGTTGTCCCCAATTATCCCTATTTTTTTTTCTCTTCCTTTCTTTTCTTTTGATATGTGCTATGCCATGTTTCTTATTTCAAGACCACGGCGTGTTTTTTGTTTGTTTTTGTTTTTTGTTTGTTTTGTTTTGTTTTGTTTTTTTATCTGTTTCTTTTGTGGTGCTTATCGATATAGCTGGAGTCCTCACTGGATATTTGACACTTCTTTTGGTACTGGTGGAGTGTTTCACCTTCTTTTTCTCATTCATTTCCCAAATCGATGATGAGAACCTCTAGAAGGATTCAGCCCATTTTCGGGGTATTAGACTCTTACCCCCAGTTTATTTATTTTCTCTTTTTCAGGCAAAACCACGCAACTTGAACTAGCTAGCCCTGCCCCCACTTAGAGGGGGAAATAAGGGAGGCATCAAGACCAAACTGATGCAAGACTACTAAGTAGTGGGTTAGATACAGAGGGGACCACATATTCTAGACGCCCTGGAGGTGAGGGAAGAGGAAATGGGAGGTAGGACAAAAACAGAGGAGTAGGGAGGACAATTTAGGGATGGGAATCCCCCCTGATTTTATGTAAATATATACCTAAAATATTAATGTCAACAATATGTAAGCCACTATGATCAAAATAAAAATTATATTATTAATAAAAAAAATTTAAAAATTTAAAATTGTGTTTTTCTAAATATAATTTTTATCTCTTATATTTAAATATTTCCACTTTATTTCTCTTATTAAAAAATATTGCATAGTTATGATAAGAAATTATATACAGATGCTACTGTTAGCATCTGTAACTGCATTATTTTCCATTATATATGGAGTACCTTATTAGCTTGATACATCAGAACAAAAATAATATTTATAAATAATCACCTTATGATTATAAGTTACAGGGGTTATGTTTCAAATAACAAAATCTCAAATAATTAAAGAGTTTTATGAGAAAGTAAACTGAAATAGACAATTCTCCTGAATTTTGTACATGCAATAGAAATGGTAGCTTAAGTAGATGTTAATTCTTATTTTCTTCTATATTGAAGTTTGGTTTTCTGTATAAAAAATGTCAGAGTGATATTTGAGTTTAAGAGAGGTATCAAAGTCATTCACTATACAATCATGTATGTCTTGCAGAGGAGAAGAAACAGGGTTGGTCACAGAAAAATTTGGACTCTGTACTCTAACGAAGTACACAGGCAGCTCTTTTTCTCAATGGTTATCCAAATTGGGAAAATATATACAATTTTCCTTTTCTTTAGGATAAGTGAAATAGCTTTTACCCAATGACACTAACCATTCTATTTGGGTCAATCCTAAGAAAAAATACAGAAATAATCTCTTCAATGACAAAAAAAATATTAAAAATCAGATTGGAGATGCTGGTAGTGAGTTCTCCCAGTAATTCAAGATGAGTTTACTTTCTCCAAGTGAGTTTTGGAAACATACCACTATAGACATCGAATTATGCATTTTAATGCAGAGTAGTTTCTCTTTCAGCTTACTCAAATGATGATGATTTTTACAAGTCTTACTCAAAATATGCATTTATACTCTTTATTGTCACATTTTATATGGGTAACCTCTTATCCTATTATACTTAGTATGACTTGATTTCCCAAGGTATTTGTAATTATTTGCTAATGAATTTTTTTCTTATTTAGCAAGACAAAGTTTCAATCTGTGTTAATCTTTTTCTGTTGACATCTCTGAACACAATGTCAGCTCTCTAATTGGATAAAAGATTTAAAAACCTCACAAATAAAGATCTTAGAACACATACCACACAAGGCAAGACAATTCACTTCATGTTGTGATTTAACCAGAACATCTTTAATAATTCTTTCAATTTCCAGTCATTTCTAGAATAGCTATATTAGTTTTCTACTTAAGAATGAATAACATAATTTTCAGTGACAATGCTTTCCATGAAACTCTATCATAGCAAATAGGCCTCAATATGTACATAAATCTACAGGAAACATTAATTCTGAGAAAAAAATCTCAGGAGCTCCATGAATGCTTTCTCTTTGTACTAAGCAATTTTTCCTTAGAGTTTGACTCTAGTAAGTCTGCTTACACAGATGAACACATGTTCAGTAAAAAATGGGTTGGCTTATCTGTCAGCAAGACCCTGAACACAAGGCATGGAATCAGTTCTGTTAGGATATATCTTTGCTTGGCCTCCTCACAAGAGCTAACCATGATTTTCCATCTGACAACTTCCCTCAATTCATATGCCCCCCATCTTATTCTAGAATTTCAGGTCTGAGTCTCACTTTTCTGGCTTACTGTGGCTCTGTTTTACCCTAAAGGGCAGAGAAATGAGTTAAGGGGAGAAAAAAAATAACATGGTATCAGAAAAGAAAGGAGAGCCTCTCTAAATAAATTCCTTTTAATACCAGAATAGTTTTAAGGTTTCTCTAAGAATTAATTTTGGAAAATTGTCCTTCATGTCTTGAGACCAGTTGCTGTCCTTATTTTTCTTTATCTGGTTCACAAATATCCAGTAATTTGTGGAGAAAGATTCTCAATTTATGGACAGAGGATTCCCACTTTAAAGTAGCAGTGTCGCCTAGAAAGCAGCATAGAGCAAAAGAAAAATATGGTCCTTGGAGGTCAGAGCTCCAACCAGGCCTGAGTGGCCAGATTTAGAGGTTCGAATGCAAGTCAGATTCCAAAAGAGAGACCAAATAAATTTTCTTCAACTCCAGGCACCAAGTTTCATTTGAGCTACTGCAGGGGACTTGCAAAACAACTGAGAGAAGAAACTCCGCAGCAGTCCTTCAGGTACCCTGCATTTTACTCCATGAGACCAGAAAAGAAGTCTAAGGAGACAGCTTTAGATACTAAGAGATGTTGGGACAGTAAGAAACATAGGGACAGAGTCAATTGTAAAAGACCTTTAGTACCCAGAGCAAGGCTTAAGGACAAAGGGAATGTTGGATTCCCTAGAAGGGTAGTACCCCTTAGGCAAGATAGTCAGTTCTCTGTGCCGTCTTTCTTCTCTACTGTCAAACAAGTCCCTCAACAAAAAGAAAGGTCAGCAGTTTGCAAAAATTAGCCTAAAATGAGCTGCTGCTTTATACTCTTGTTGGAGGGCCAGAATGTGAGTGAAATAGCTAACAGGAATTTATTTTGGCCCATTTACTTTAATATATGACTGTAGTAAAGTCCTGACTGGTTCTTCCAAATGCTGTATTGTATACAAGAGTTTAGGTTATTGTCCTTAACAGTCAAGAATGAAAGCTAGGGGTTGAAGTTGGAAAGACAAAGGTAGAAAGTACTTTCTTTGGAAGAAGAGAAATTACGAAAGAGGATTTCAAGGAGGGCTCACTTAAAGAAGGATTTCAGAGAAATGCAAAAGCCTTTGTTATCTTATTCCTTTAAACCAAGATGTGGGTGCATTTGCTGGGAGATACTTTATTGTCTTCCAAAGAATGTAAATCATTGAGGCAAAAGTAAAATGAACATTTTTTTGATCATCCATGTTATCAGCATATCCCAGGCCTTCTAATTTATTAAACCCCAAACTAAGGTCCAGTTTTATGACAATTCATACAGGTCCATATTCCTAATATTGCCTTGCCCATTCTTCTTTCATTCATAGCATAAGGAGATTATCTTCCTACTTGAAAGAGGTGCAACATCTCTCAACTACAAACCTATAAAAGTCAGTGTAAGTTGTTCCTAAGGCCAAGGAGTTCATCTAAGGTTTGGGGGCGGGGGAAGAAGACATTAGTGAGAGAATTATGGGAAAATTAAAAATATCCTTTTAAAACAATAGAGACAAGTTTTAAATTGTGTAATTTTTTTTTCAAAATATTTCATATTACTAGAAGCCTACGATATGCACTTCATTGTGCTGAGGTTTACCTTTTCTTTTCTGGACAGTTTATAAGTTCTCATGTTTGCTTTTGTGGGGCCATGGTTTTGAGCAGAGAGGGATGCCATTTTAGAAGAACCCCATGTTGAAAGCCACTTGTTAGGCTTTCTCAAGCCTGCTTCCATTAACACTAGCTACCTGGTCATATCAAGTAGCCTATCTGGAAAGGAAAGGAGGGGCAGTAGGAAGGTACCATAGACAACAGCCAATCATTTTAAAGATCATCAGAAGCTAGAACCACCCTATATCCTTTCCCTACATAATCTCATTCATGAGCTTAGGCCTGGTTGTCTTCTCTGCAGACAGCCCTGATCAGTCAGTATGGGGCTTGTGGTTTATGGAATAAAGTTTTATGTAACTTGATTCCAATTGTGGGGTCTGGTCCTTTGACTTCAGACCCTAACACTTTCATCTTTTTGGTGCTGATTATTTTTTCCTCAATGAAATAGTGTTTAACTATAATACTTGACTATTTTGTTTCTAACTCTTAGTCATTACTTTTAGTTATGTAGTGCTAACCTCAATCAATTTCCCTTGAAAAATTACTAGGAAATTTCTACCTCCTATTAAGATTTTTAAGTAGCTTTGTTAAACCTATATTATACTGCAATTAGCTCTTAAATAGCAGCAGTGTGAGTTATGCACTATAGTTCCTTCACAGGTTAGAAGAATAGATCACACAATTCAGCTTGTTCATGTTAATCATTCAAATATATTTACTTAGAAATACAAAGGCCTGTTAAAATCTCCAACTAAAGTACCATAAACAAATTTGGCTGAAGCATACTCTAGACTGGATATGTGAGTTTCTCTACTTTCTCCTTATATTTATTTAAACATTTCTGATCTCCTGAATAATCTCCCCACTGTGATTCTTGATTTTTTCTTTCTTTTTTTACAGTGGTGAGGTAGCAATAGGCTTTATTATAATTCTAAAAATATTATCCAGATTTATAAGTAAAAAAACCCTGATCATTTAATATAATTTGTTGAAATTTAAAATTAATTACTAAACAAAAAATTAAGTTAGAGTTAGATGTGAAATCAGACTTCCCCTGAAAGCAAAAAATAAATGGGCTCTTTAATTTCACTTCTGATGATTCCGTGAATAGATTAAGGTATCTCATGAGGAGTCTCTTTGACTCCTGGTAAAGTGACTATTTCCTGGAGTTATGCCTTAGGATGTGAGCCAAAGAACAAGTGGGTTTCTGTCTCATAATTAAAGATTAGCAGTGAAGCAGGGAGGTAGGGAATGGATCCCCTGAGGCAATGGATTCTTGAGATGTAATAAAACCAAGAGAGGTTTTGGAGGAATTACTTCATCTCACCTGGTGTTATTATAGGCCCAAAATGTACCCGTCCCCTAAGGGAGAATCACCTGCAGGAACAAAGGCCAGGAAGGAATATCAAAAAAGCCATCAAATATCTCCAGGCCTTTCCCTGTCAACAATCTTAGTAATAGGATTCCAGCCTAGGCAGAAAGTCCCACTGGGGGTGGGGCTGTTTGGAAAAGCCAATAGAGGTCATTTGAGAATAAAGGACAAGCACACATGTATTGCCTGGGTACATGGTGCCTGAACAGAGCATGTGTGGACCCCATCTCCTTTCCAGAGATGTGGACTTTTCTCTTTTCATGCTGAGATGTGTATCAGGGCTCTCTCTCACCCTTTGGAAAAGTTTGTGCTCTCTTGAGCACAATACTTGTTACTCTATCACTTTCTTATCCTCTCCATCCCCTTCCTCAGGAACTCCAAATAAAATAAAATCTCTTTTTATTTTGCTGCTTATGCCCCTATGGGGACCTGGGTTCTGAACAAGGGGAATGCCATTTTGTAAAGGCCGCATGACAGGCTTCTTCTCAGGCTCTGAGCAGGGGGAGATGCCATTTTGTAAGAACCACATGATGTAAGCCACATGTTAGGTCTTCACAAGTCTATTTCCATAGACATCTCCCCAAGCTACCTGGCCATGCCAGGTAAAACAAGGGAGCAGTAGGAAGGTCTCCCTAGACAATGGCCAATCATTTTAAGGATCATCAAAAAGCTGGAACCTCCCTATATCCGTTCTCTATATAATCTTCCTCATGACCATCAGCGGGGTTCATCTCCTTCTGGAGATGGCCCTGGCTGGCCAGTGTGGGTGGCCTTGTTGGCAGCAGGATTAAAGCATTAAACTTTATTCTAGTTGTGTGGTCTCCTTCTTCAATTCCAGACCCCAACACCCACTAACCTTTTCCTTTTTTGTGAGCGAAGGCAATACCTCAAGAGATCTGTGTAAAGTCTTGGACTGAATTTGTTTTTATTTCCAGATCTGGTCTCACAGTTTTAGATCTCTCAGCCACTTCCCAAGGTGGCAGAGTGGGTAGAGGGAAAATGACAGATTCCCTTCTTGATGCTGTTCCCTTTTTCCTTCCCAATTCACATAAATCACCAGGGTATCTCCACCAACATCAATACTTATATTATCAATATTTATATACTTGAAATTAATCAAGCAGGGAGGGAACCACCACAGTAAGAAATTCATTAGATGTACTAATATAAAGAGACCAGATTTGGAGGATTACTTTGTTATTGAAAATTACTTTACCTGGTGTCGTTGTAGTCCCAGAGAAGATTGAACCCCCTCTGAGAGATGGTTCAACAGAAATGAATGTCAGGGAAGGAATGTTAATAAATAAAATCATCAAAATAATCCCAATTTTTCTCCTTGGCAACCACCTTAGCAAACAATTCCTCTCTCTCTGTTACCTGTGTCTGTCAGTCTCTCTCTTAATTTTTTTATTTAAATACTAGGGTTAAAAAGTTGTTCATGATTGAATCTGTCTTATATCACCTTTACCACCCTTCACCAGTGCACAACAGTTCTTGCAAAAATGTCTCCATTTTCCTTTCCACTTTGCCCCCCTTTCTGGTTCTAGCATGGACTTTATTCCTCCTTTCCTTTTTTGACTTTTAGAAACTATGGTTTGCACTAGTATTGATGAGGCATACTATGCCTGTCATAGTATGCCAGCCAGCACACGGTTCATGTCGTGTGTGAATAGTTTCAATTATCATTGGGTTCCTGGCTCCTTCTCTACCTTAACTTTCATCTCCACTATTTGTGCCTCGCTTTCTACCAGGGACTAATGTAAAACCATCCCACATACCAGCTCTCTACCCATAGGGAAACAAGTCTGAGTCTCACATGAAATAATCCAAACCAGGCTGAGGGTGAAACATGTGTAGTCTGACAGTCTTGTATGAAGAGACAGCTGCCTGAAGAACTACCATTTTTATTGAAACCAGAGACCACACGGGTGTGGCAGTAATGACAGTGTAAGGACAGATAGCTATGCTGAGCTAGTCTCACTCAGGTTTACAAATAAGATGATCTCTGTTTGGGGGTAAATCCAAATTTTAAACGAACATAGAAAGGAACTAAATAGGATCTTTGTTTTAGGTAAAATAAGATGTAACCCAGTGTACCTCAAACATTTTAAACAGGATGGTAGTTTGCTGTCCCTCAGACCATTGGAGCGCTGGACTATATAAAGAACAAAAGCTATGACCAAATTTCTATGCACAATGCATGTATATTATTTTGAAGTGAAGGACCAAAGCAGGAATAAATACAGTATGTGGCTCATAGGCTGTAGATTGAGGACCACTGCTGTAACCTAACAGACTAATCCTCCTGGCCTTTATCTCTATTGTCTCTAGATGATATTATCATAATTTATTTTATTTTTCTTTTATCAATTAATGAGCGAGAATATTATATTTATCTCTCTCCTAACCCACTTTATTTAAAATAATACTCTTAATATCCATCCACATATAAGCAAATTTCAAACTCTTACCTAGGTAGAAAACCCCATGGGGGACAGATTGAGACAAACCTCATATAAACATGGTGCCAACATGGTAAGTTGCCACATGCTGAGATGTGTGCTTTTCTACTTTCATTCTGTGGTATATAAGAAGTCCACATTCTCCCTTGCTAGATAGTTATTCTCTTCCTTTCTTATCTTCTTCCCTTCTTAGTACTTCTGTTCTTATTTCTCTTCTAGTCTCCTCCTGTAATTCTTTTCTGTGAGGGAAGGATATGAATCTGAATGATCTTCCCTGAATGATGGAAATGGAGATAGAGAAAACCCAGCAGATTACATTCTTGGGCTGCTACCTTTTTCATTTCCACTTCATATAAGTCACCACCAGTATATGAAGCTAAAATAATTCTCCTATTTAATTGTGTAAGTATGTATTTACATGTTAAATATAGATCTGTATTCGCGGGTTCAATCCCCAGTATCCCATATTATTTCCCAAGCAGGAACTATTTTTGAGTTCAAAGCCAGGAGTAACCCCTTAGTGCCGACATGGTGTGGCAAAAACAAACAAAACAAAAAAAAAATGAACAAAAACCAAGAATGACATGTCTTTTTCCTCACTTACCATAAACCACTAAAAGAATCCTATTGATTTGAATAAAAATCACCCCTTCTCTCTGAAAAGCAATGAAATGTAAACCTATGATCCATCAGTTCATGTGCTGTATGAGGTCCTTAGTCATGGTACAGAACTAGGCATTTATATACTTTGAATATTATTTATAAAACATTTCCCGTTCTCCTATCTATGGTTCACAGACCACAGTCACCACATATATCCTAGAAAAGAAGGGGGATAATTTCTTTTTTTAAATTATATTGATTTAGATGTTCACAAGGTTAAAGTACAATATTCTAGGGAAATTGTGACAACAATCAATCTGGTGAAAAAATAGGATGACATAACCTTTAGGGTCTGAGAATGCTTTAACATCACTCCAAGAAGGAAGGAGTCAGAAAAACTCTCCTCAGAGATGTCCTTACCTCCACTTACAAAGACTTGGATTTTACATATTTTTGGCAAGTGGAATATTATTTTCTTGGTGGGAGGAGGGTGTATTATTTATAGAGAAGAAATTGCCATTTAAGTAGTAGGGGACAAAGCATTTGTCTTTCCTAGAATAATGTGATTCCCAATATTCTGACTTAACAAAAAAAATTATTTGGACTTTGGAAGCCTGAGGCAAGAAGCATTCCACTCAATTCAAAGGCTAAAGATTCATCATCTGTGATGTTTCAGAAAGAGTCTGCTTGGAGCCATGGCTATTAGATCCTGACTTTAGTGCCAAGTTTCTTTGAACCTTGAAGAGATTAATTCAAGGAGAATCAGAGGAATACAGAATAGAAAGGATTTATTATGGACTAGTATGCACAAGAAGCAGAGGTCAAGCATGTTTAAAAAGTGAGCAGTCTATTTCTAAGTAAGACAGCTTACTAAAAGGAAATGTGAATATTCACAGAATCAGAGTGTGGAAATTCTCGAGTGTAGCACAGTTTTTACATGAAGTTTCTACTTTATGGAGATATAAAAATATAAA
Organism: Suncus etruscus; assembly: GCF_024139225.1. Taxonomy (NCBI): domain Eukaryota; kingdom Metazoa; phylum Chordata; class Mammalia; order Eulipotyphla; family Soricidae; genus Suncus; species Suncus etruscus. Next base: position 2,027,523 of record NC_064854.1, read on the forward strand.
AAATATATAGTGTGAAATAATCACAATGCATTAAGAAAGAAGAAAAACTGTGAGGTGAGTTCCTGACGCTATGGTATCATTCTGATTTCAACACTATGTGGTGGTTTCAGAAGGGTTCCCTTACACAGATGACACAGATTTTTATTATGCAAGAGAATTATAATGAACAGTATATGAAACTATTAGTCAGTCATTTAGTTTCTATCCTGGAACTTTTATGTCTAAATAAAATTTAGTCTTCATTGTTCTTTACTTGTAAAGTGTTTAACAATTGTATCATATTAATTTTTTTCCACAAACACCTAACTCTCTTCATTTGTTTATGAGTACGATATATAATTTCAGGTGAGTGGTAGTTGTAGAAATACATATTAATGATTGAGTCCTGGATGGTGGTGGATGATGGTAAGATGGATGGTGAGAGGCCATTCTCTGCTGGCCTGGCCACGTGCCTGCAACCCCTTCTGCCGGCAGGTCAATGTGTTCAGGGTGGTGGCGAGGAAATGATCCACAGGCCATCAGGTTTTAGGAAACATCAGCTTTATTAAGGCCCTAGACACCATATGTGGCCTTAAATCTAACCTTTTAAGCAGGCTCTCTTCAGCTGCCTTGCCATCTCAACCTGTTTCTTCTTCCTCCATCCTCCTCCTAGCTGCCTCTCCCTGAATCTCTCTTAATCCTCTTTACACTCTTGAGGCAATCCTTTTGTTACCTTGCAAAGACTCCTCCCAAAAATTAGCTGGTCTTACCATCAGGTAAGGTTACACAGGAAGATGGGTGGAGTGACAGGTAGTCAGCATAAGACAATGTACTTATACCAAGAAAGTAACTTTCTACAAATTTATAACTATTTTGTGTATCACAAAACACCATTTTTCTATTTCAATAAGATTTGTTAGAAGTACTTCTAGTTAAGAGATATTAACTAGATGTTAACTAGATATTGTGGGATATTAGAATAAGTATGATGGGTTTGATCCCAAGCACCATATATAGTCCCGGAGACCTCATGAATATCCATGAATGCACATCCAAGAGTAAGCCCGGAAAACCACTGAGCATCTCCTTCCATTCCACTGTTGGGTCTGGTCTCCCAGTCCAACCCAAGAGCCAGAATATTCAAATGCAATCAAGCAAAGAACATTTATGGAGAGCCGCAATCTAGCATGCTGGGATCAATCAACCGACTTGGCAGAACTTACAATTTTTACTTTTATACACTGTTTAGATTTAGATAAATTTAAAATGGACTTGGTAACCTTTGCAGAGATTGGATACACATTATAAAACTTTATAGGGCACTAAGTGATTGGTGAGAAAAAAGCTATAGCAAAATAAGGACCTCTTGGTGGTTGTAAGCAGGATGTTGGCTGAAGTGGGGTAGGGAGGTAGCAAGTAATTGTTTGGCTGACTGTTTGGGGTTTGATTGACTGAATGGGGAGGTGGTATTTCCTGGTAATTTTATGCTTTACTTACAGTAAGAGGCCTACTTCACCACCTGAAGCCTACATGATGCCTGTCTGGTCACTCTTCCTTTGAAATTTGGTTACTTTCAAGTCCTTGAGAACTTGGTCACTCTGATTTTCTGCAAAGTAAACAGCACTCCCAAAACTCTACCTGCGCTCTCCAGCCTCAGTCTCAGGATCTGGCTTTCCCTGTATTGTGATCTTGGTGTGCTGCTAGAGGCAGTGAAAGTCTGCATTTTTCCCACATCTCAGGGACTCTCTTCTGGACATGCATAAAGTGAGACTGCTCTTAGGGCTCCTTCCCTAACCTGGGATCTGCAATCGTGAGTAGTAATGACTTTTCTTAACATTTACACTTCAGTGCAGGAGAACTTCTGGAATAATCAGAAACTTCAAGCAAATTTCATAAGTCAACGTTTAGAGGGGGTATCCCTGGAATAACAATTTGAGCCATAATGCCTGCATTCACAGTCTGGGTAAGATTCCAAGTATTGTCCACAAGCAAATAGGGATATTTATTTCAGCCAGGCATTCTGCAGTCAGTGCCATCAGCGGGAGCTTCAGTATCATCTGCATGCTGCCCTAGTTCTGGGAGCTGAATCAGCTGACTTCAGGGCGTCAATCTCATCTGGGCAGTGTCTCCCCCTGTGGGGAACAAGAAAGTTACTTATTTGATTTAATCTGCAACTTAAATAGCTGTTTGGGTGGAGAAAACAATATAGGGCCCTAGAATCCATTTGCCTGGAGAGATGGGCTTTGAGGGTTTTTCAACGCCCTCCACCTATCCTCTTTAGCTAGTTGAGTTCCTGTGGCCCTTATTGCTCTTATGTCTCTGGTATATTTCCTACTGATCTTCTTGTTTCAAATTTTGCAACCTTAGAAGTCATTACAGGGGAGTGTGGGTGAAGGTCCGTCTTCTCTAACTTCTTCAGGCTGGCAAAAGATTGTAGATTCTATCTGCCAAGAAAGGGTAAACATTCATGCTACCTTACTTCTTAATGAGGGTTCATGCAATTTATTTGCTAGGATTTATCAGTTTTTGCAGTTATAAGAAAGATCAGATCAAATTAGACATAGGAATATTACTTAACTGATCAGGCTCTGGAGGAGCAGATGGTCCTTTTTGTCCTTGGGATGTTGGAGCAGTATAAGATGCTCTCTTTGGGATGATGACACAGAAGTTCAAGCTACAGTAACCAAAGCATCATAGCACTAATACCTTTTTAGGTATCTGAGCAGTCCGGCATCTTGGTGAATTCATGCCTCCAGACCCCTTCAGAATAAGATCTCCTGGATCTATAAAGGTTTTGTCAGGAGAGGAGATTCAAGATTCCCACTTGGTTCAGTAAAAGCACATCAAACACAGCTCTGATTACTTCCCCCATTGTCCTGTTCAGCCTAATTTCTCCCTGGTAAAGTTCTGACTTCCACTATTCTCGCCAGACTAGTGATAGCATGTACCACTTTTGAGTCCTTTATGACCACTCTATTACGCTCAGTAAGTACCCTTTCTTTTTTTTTTCTTTTGTTTTTGGTTATTGGGCCGCACCAAGTGACACTCAGAGGTTACTCCTGGCTATTGCTCCTGGTTTGGGGGTCATATGACATGGATGCCGGAGATTGTCCATCCGAGGCTAGCATGAAAAGGCAGACCCATTACCACTTGTGCCACTACTCCAGCCCCTAGTAAGTACACTTTCATATAGGTTATTCAAGAGGAGTAGGCAAAGAGCATTTATTTGCAATTAAGCAAAGAGCATTTATTGAGAGCCTCAATCCAGCATGTTGGAGTCAACCAACCACATTTGTAACCCCTGAAGTAACTCAAAGACATGAAAGCCTCATACCTTTGAAATGCAAAATCTGAGCTCTTTGGAGAGGGGATACTGAGAACCCCTTCCAGATGCAGGAATTCAAAAACTGCAGGCCACCCAAAAGAAGATTGACTGCACAGAAATGGAGATCATCAAGAGTGGAGGACTTCCTTGTGACAAGGCCCAGATAGATTAACTTTTCTGTATGTAAAATTACATAAAAAACCTTAAAAACTATATAAGTAAATTGTATAAAGCTACTTTCAAATGCCAGTTAGGCCTTGCTATTTAAATGCATCTTGCTTTTCTGTTTCCCCCTTACATATGTTGTAAGTGGATTGGTAAATTGGGAATGAATGAGGGTTGACTCAAGAGAACTGTTTCCACCTCTCTGATCAACCCACCTTAAGCACAAATGTTCAGGAGAACCACTAAGCCTAGACCAGTCTCAACCTCACAAGTTCAGAGTTCATTGCCTTTACCTCATGGAAAGAATTTCAGGAGAAGGCAAAATGGTGATAGAACAAAGTTTCTATTGCAACGTTTTTAGAAAGATGTGAGGGGAGAGGGAGGGAGCACATATTCAAGAAAAACATGGGCTGCTCCAGAGTGAAGAAAGGCAAATAGAGAAACAGACAAGTTAGCAAGAGCAAGCCCTAAGAGCAAACCCTGATTCTAGACTTCTCATAGTCAAATGAGATTTTTTATTTTGATTTGTTTTGAACTTTATGAATAAATAAGTATGTTAGATAGGCTCTGCACAAATTTTATTTCACAGTATTCCAGTAACTCTTTTCCACTCTGTTCTATACACTGAATTAATTGCCACTTACTAATAATGCATTAGCAAAGACCCTCTGAGGCTAGCAAAGAATCTCCGCAAACATCAATAATGACGATTGCTACATTAATACAGATCAGTAAAAATGTCCGTTTTTACAAAGCAGATCTGAGAACTCCATTATTATGGCTAATGTTCAGAAAGCTAGTTTCTGTCACGGGGAATAATTAGTCTTAAATTGTGCTCAATTTTCTAACTGATAATTTCTAAACCATAAAAAATAAGCCTCCTCAAATTTTCAAGTTGTTTTCAAGTAATTCCTCTCATTCCACCAAAGACTGTAAGGATTATATGCACATAAAGAGTCAGTCAGTCTGTTTAAATTAATCATATCTTTCATTCAATGGCTGACAAAATAAATAATCACTGTCACATGGAGAAGCAAAACTTTGCATTTTTAGATTTAGGGCTAATGCCTGCCCAGAGAAAACACAACTAACACAGAGTTTGAGTTAGCAGTTTCCCTACAACTCTTCCAGAACAGGTTACAAATGACAGAATTGGCTCCACATCCGCCTGACATCGATGAAAGAAATGCATAGAATCCATACCAACAATAGCTAAAGTGTGAAAAAGTTTCACCGGGACCACGGAGAATGATTCGGGTTTGATGGACTGGCATGCCTGGAACTCAGAGTCAGTCTTATGCCAATAAACTTCTGGGGTGAGGCCTTTTTGTAATCAAGCCAAAGATTTTTTTCCATTTTCTCCATTTTTCTGGACCTATGCAAACACGACTATTGCCACTATCACATCTTTACTATATTTTTTTACTCTTATCCTTTAAGGAAAACAAATACAACTTACTGAAATTAAAAAAAATAACTGTAGTAGAATGCCTGTCTCGAATACAGGCAGGGGATGGGAAGGGGGAAGGGGGTAATGTTATGCTGGTGAAGGGGGTATTCTGGTTATGACTGTATCACAACTATGATCATGTTACTTAAATAAAAAATATATTTAAAAAAAAAACAAATTACAGAATTGAAAAGGTAGGTTATGTTCAAAAGAGGAGAAAATTGCATTGATCACTTTAAGTGGCAAATAATTTTGTCATTGACAAGAGCAAGATAATTTTCTAAGCTTCCCAGTGAATATTAAATGTCTATGTAATTAAGCATAAATTTATTTTTATAGGAGATACAGCAAAGGCAAAGAGAAGAACCAGTCATAAAATGTTTGTATGCATTTATTTATCTAGAGGGACTTGTAGATCTTGACTTTAGAAAGAAGTTGATTCTTTTTTTAAAGCTGCTATAGCAGGTGTCTAAAATACATATATAAAGCAAGTAGAGAGTTTTCACATTCTAAGTTATGAATTTATTTTGCTTAAGTTTCTTAAAATCTTAATATAAAATCATTAACATATACAAAAAATGTCACCCATGAAAATTGACCAATGTGAATTCATGTGAGGATAAAAATTCACAACACTTTTGACAAAATATGGTGTTTGAAATGAATACAGTGTACAAAATGTTAATTTTTGTACAAAATGTTAATTTTTGTACACACATCTGATATCTTCAGAGAATAAATACATTTTGTCAAAGTATGTGAAGATATCAGATGTATGTACAAAATGAACATTTTGTACGCTGTATTCATAATAAACCCCACAGGTTTAGAAATAATTCCAATAAGACACTTATTAACAACAAACACCAATCACAATTGGTGGGAGTGGTTCTTTGCTCTCTGCCCCCTCTTCTATCCATTTAGCTACAAATAGGAATTTCTATTACCATTAAACACCATAAAAAATAACAATAGAAAGATAGGCTTTGATGGTGAAGAAATGACCCATACTTTGCACAATATGTAAAAGGATATAGGATAGACAGCAGCTTGAGAGAGTGAGAGAGAGAGGGGTTGCAGTTTTTGACTAGTAAAGCAGAGATGATGAGTTTATAACCTTTTTTTATAGGAAACAGTAATTTTTTTGAAAACAGAAAGAGTTAAAATATGCAACAAACGTGATGTATAGAAAAGTCACAAATATATCTATATATCTATAGATATTTTTTCTATATCTATATAGGCATTTTAGATATATATCTATATATCTAGATAGATATAGATATATAGTTATAGATATCTATAGATATAGATAGATATCTAATATATAAATATATATATTTATAGATAGGTCTGTCTATATGTATAGATATCTATATGTTTGTCTATCTATCTCTCTACAAGAAAAAATATTGGACAGATACTGAGCACTCTATTTACTGAATAGCCACAGCCCTGTGACCAATATCAGTAACACAGTGTTCTCTGATCCTGTGGAGTTCCTTCTATGGCATACAAAAGGGGCAGATGAGAAGTTGCAGCCCAAGAAAATAATCTGCTGCTACCTTTCTCTCACTCCCTTGTTCCCAGGAATATCTGAGTCTTTGCATAGCATGGGCCTCAAGCAAATGCATAGTTCTTAGACTGCAATATTTAAAGGGACATAAGTTAACATTTAAACATATTCTATTCCATTTTTAAAATAAGAGAAATATATGTGAGCATAATTCTTACAAAGGAAAGTGAAGTTGAATGGGGCATGCTGATCATGGATTTTGAGAGATCACCTTTGTCTCAAAGACACATTCATGAGAGGACTAAAAAGACAGGGTGTACTTACAAGTCAGGAGCATAGGCTGAGATTTTCATACCCTACATGCTTGGTGGTTCACCACCAACCAGCAAGGGTATACAGGTTCAAACAGGAGTTTAGTAATATTCTAAATGTTTACCTGCCACTCCTTGGTTTACCTTTCGTCATACCAACAAGAGTAAAATTTTCTGTGGCATAAATAATGCAAATGTGAAATATAAATATCAACATTATAAAAGCTTATAAAATGTTTAATTCATAAAAAAGAAAATGCATTCCCTGAGGGTAAGAAAAATCTGCAAATTAAAAAATTTCTAAAGAGTAGTCAGTTGAACACATAATGTGAAACAATCTATACACAGCTAGAACAAAAGAATTAAAAGCAAAACAAAAGAGTAAAGAGAAAACTGCAGTTAGGAGAGAACAGCTGATCAAGTAGTATAATTAGAGTTTCCTGAGAAAAGTAAAATGGAAGTCAAAATATTGAAGAAAATTGCCAAAAAGAATCCATATTTGATTAAAATAATAAGCTCACAGCTTTAAAGTTTAATATTATTTCAAGAAAAAATGAGAGAAAATAAAATTATAAGCAATGTCAAATTAGATCATAATCAAATTGCTCAAAACCTGGTAGAGAGAAACAGTATTAAATCCAATTAGGATAGAAAATCAAGCTATCACTCTGCAGAAAATTACTGAGACAAATCATAGTGTCAATATCTATCAGAAAAAATTTAACTGAGAAATGTACAGCAATATCTTTTAAGAACTGTGTTGGAGAAAAGTACAAATTCATAAATTTATAAGCCTATGTGTAGAATTTTTTTTCAAAGAGAAATAAAGGGCACGTTTAGTTACAGCAAGATTGAAAGGATGACTAGCAGGTTGTTTTCTGCTATGTGATATAAAAATATTTTAGAAAGAATTAAAGTTTGATAAAATGAAAAATCTCTAAAAATATAATACTAAAATATGTATTTTACTTGGTTTTCTTACGTTTTATACTGCTATCTTTGAGATAAAATTGAATACAATAAATAGTTGTGCAGTATGATTTTGTAAAATATGTTGCTAATTAATTCATTAATTGTGTATTATTAACCTCACACAACCTGTAAAAAGAGAAATAAAATTCAAAAATGTTAGGAACATCATACTATAGAAATGAATAGGATAGAATATATGATGGTGGACTTGAAACTGAATGAAAATAAAGTAAGAGCTGTATTAAAAATGAACAACCACCAAGCTTTTCCCAACAAGGACAAATTCTGTTATATTGTTCTTGCCCCCAAGAGCTTATGATAGGGACAGATTACATTTACTCAGAAACCTTTGTTCAGATTTGTATTTAAGGAGTTTTTCTTGGGGACATGACCGGGGGAATTTATTGACTACTCTGGTGCCAACATTCTACAACACCAGTTCTAACAATGTGTTTCTTTTCTCTTATTGTATTTAAGCTACTTCTTATGATCATCCTCAAGACAGTTACTTGAGAACATGAGTTTATGGTCTCCGAAACCACATGGTTGCTGCTAGTAAATCTCACACACATCCACACATATCCCTGTATCACTGATCCAATTTGTCTCCAGTAGCAATGGGAGAAGGACTTGCAGTTACTGACTAGATTAAAACTGCATACTATAAACTCTTTTTTAAAATAATATGTTTACTTAAGCACCATGATTACAAACATCTTTGTATTTGGGTTTCAGTGCAAAGTTCCCACCACCAATGCCCCCCATTTTTCTCCTCTTCTACCCCTCTCTGTATTCAAGACTGGCATTCTACATCTAAAGTCTATGTCTCACTCACTACCATTATCATGATAGTTGGTGTAGTTATTTCTCTAATTGTGCTCAAACATCTTTGTGGTAAGCATCCTATCATGGGCTGGTCTTATTTCTATTGTCTGGGTATTATTACTATACTATCCTTCATTTTCTTAAATCCCACAGATGAGTGAGACTATTCTCTATCTCTCCCTCTCTGACTTATTTCACTCAGCATAATATTTTCCATGTCCACCCATGTATAGAAAGATTTCATGACTTCATCTTACCTAGCAGCTGCATAATATTCCATTGTGTATCTGTGTTACCTTCCCCCAAAGCCCAATGGGTATCTGACCTGGTTGGTGAGACACTTCCAAAGCTGGGAAGGGTCTGTGGTTGGTAATTAGAGGTTGCCTGAGGGGAGGAGAGAGTGAGATGCTGCAAGGCAAGAGCAGACACAGAGAGATGGATGGAAGGCAGCTGAAGGATGCTGCTTAAAAAGCTTAAAATAGAAGCCATGTGGAGAAATGAACATGGCGATTAAGGCTTTACAGTAAAGCTGGATGTCTCCTGAAACTTCATCTGACTCTTGTGGATCATTTTTTTGCCGCCATCCTCTACCTATAGACACTTGGGCCAAAGGAACTGCAGGCAACGGGACCTGCCGAGAAAGGCCTCACCATCTATCTATTCACAGTAGGATTTATTAACTTATAATTAATGCAACATATCTGTACCACAGTTTCTTTATCCACTCATCTGTTATTGCTCACCTGGGTTGTTTCAGGATTCTGGCTATTAGAAATAGCACTATAATGAATAAAGGTGTGCAGAAGGTATTTTTGTATACTGCGTATTATAAACTCTTGAACAAATAACAAACTATATCTGTGTGTTTGTATACATATATTTGTTTTTGATCCACACTCAGTGGCTATCAGGGCTTACTCCTGACACTACACTCAGACTCCTGGCAGACTCTCTGGATCATATGGCATCTGGGGAATTGAACTTGTGTTGGCCCTGTGTTTGGCAATCTCCATCCCTGCTGTGCTATTTACAAAAGACATTTTAATACAAATTTTAGTTACTAAGTCAGGAACACTTAATATGGGGACATGGACATAGAAGAGCTGTGGGAACACTGTCAAAAATAGAAAGGAGAAGAATGTTCTCCATAAAACAAGGCATAGGGATAGCCTGTAGTTAGTCTTATGACAGTATGCTTCAAGGGTAGAGACACTCTATCTCTTAGGCCAAAAGAATTTTCTTTCTTATTTCCCCAAAGTTTAATGTGCCTATTAAAAAAGAAACAATAAGCAAAATACACACACAAAACCCTGCCAAATATGTTCCCTTTTATTCCTTTTAATTTTACTTATAGTTTTTAAATCAGAGCTCCCACCATTTTTTACTGAACCATGGAACCATCTTGTTCTGCCTCATATTTCTATGTCTTCCTAAAAATTGAGAAAAGAAAAAAAAGTGGATGGGACCCAGGGGCCAAGTAGTCTCAAGAGCATTAAGTGGAAATAAAAAATAGTCTAACCTAAATACCCAAACCAAAGTCAACGACAGTAGAATCAAGAGACTCAAACTATAACAAGCTAGACACAAAAGGAACCTGTTATACTAGAAGTCCAGGGGCCTAAGGATGGAGGTATGGGGTGCATGCTGGGAACAAGGGAGAGGGGAGGTCAATACTGGTGGTGGGAATGGCCCTGATTTACTGTCACTATGTGCCTAAAATACAACTGTGAAAGACTTGGAATTCACACTGGTTTCAATAAGAACAAATAAACAAACAAACTAGGCATAGGGCTTCATCATGACATTCCTGCTGATGTCCAGGTAACTACTCCCTCCAAGGCTGTTCCTTGCTTCACTCCCTGTATAATGTACCAAAATTTCTTTGTTCTTACCCCATGTCATTTCATGCTAGTTGTCCTTGCTAAGTGCTTAGGATAGTTTCAGACAAGATGTTCCCAGAGAAATGATAGCATTTTAACCTAAGCATGAATAAATCTTTTGTTCCATCATGTATAAATCAAGCTGGGCAACTACTAAAGTTTGTCAGCCACACCATAGAAGGCTGTTTGTGTCTCTCATATAGGGGGTCCTCTCTAGGTCTCAAAACATAAATTACCACATTTAGACCAATAATTTATAATTTATAAGATACAGTCAATAATGCACCTATGTTGGGAAAAATAGCAATGCAATGTTTACATAGCAAACTAACATTTTGATATTTATCATTAATCAAAATTAGTCATTTTTATCTAAATCTAAGTATATAAAATTTAATTATTATTTATTATATTATTATAATGTATTATATTGTGTATTATTATTACTATTATAATCTTATTATCATTTGTAAATAATACAAATTAAATAAAATCAGAAAAGCAAACTATTTATGATGGTTAAAATCACTTTAAGTTAAATATTATGTTTCCATATGAAAGATTATGGAAAAACTAAATCTATGAAGAAGTCTGTAAGAGTAACAGTTCTTTAAAATCAAGGGCTAGAAGAGTAGTTCACTGGGTATGTCACTTTTCTTGTAAAGAGCCAATTTGGTTTCATTACTCTGTATTCCATGTCCCGAAGACTTCCCTGCCACCCAGGAATGATCCCTTAACATTAAAAATCATCTAAACCAGAGATGGTTAGTTTTGGCAGAGTATGGTAGTTTTTATTTCAACTAGACTATAAACACATTGAAAAAAATGATTTTGGGTTTTATTTCAAAGTTTTTAGCACAAGATTACACAGTTTTCCTACCTAATGATCATTTTTTTACAGATATTCCAGGTGTGCAGTATTACCGTATAATACGTTTCAGGAGTTATGTTTATATGAAAAAGTATGTATCCCTCTTGTTCCAATTATTAAAGTTAACAATCAATTACAGAGCTGCAATATTTTTGACCTCATTTCCTGAAGATCTTACCCAGTAGATACTTACTTCATATAGCTTTGGAGGATTGTTAGTGGAGCCCTAGGCTCCAAAATGAGGATCGGGTGAGACACAGGCCTGCGAGCAAAGGTTGACACAGAAAATAATCACACAGTGCAAAGGAACAAGAATGGGTTCATGAAATTCAGCATTCAAATCAGGAATTCCGCCACACAGCCTTCTGCTCCTGAGAAGGAAAGCAGCTTAGTGGAACAAGAATTAAGATGAGCCAAACTGCTCTCCTCGGACCCCAATTTTTATTGACAAGGACCAAGCCACACCCTAGGGTGGAAGAGAAATACCAGGTAGGAAATAATTCAGTATTCCATCACCAGATCACTCCATAGGGTGAAGTACAAATATTGATTAGAGTAAGACCAGTAAACCAGCATAGGATATTTACTTTGTCCTTTATTCTACCTCGGCTTATTACTTATAGGCCAGATATTTATAAATATAATATCTAGAAACCCGTTTTTTAATTATTTTTTTAATTTGCCTTTGTAGTATGACTATATTAAGACATGCTGGTCTAGCAAAATATTCTTATATATTGATAACCAAACATTATATAAAATACAGTTAGATAATATTAATATAAGGGAATCATTTATACTATCTTTTAAAATTTATTTGATCTGCTATGCATTTTGCTTTTTCTGGTGTAATTTTGAATCTTATATCTCCCTTAATTAGTTCCATTAGTTACTCTATGCTAAAATAAAATTTAATATTTTTCTATAATCTAGATTGACACTCTTGATACTTGATATTTCTCTGAAAAAAATGTGGGTGTTATAATATATCTAAATATGAAAAGAATTAAATTATATTAATCTAATAGTTTTACAATTGAGAAACAATCAGGAAGCAGTGAGTTATTAAACAGTTTGTTACAGATTGACAGTAATTATACAATTGGAAATATCACAATCTTCTCAAAGGCATTTAAATTTACATTTATTTATTTGTTTGTATTTTTATTTTTACAGTGTGTATTATTTGAGGCTCAATCCTAACTGTGCTCTGAGTCTAATACTTGTTTTTATATTCTTACTAATTTAAATATTTACTATTGTAATTATTTCATTTCAGTTAAAGTGTAAGAATTAGACTTCAGCAAAGAAACAGAACATGTCTATAGAGAAAGGATATCTTTGGAAATCTACAGTCAAATCTTGATTTGTTCTATTGGGGGATGTACTTTTGTGAAAATACCAAATTATAAGGTAGAGAATTTTGGAAGTAATGGAACTCTAACAATAATTATAATAATTTGTCATTGCTAATATACAATGTCAAATATATCACCAACGTGGTGTGCATTGTTTTGGTCTGTTTTTTTTTTAAGCCATACATTTCTGTGCCCAGGGCATAGCCCTTGCTTTCTGCTCAGGGATCACTGTTAGTGGTGCTCAGGGAATAAATGTATCTACTGAGAAAGAATTAAGGCCACCAACACAGAAAGCAAATGCTCTCCCTCTTTATTATCTCTCCTGCTCTATGATTTAATACTTTTCTCACATAGTTTCAGAAAAAGAACATTATAATCGGTAATATAAATGGAAAGAGTGATGCAATTTTACCAAAAGGGTATAAATTATAGCAGCAGTAGAGATGACCCTTCTCTTCTGGATTTTGCCTGTAGCAGCACACATGAAAAAATTTACAAATTGACTCAAGGATTTTTGGTGGCGAATTATGTTTCTACTGAAACTTAATGTATTTCTTGGTTGTGGAGAGCCTGCATGGAAAGCAGTTATATATAAATTTTCTTAAAATTAAACTTAAAACACGATTTCTAAGTGCTTTGTAAAAATATAGTTTTTTATAAAAGTGCTACAAATAATTTAACTTGTTTTTCAATTCTATTTTAAGACTATTTTATTGTAGCACACTCATAAAGACCTATGAATTACATAGTTGTCTTAAAAATGATGAAAAGATGTTATTGACTAAAGAAATATTATTAGTCTCCATGAATTTTCCTGTTCTTTGATGTTCTTTCTCAGATCTCTTTCTCATATATGTTGTAATTTAATTTACTGGTAAATCCTAATACTTTCATTTTGTCTGTATGAATAATTTAACACTTTTATATATTTAATGGGAAATAAAATACTACAAGCATTATTTTCTTAATACCTGGAAATTTGCTCTCCTATTATTTCATGTTAGTTGAGGTAATATGACAAATAGATATAGCATTGAAATACATGCATTTGGCATTCTTGATTTCTGTAAGTTTCTGCAGAGAAAGTCTCTAGTCTTTTTTCCACTCTGAATGATCATTGTTGCGACTGAAGAATTCTGAGTTCTAGCGACTTAAGTACTCTTTGAACTCTTAATTTTGGGCCATTTGTAATCTTGGACTAAAACTATTGGAAACAAACTAGGTCTTATCTTCTATGACAGGGGTCTCAAACTCAATTTACCTGGGGGCCGCAGGAGACAAAGTCGGGGTGATCCTTGAGTGCAAAGTCAGTAGTAAGCCTTGAACATTGGGGAGTGTGACCCAAACAACTAAAACAAAACAAAACAAAAAAAGATTCCTCTAGGGCAGGGCCACAAAATGTTGTACGGAGGGCCGCAAATATTTATATATCATGTCAGATATATCAATGGAAGATATGATTGTAATTCTTAGTACTGCTGGTATACTTTCTCCAGAGCTCTTTTAATAGCCTTGGTGGGCAATTTGTCTTTTGCTACAATTTCACTGTGATATATAACAATTACCACAAATTGACTTACTGCTGCTAAGTTTTGGAAATTCCGTTTGCTTTTGTGTTGTAATAGATTCCGAAGTAAAACTGTTATGTATCATAAGAGTCAGTCTGGAGGAGAAGTAGAAAACTTGGTGGAGGAAATTCACACTCCTAAGGAGATTGAAGTTAGAACATTGAATGTCTGAAACATCTGTATTGTAAACAAGTTGCTAAATCATAATATAATAAAGGGCAATTAAAAAGAAGTTTGATATGTTTCCTGGTTTCATATACTATAACCATTTCAAGGTGGCCCTTTTTCTTAATCTCCAAATTCCATCTAATTTCTAACATGGAAACTACTTGAGGACTTCCCACTCAACTCTATTGATAATTACGTTCTCCACTCTTCTAAAGACTCTCTCTTAGTATTTTTCCCCTTTCATGCGTAGTATGCTGTAAGATGCATGATGTTTTTAGTTGAGTGACAATAATAGAGATGTGTCAGCTAATCTGAGTTTAGGACCTCTGGGTCATCCTGAAAACAGGCAAGGGGTGAGGGAGGACAGAGTTGGGGGTCAGTGGTGTTGGGAATGTTGCACTTGCTGAAGGCGAGTGTTCTTTTTTATAACTAAAACCCAACTACAAATGTGTTTGTTACCATGGTGCTTAAATAAAAATATTAAAAAAAAGACCTATGGGTCAAATCCTGATGAGGATCACCAATTGATTTGGGGGGATGAAGACATTTTCAAACGTTTTCTAAATTAGACTATCTCAATTTCATTAAATATGGCTGACTAGGTTCAGCCAGAAGTGAGAACTAAGTAGAAGGCTCTTTGTCTACAATAAAATATTCTGATTTTTAAAAAATATTTAGAAACTGTTATTCTGCATGCAAGGCAAATGTCTTATGTGTTGTATTATCTCTCCAACCCTCAAAATCAACATTTTAAAAAGAATCTATTTTAAAAAGAATCTATTTAAAAAGAACATGCTTGCTCTATGTTTCCAAGGTCACAGTAGATATCATTTCCTCAGCCTGGACCCTCAAATGTCTAATGAGTCTTAACAGATCTTATAAATTTCTAAGATCCTCTCAGATACCCAATGTCCATCTCTGTGTGCCAGCTGATAACATTCTCCTTTAAGTTGTGTTAGCCTTTAATCATAGGTTTCTTATTATCTAATTATTGTACATCTTAGAAACTTAATAGTAAAAAGTGACTTCATTCTCAGTGGTGCTTCATTTGGTAAAATGCCTAAATTATATATAAGCTCATTCTCCTTTTCAATGTGTTTTCTCAAGTCACCACGAGAGAACTATTTTCAGATGTTCTGCTGCTGAGGGCAAGACCTCTCTCTAGCTTGCAGTATACAATAGTATTCTCTTTTTCTCCTGGAGAGGAAAGGAATGATTTACAAGGCCACTTCATCACGCCTCTCCCTTCCCACATAGTTCCTGCTGTTACTTATGTGCATAAATTTGAATTCCTGTAATGTAGGCATCAAATTCAACTGAGATAATTGAGGAATTTTATTAATGGACATGAATACAAAGAGAATAAGCTCTCATACCATCACTGCAGTTCTAACCTTTGAAAAAAATATACTGGAAGCAAAATTAAGAGAACAATAATTGAGTACACAAGTCATGTGCATGCTGGGCTAAAGAACAAGATTTTGGCTGTTTTCCAACAGAATATTTTTTGTCGTGAGGGGTTCAAGTTGGCCACACAAGGAAGTGTTCAGGAGTTACTCTTGGCTCTGCATTCTGGAAGTTATCAAGGGACCATATAATATATTGTTCCAAGTCAGCCTATGAGCAAAGCAAGTACCCAACCTATTGTACTATCTTTGTGCCCCAAACAGAAACATCTTTTGTTTTGAAGAAAATACCCTTCACTGATCCAAATAATGGGTTAAGACCTCTTCAAGAGAAAAAATGCTTTTTTGCAAATTGAATATATTAATGAATGTCTGAACCAAAAACTAATTGTGGGTTCCTATAATTGATCTGAGCTATACTGTACATTCATCTTGTTGCTATGTTTAGGAACATTTTATTGCCAGCCTCATGCTTCTTCAACTCCCAATTGTATCTTACTATAATCTATATTTTAATTATAAATATGATTTAATAATTATTAATTCTTTCTTTTATAAATTTTATCTCTCTGATACTATCAAACTATATTTTATATGAGTTAAATATGTTTTAAATGATCTGTTCCTTCAAATAAAAAATTAGTTAAATGAATTAAAATAGTTCAATATTTTTCATCACATTTATAAAATTATATGAATTTTTTGAAATACATTTAATTCAAACTAAATGTACAGAATCACTTTTTTAGTGACTCCGACAATGAATTAACAGATGGAGTTCAAAAACTGCCTGTGGAATTTATATCACCTAGACTATTATGAGACATGCAACTTTGCGTTTTTATCAGGGTACTGAGTGAGTTAACGTAATGTGAAGTATTAGAAAAAATTATAATGATAGAAGATATTCTCATAATAATTTGAAGAAAAATTGAAATATAGAAGCTTAAGACAAAAATATTAAAATAATTTAATTTTTAAAATGTATTGATCATTTATTTTATTCTTTTTATTTATTTTGTTAATTTATTTTTATGTTTATTTAAATACACTTAGTTTATTAAGTAAAGTTTTTGTTTTTAAACTAGTAGATCAGAGAGATAGCACAGCATGCAGAGCACTAGATGGCACACGGCAAACCTGGGTTTGCTTTTCCAGTACTCCATGTGGTCCCTGTAGCTCTGCTGGCGTAATCTGAATGCAGAAGTCAGATAAAATCCTGAAAACTGTAGGGTACAACCCTCCCATATAACTGTAGGTACTTACATATGTTGATACAGACACATTTACCAAATTTTACTTTTGTCGAATTATTCTTCAATGTAAAATTCCAAAATGTTAACATTAGAAGTGATTTATTTTATTTCTTGTAATTTTATATTTATTTTAATTTATGATACATATGAATAATAGATCAGCAGTTAGTATGTGTTTCTGACTTCTCTGTGTGGTCTTTATTGATAGTACTATTTAGATCTTTCTTTTTATTTCATGAGCTTTTTTTTCTTTCTACTAAAATTTGTGACTGATTTATGATGGTGTGTATTCGTTGATTCTTTGTTTTTTTTTGTGTGTGTGTGTGGTTTTTGGGTCACACCTGGCAGTGCTCAGGGAAAACTCCTAGCTCCATGCTCAGAAATTGCTCCTGCCAGGCACGGGGGACCATATGGGAAGCCGGATTCGAACTGATGACCTTCTGCATGAAAGACAAATGCCTTACCCCCATGCTATCTCTTTGGCCTCCCTGCTTCTTTTATATAATTTTAATTTCTTTGTTTTACTTCAGAGATGTTGCTTTTTTACAAATGGAAATTTTGGTTTTTACAATATAATGTGTTCAATGTTTCACAATCAATTAATGTAAGAATTTATTTCATTAAAAACTTGATTAACAAAGCTAGTGACATTTGAGTTTTAAGCATACACCATTTCAATACTTCAATGGGTTACTTCAACATAAGAAAAATGTCACAAACACCAAAATTTTATATGTCTGATATTACTATGGCCAACCTAATTTTTTTGAGGGAGTTGTTTGCTTGAAGATTATCTTTCAATCTTTCATATAAGTGTGATTGCTTTGATTATTTAAATATGTTTCTTGTAGGCATCAGAATGTTTCATTTAGATTTCTAATACATCCTGCCACTCGTTATCACATAATGTGTACATTTAGCCCATTGTCATTAAAATACGTTGTTATCATGGTGTTTTGGGCTAACTTTCTATAGGATTTTGGTGTTTGCGACATTTTTCTTGTCTAAAAGTGGTCCGTTCATTTCTTAGAAAGTTGGTTCATTCTATAAAATCCTAAACTGTAGTTTCTATATGAAATTTTTTTATTTTTCCTTTAAATGTAAATGAAGTCTGGCTTGGTAAAGTATTTTTAGTGAGGCATTTATTTTATGTTATTATTATTATTATTATTATTCTTTCCCACCATAGTCTTCAACTCTGCAGGGTGTTTAAGAAGAAACATGTTGAACATTCTTAGCATAATCCTTTATATATAACTTGTTACATATAATTAGAATTGTCTTTGTATCTGAGCCTCGAATTTGGGTACATGAGTTTTCAACTATCAATTTCTCGATAATGATTTATTTAACTTTATATTTTGACATTTAGAATTTTCTTCTAGGTTTGCTGGACACCCATGAGTCTTACGTTGTTCCTCTTGAAATCATCCCAGCGGTCTTTTTTTCACTCTTCATTAATTTTGAGGCATTATTTTCCTTCTGCTGTTGTGTGGAGGTTTTCTTAGTCAAGCCAGTGTGACAATCAACCTTCCCTATTACTTTCCCCTTGAGAGGATTTTTATCTTGGCAGGAAAAATTAACCATTCTCAGCAACAGTGTTTTATAAGAATTTTAAGTAGGATTACATTGCTCTTTTTTTCTTAAATCATTGCTTTCATTCAGATTCAATTGAATTTTTGCATTCTAGAGAATATAATTATATTATTATTATTGTTGTTGTTGTTGTTGTTATTATTATTATTATTATTTTCTTTTTGGTCCACACCCTATGATGCTCAGGGATTACTCCTGGCTCTGCGCTCAGAAATTGCTCCTGGCTCTGGGGACCATATGGGACACTGGGGATCGAACCAAGGTCAGTCTTGGATCGGCCACATGCAAGGTAAAAACCCTACTGCTGTGGTATAACTCCTGCCCTTATAATTATTTTTTTATAATCTGCTGTTTTTATTGTTTGTAAAGAACTTTTGTTGTGGGGTCAGAGAAATAATACAGTGGATTTTATCCCAGGACTACATATGTCAGATTGATCCCTGAATTAGGAGCAAACTCAGTGTACTTTCAGGTGGGGCCTGAAAACAGAAAAACAAAAGGCAATAAGTGATTAGTTGAAATTAAACAAAAGTGGTTGAAATATTTAGTTTCTATTTGTATTATTATGATTTACATAACAAAATGTTTTAAATTTTTCCCAATTGAACTTCTGCTTTCATTTTATTTTACTTTACTTGTATTTTATTTTATTGCATTGCTTACTTTCTGTGATGAGAGAGGCTATCTCATCTCCTACATATCTATAATAATATAGAGGTCCTACACATCTATAATAATGGTGAGAACAAAATACTAGCCCTATGAATGGTCTTAAGGAAAAATTTATCAGGATTTTAGCCCTGAGCCAAAATCTATCTAGAATATTAGCTGTGATCTAGAATATAGAGCCTATCCTATTTAAAATAAATTCCTTATATTCCAATTTTGTCATGATCTTTCACTATGAATAATTGTTGATGAGTGCCAAATGATTTCTATATTTACTGATGTAATTATATTATTTTAATAATATTTTAATATTATTATTTTTTTAATATTTCTTGCTTTATTTGATATTTCACTTTATTGATATGTGTATGTTTTCATCCCTATAAGTCACATTCATACAAAATATATGATTCTTTTAATGTCCTGAATTTGACTTTCTGAAATGTTGCTGAGGATTTGTGCAACTATGATCATTAATCATATTGTTTTGTAATATTTATTCTTATTGAAACCTATATCAACCTTCAGTATCAGGGTAATATTCTCTCCACATAGACACTGATCAGAAGAATTACTTTAATTTTGAACTTTTGGGGGGGAGTTTACAGAAAGGGGGGATCAAACAGCGGTCCATCCTTGGTCAGCTGCGTGCAAGGCAAACGCTCTACAGATATGCCACCACTTTGACCATGGATAGGTCATTTTTGAAAGATTGACTGAAGTTATTGTTAAACCCATATAATAATGAACATTTATTTTTCAGAAGACATTAGATTTGTTTCAATTTTCTTACTAGTGAATTATTTTTTCAAGATTACTATTTTTACCTGATTCATTCTTGAACAGGTAAAATTTTAAAAAACAAATGATTTTTTTTTCCCCAGTTCTAAAATAAAGTGGTAGGGGCTGGAGCAGTGATGCAAGCTTGCAAGCGCTAGCTTAGGATGGATCGTGGTTTGATCCCCTGGCATCCCCTATGTTCCCCCAAGCCAGGAGCGATTTCTGAGGCATAGCCAGGAGTAACCCCTGAGAGTCACCGGGTATGTCCCCAAAACCAAAATAATACAAAAGGACACCATATGTTTTTGTATAGGCACAGTAAATAAGGGGAAATCATGAACTTAGACACAAGATCTTATCTTCTAAGGATAAGAACTCACACTTTTTATACAAGGGTGCCTCCCATCCTGGACATATGTCATGTGAATACAACTCAGTCTCCACGAGATTGGACAGTGTTAGTTCATTCTCAAATTCCAGATCCCAGACGTAGAACTGAAACAAACCCATGCAACAACACCAGGAACTAAGCTCCATTGGAAGATATACTTGTGCCAGTGTTAATATGACAACGAGGACAGCGAGGAAATGACAACTTGACCTAAGACCAGGAGGTCCAATCACATCATCTAACACTAAGTGGAAATCAGAAGGTGTATCGTCCTTTGAACTATGAAAAATAAGAGCGCTAACTACAGAAAATTGACTTTGACAACCGTGACTGGGCAGAACATACCTTGAGACCATTAAGGAAAACCCTACCCTAGGCTATAGCCCAGGTCTCCTACAAAACTCAAGATTTCTTAGTGCAGAGGCCCAATTCTGACAACAGAGACTGAGCAGAACCTTTGGAACCATAATTTCCTAGACTTCGGCTTAGGAACGAGCAAAAGCATGGAGCACATGATACAAAAAACGGAACACACCAACAATGTTGAACAATACTCTAGAACCTTAAAGACTATCCTAGGCCTTGTCCTAGGACCTGCGCAAATACCAAGATTGCTTGCTACAGTGGCCTTATTTTCTCATCCACAACCTAGAGGAAAGGTTCCTGACACCACAAAACAAAACAAAGCAAAGCAAAACAAAACAAACAAACAAAAAACAAAAAGAACCCTGAGATATGGCAATGAGAAGGTATGGAGTCAGTGGTTGTTCCCAGGACAATATGCTTCAAGAGTGGAGAAACCCTGAATCTTTTAGGCCACGGGAATTTCCTTCCTTCCCCAATACTTGCTGTGCCTATACAAGGAAAAAAAAAAAAAAGTGGGGTAACACAAACCCTGTCACTGCAGCAATTTTTCTGGTTTTGTTTTGTTTTATTTTTTTGTTTGTTTTTGATATTATTTTCCTTCTCTTTTTTCTCCCACTTTTTTTCTTTCTTTTCCACTTTTGTGGATATTATTCGGTGATTTTTTCTTTCTATTTTAGTAATTGATACCAAGTTTTTTCTTCTCTTTTCCTTAACCTTTTTATCTCCAACAGAATAGCATAACTTGAATCATTCAGCCTCATAAATTGAGGAGAAAAGAATGATACCAGGACCAGTCATATGAACACGTAGTGTAAATAAAAAAATAACCAGACTGGAATGCCAAACAAAATAGATACCCAACCTATAACAAACTTTAAGGTGGAAATCAATTACACTAGGATTATGGGGGTAAAGGAGGAATATGTGGGAGATAAGCTGGGGGACTGGAAGGAGGACAACATTGGTGGTGGGAAAGCCCTTTATTCATTGTCACTATGTACTGTAAATAATTCTGTGTAATGAACTTCAGTCACAATAAAAAATAAAAGAAAAAAAGAAAATAAATTTATTTAATTTGTGAAAAATTGTAGTAATAATAAATTAAGTGGTTTTAATTTGTTCATTTTTAGTAATTTTTTAATATATTTTATTTAAACACCTTTATTTATTCATGACTGAATTTGGGTTTCAGTCATGTAAAGAACACCACCCATCACCAGTGCAACATTCCCATCACCAATGTCCCAAATCTCCCTCCTTCCCGCCCAACCCCCGCCTGTACTCTAGACAGGCTTTCTATTTCCCTCATACATTCTCATTATTAGGATAGTTCAAAATGTAGTTATTTCTCTAACTAAACTCATCCCTGTTTGTGGTGAGCTTCATGAGGTGAGCTGTAACTTTCAGCCCTTCTCTCTTTTGTGTCTGAAAATTATTATTGCAAGAATGTCTTTCATTTTTCTTAAAACACATAGATGAGTGTGACCATTCTGCACGTTTCTTTTCTCTCTGACTTATTTCACTCAGCATAATAGATTCCGTGTACATCCATGTATAGGAAAATTTCATGACTTCATCTCTCCTGACAGCTGCATAATATTCCATTGTGTATATGTACCAAAGTTTCTTTAGCCATTCATCTGTTGAAGGTTATCTTGGCTGTTTCCAGAGTCTTGCTATGGTAAATAGTACTGCAATGAATATAGGTGTAAGGAAGGGGTTTTTGTATTGTATTTTTGTGTTCCTAGGGAATATTCCTAGGAGTGATATAGCTGGATCGTATGGGAGCTTGATTTCCAGTTTTTGAAGGAATCTCCATATAGCTTTCCATAAAGGTTGAACTAGACGGCATTCCCACCAGCAGTGGATAAGAGTTCCTTTCTCTCCACATCCCCGCCAACACTGTTTGTTCTCATTCTTTATGATGTGTGCCAATCTCTGTGGTGTGAGGTGGTACCTCATAGTTGTTTTGATTTGCATCTCCCTGATGATTAGTGACGTGGAGCATTTTTTCATGTCTCTTTTGGCCATTTGTATTTCTTCTTTGTCAAAGTGTCTGTCCATTTCTTCTCCCCATTTTTTGATGGGATTAGATTTTTTTTCTTGAAAAAGGTCTGTCAGTGCCTTGTATATTTTGAAGATTAGCCCCTTATCTGATGGTTTCTCCCACACGGTGGGTGGCTCTTGTATCCTGGGTGCTATTTCCTTCGAGGTGCAAAAGCTTCTCAGCTTAATATATTCCCATTTATTAATCTCTGCTTTCACTTGCTTGGTGAGTGCAGTTTACTTCTTGAATATGCCTGTAGTCTCAATGTCCTGGAGTGTTTTGCCTGTGTGTTGTTCTATATATCTTATGGTTTCGGGTCTGATATCGAGGTCTTTAATACATTTAGATTTTACCTTCATTACATGATTTTAGCTGGGAGTCTAAGTTCAATTTTTTTCAAGTGGCTAGCCAATTGTGCCAACACCACTTGTTGAAGAGGCTTTCTTTGCTCCATTTAGGTCCTAGGATTTCTTGCTCCTTTATCAAAAATTAGATGATTGTATGTCTGGTAACATTCTCTGAGTACTCAAGCCTATTCCACTGATCTGAGGGCCTGTCTTTATTCCAATACCATGCTGTTTTGATAACTATTGCATTGTAGTACAGTTTAAAGTTTGGGAAAGTAATGCCTCCCATATTCTTTTTCCCAATGATTGCTTTAGCTATTCTAGGATGTTTATTGTTCTAAATGAATTTCAAAAGTGCCTGATCCACTTCTTTGAAGAATGTCATGGGTATCTTTAGAGGGATTGCATTAAATCTGTATAATGACTTGGGGAGTATTGCCATTTTGATTATATTAATCCTGTCAGTCCATGAGCAGGGTATGTGTTTCCATTTCCGTGTGTCCTCTTTTATTTCTTGGATCAGAGTTTTATGGTTTTCTTTGCATAGGTCCTTCACATTTTTAGTCAAGTTGATTCCAAGATATTTGAGTTTGTGTGGCACTATTGTGAATGGGTTGTTTTCTTAATGTCCATTTCTTCCTTATTACTTTTGGTGTATAGAAAGGCCATTGATTTGTGTGTGTTAATTTTGTAGCATGCCACCTTACTATATGAATCTATTGTTTCTAGAAGCTTTTTGGTAGAGTCTTTAGGGTTTTCTAAGTAGAGTATCATGTCATCTGCAAACAGCGAGAGCTTGACTTCTTCCTTTCCTATCTGGATTCCCTTGATATCTTTTTTTTTGCCTAATCGCTATAGCGAGTACTTCCAGTGCTATGTTTAATAGGAGTGGCGAGAGAGGACAGCCTTGTCTTATGCCAGAATTTAGAGGGAAGGCTCTTAATTTTTCTCCATTGAGGATAATATTTGCCATTGGCTTGTGGCAGATGGCCTTAACTATATGGAGAAAGGTTCCTTCCATTCCCATCTTGCTGAGAGTTTTGATCAAGAATGGATGAGGACCTTATCAAATACTTTCTCTGCATCTATTGATATGATCATATGATTTTTATTTTTATTTTATTTTCTTCTTGTTAATGATGTGTATGATGTTGATAGATTTACGGATGTTAAACCATCCTTGCATTCCTGGGATGAAACCTACTTGATCGTAGTGGATGATCTTCTTAATGAGGCATTTAATCCTATTTGCCAGGATTTCCTTGAGGATCTTTGCATCTGCATTCATCAGAGATATTGGTCCTTAGTTTTATTTTTTCATAGCATCTCTGTCTGGATTAGGTATCAAGATGATGTTGGTTTCATAAAAGCTATTAGCAAGTGTTCCTGTTTTTTCAATTTCATGAAAGAGTCTTGCTAGGATTAGCAGTAGTTCTTCTTGGAAAGTTTGAAAAAAATTTATTAGTGAATCCATCTGGGCCTGGGCTTTTGTTTTTGGGCAGATATTTGATTACCATTTTAATTTCATCAATAGTGATGGGGGTGTTTAGATGCGCTACGTCCTCTATATTCAACCGTGGAAAATTATAAGAATCCAAGAATTTATCCATTTCTTCCAGGTTCTCATTTTTAGTGGCATAGAGTTTCTCAAAGTTGTTTCTGATTACCCTTTGAATCTCTGCCATATCAGTAGTGATCTCTCCTTTTTTCATTCCTGATACGAGTTATCAAGTTTCTCTCTCTCTTTCTTTGTTAGTTTTGCCAGTGGTCTATTGATCTTGTTTATTTTTTTGAAGAACCAACTTCTGCTTTCGTTGATCTTTCAGATTGTTTTTTAGGTTTCCACTTCATTGATTTCTGGTCTCAGCTTTGTTATTTCCTTCTGTATCCCTATTTTTGGGTCCTTTTGTTGAGCACTTTCTAATTCTATGAGCTGCGTCATTAAGCTATTCAGGTAGGACCCTTCTTCTTTCCTGATGTGTGCTTGAAAAGCTATAAATTTTTCTCTCAGTACTGTTTTTGCTGTGTCCCATAAGTTCTTATATTTTTGTCTTTATTATCTTTTGTTTCCAGAAAAGTTTTGATTTTCTTTCTGATTTCATCTCGGACCCACTGCTTATACAGTATGAGTCTGTTTAACTTCCAGGTGTTAAAGTTTTGCTTCTGTGTCCCTTTGGAATTTACATATAATTTCAGAGCCTTTTGGTCAGCAAAGGTAGCCTGCAAAATTTCTATCTTTTTGATATTATGGAGGTATGTTTTATGTGCCAGCATGTAGTCTATCCTGGAGAATGTCCCATGTACATTGTATAAAAAAGTGTATTCAGGTTTTTGGGGATGGAGTGTCTTTATATATCTACTAGACCTCTTTCTTCCATTTCTCTTCTCAGGTCTAGTATATTCTTCTTGGGTTTCAGTCTGGTTGACCTATCCAGTGTTGACAAAGCCATGTTGAGGTCCCCCACAATTATTGTGTTGTTATTGATATTATTTTTTAGATTTGCCAACAATTGTATTAAATATTTTGCTGGCCCCTCATTTGGTGCATATATGTTTAGGAGAGTGATTTCTTCCTGCTCTACATACCCCTTGATTAATACAAAATGTTCATCTTTGTCCCTTACAACTTTCCTGAGTATAAAGTTTGCATCAAATGATATTAGTATGGCAACTCCAGCCTTTTTATGGGTGTTGTTTGCTTGGATGATTTTCCTCCTGCCTTTTATTTTGAGTCTATGTTTGTTCTGACTATTTAGTTGGGTTTCTTGTAGGCAGCAGAAGGTTGGATTGAGTTTTTTGATCCATTTAGCCACTCTGTGTCTCTTAACTGGTGCATTTAGTCCATTGATGTTGAGAGAAAGAATTGTCCTGAGAATTAATGCCACCTTTATATTGAAATTTGGTGTGTCCTTTGGTCAGTCTTGTCTTAAATTAGGTCTTTTAGTTTTTCTCTTAAGACTGGTTTTGAGTCTGTAAAATTTCTGAGCTGTTTTTTGTCTGTGAAACCAT
The DNA here is from genome assembly GCF_024139225.1 of Suncus etruscus. Lineage (NCBI taxonomy): Eukaryota > Metazoa > Chordata > Mammalia > Eulipotyphla > Soricidae > Suncus > Suncus etruscus. The sequence goes on from NC_064854.1 coordinate 2,053,778, forward strand.
GCATTTTTCCATCAAACCGAAAAGTGAGTTTTGCTGGGTACTGTATTCTAGGTGAAGCATTTATTTCATTGAGTTTTGTCATGATGTCCCACCACTGCTTTCTGTCCTTGAGTGTTTCTGGTGACAGGTCTGCTGTAAATCTCAAGGATGTTCCCTTGAATGTAATTTTTCTTTTTGATCTTCTGTTTTCAGAATTCTGTCTCTATCTGTGGGATTCGTCATGGTTACTAGAATGTGTCTTGGGATGTTTTTTCTGGGGTCTCTTTTGGTTGTTACTCTTTGGGTATGCAGGATTTGATTGCATAATTTTTTTAGCTCTGGAAGTTTCTCTTTAATGATGTTCTTGACCGTTGATTCTTCCTTGAAACTTTTTTTCCTGGGTCTCTGGGACTCCAATGATTCTTAAATTTTTTCTGTTGAGCTTATCATAGACTTCTATTTTCATCTGTTTCCATTTCTTGACTAATTTTTTCACTTTCTGTTCATTTGCTTTAAGCTTTTTTCCAATCTCTCCCACTGTATGGAGTTGTTATTTATCTTATCTTCCACAGCACCAATTCTATTCTCAGGTTTTGTTAGCCTTTTGGAGAGCTCATCAATTTTGTCATTCAATTCATTTACTGAGGTTTTCAGGCCTGTTATTTGATCTGTTATTTCAGTTTGGAGTTTCATGATTTCTGTCTTCATATTTTCTTGGTTCTTATTAGTGTTCTTTTCAACTCGATCCATGGTTTCTTTGAGTTCTTTGAGCATCTTCCATATTTCTTGTCTAAACTCCTTATCTGAGAGATTGATTAGTTGGTTGGCCGTTTTCTGGTCATCAGAATTGTCATCTTCATTCTCTATGTCTGATGCTGGCCTGCGTTGTTTCCCCATTGTCACACTTGTATTGTGGGTTTTTCTACGTGTTGTAGTGTTATTCATTGACTAAATGATGTGTGCGGCCACGTTCCTCTGGCGCAGCCCTTTCTGGGTTTGTTAACTTGCCTCCAAGGAAGGGGAGCCCTCCATGGATGAAATTTCAAGCAGGATCAAATCTTAGGCCTGAGCACACAGCAGAGAAGACAGTCTGGGGAGAAATGCTGGGCTTCAGTGATCCCACTCAGTTCTTACTGTGATTTTTTTCTTATTGTCAGTTCTTTGCTTAGAAAGAGCGCATGGCTGTGGAGAGGCCATGTTCTTCTGAAGCCTCTAGAAGAGCGAATTTTCTGGGCCCTTTTTGGCCCACTCCCAAGAGGTTTAGGAGACAGGACAGGAGACAAACACACACAGGCAGCACTCACAGGTTTTCACAGTTAGACCTCACTGGGCCAGCATAGATTTTTCAGCCTGATGTCACAAACAGGGGACCTGCCTTCTGTGAAGTACTGCTTATAGCCAGTTTTTACTTTAGGAAGAAGTTCCTTGGCACTCAGTCCCCTTGAATGGGCCTCTGAGAGAGCGAATTTTCTGGGTCTTTTTTGGCCCACTCCCAAGAGGTTTAGGAGACAGGACAAGAGACAAACACACACAGGCAGCACTCACAGGTTTTTCACCTAGTAATCTTTTATGGTTCTTTTTATTTTGTGATACTGTGCGTGACTTTTTTGTTTTCATTGCTGATGATATTTATTTATTTATTTATTTTTTTTGGTTTTTGGGCCACACCCGTTTGACGCTCAGGGGTTACTCCTGGCTATGTGCTCAGAAATCGCCCCTGGCTTGGGGGGACCATATGGGACGCCGGGGGATCGAACCGCGGTCCTTCCTTGGCTAGCGCTCGCAAGGCAGACACCTTACCTCCAGCGCCACCTACCCGGCCCCGCTGATGATATTTATTAAGGATTTTATTTTTTATTCTTGACCCCAATATTTTGTCATTATTCTTTATATTTTCAAAAATTCATTCTTAAGTTGATTCTTTGTGTTTATTTTACTTTTACTTCTTTATTGTTATGTCTTCGATAATGTCTATTGTGTCCTTCTTTGTACCTATTGTGGGTTTTTATTTCTAGCATGAGTTATAACATTTATTTGAGGGTTTTCTTTCTTCCTGGTGCATATTTTGTTTTTACATTGTAGACTCATCTCAAGTTTTATATATTATTTTACTTCTTTCTCAGGTGAGTACTCAGTTGAATATAGTTTAGAGTCTAAACTTTTTAATTGTTACTTTTTATCATAACATTGAACTTTGAAAAATATTTTGTATAATTTCTATCTTCATGATTCAGTTGACACTTATGTTTCATCATGACACATGATCTATTTTGAAAAAGATTTCAGGTATACTGGAGAATAATGTTTTTAACCAAATATGTCTTAACATTATGAGTTTTATGTATACAATTATCATTCCTGATCACCAACAACATTTTTTATTTACAAATTTATCTCTGCTCTATTTGTTAATAGATGAGAATTGGTTTTTAAATTCACCTTCTACAATTTTTTGGCGGATATTTATATTTAGGATATTTGAATTTGGTATATAAATATTGATGGGTTAATATGTGGAAGGGAATTAACATTTATGTATTTATGTCCTGCATATATTTATATATTAATAATTTTGATATATTTATATTTTAATATTTTAATTAACAATCATAATGATGACTTAAAATTGATAATTATAAGTAGTCCAATGAATGCTTTCTTTTCTATAAAAGTGGGTGAGGGGTTACATAATTTGAAAACTGGATTGAGGGAATAATATAAAAAATATATCTGTTTTTTATTAACATAGATGCATTGAAAGGATCTATATATATGTGTGTGTATACACACAAACATGCATATGTAGTCCCTTAAACCTAATTTCTTTAAACAAAGAAGCAAAAGTCCCAGGACAGTGATGTTTCTTTTAAGCAGCAAAAATTTTTGATTTTTAATCTATCCAGCCACCTTATTACTTTTGACAGAATAATTCAATATAGTGACATTTAGAGAAATTGATGATACAAAGGAATTAATCTCCATTTTTTTCTATGAGGATTTTGCCATCTGCCATTGCTTTATTGGAAAAGCATAAGGATAGAAAGCATGCAAACAAAACTGTTCATTCCTATTTATTATTGAGGAAATGTAAATGAAAACAATAATGAGATTTATCTCAGAACTGTGAGAATGTCATAAATAGGCTCAAAATAATCAGGTGTGGGAAGGGATGTAGTGAAAATGAAGTTACATTCACCATTAATGGGAACATTGTCTGCTCCAATCTCTATAAAAAATTAGATGAAACTACTTTTAAAAAGCAGTAGAACTCAGTTATAAATTAGATATTTCACTTCTTTGTATTTATAAACAAAAGTCAAAACATTATTTAAAAATATATGCAGAACTATGTTCATTGCAGTGCTTGATGAAATTACAAGAATATGAGAACACTAACATCTTGTACAAATGAATAAAGAAGCTGTGTTATAATTTACATAATGGAATATGATGCAGCTATAAGAAAATATTGTGGCTATGTAGATGAAACTGCAGAAATCATGCTAAGTGCAATAATATAGATGTAGAAGAACAATATTTCCACTTAGGTGGGTGTCCTATATGCAGAAGAAGATTAGCTTTTGACTTTTTGACCTATGCAGCTGATGAGTTACTTTGGGCTGAGGAACACAGCTTGCAGTCCTCAAGGCCTTTTCTTTGTTGTGTGCTCAGGAATCACTTGTAACTATGATCAGTGGACCATAAGGATACCAGAGTTCTAAGCTGCATTAGCCTTATACTAAGATAAATTATACATCCCACTGTGTTAACTCTTTGGCCTCAATGGCTAATTTTTGATGTATTAATTAATTAATTAATTAATTCGATCAACATTTAGTACATTAAAAAATTCTTGCCTTCTTCTGTGTGGACTTTATTTTTTTTGCATGTGTTTCTGTTAAATATTTGCTTACTAGGCAATAATGCCAACAGCTTAAACTACATAAAACTTGAAAGGCAATGGTTCTTTTCTTTTTTTAAGAAAAAAGTTTTAGTTTATTTACCTGATAATTTATAACAATATAGAACTACAGCTATTAGATTTTCTTTCAAAATATGATACTGAGAATACTATGTTTGGTATAAAAATAAAATTGATCTATGGATTGCTCAATAAAAATATTTTATGAACAAAGGGTCTGAAAATAAAACTTACACAAGGCAATGTTCAAGAAAATCTTTATTACACCATGCAAAGAACTGAGGCATTGATTGATTATGTTACATTCAATTTTCTTTCTTAACTTAAAATGTTATGTTATGATGTAGGTCAAAGGGTTTTTGTTAATATTTTATTTCTTCAGACTTTAAGACATGAAATAAACTCGAGTGAATACACTATGCATATAGAATAATAATTGATTCTCAGACTTTTGTACTAGATAGGGAATATTTAGTATCTATATTTTATATGGGTTTCATTTCTAATAAATGTTTGTATTTATTGTGATCTTTATAGTTTTTAATAATTTTAAACTTAGAAACTATTTTTAGAGTGCATATTCTGTTTTATGTGCATATGTACAATATAACAGGCCTAAAATCATCTCCTACGGCTGAAAAAAATAAAGAATGACTTCCTATTCATGATAATTTGAATTTGTGTTTTACTACCACTTTCCTTAGTCTGAGAGTGCCACAGGCATTTAATTCAAGTGCACATTTTAGATAACTCAGGAATGATGTTATTATAGAGAATTTGTACTAGTGTTAATTTCCTTAACAGTAATAAAATACATTAATTACAGATGAATTAATTGATATTACATAACCTATTAGATAATAAGTATTACAAATTTTAGGAATAAAAACATAAATATAAAATTTAATATTCCTAAAAGTAAATGATCAACACTAATATCATAAATCAATAAATAAATGGGGGATCACCCTAAAATTTTATTTTACCTCTATGAGTATTCAGACACCTACAATAGTTAATTCTCACTTAAATTTCTCTTCTACCATAGTAATATTTTAGTGAAGTGTCATTTGGACCATTTAAATGTTCTCCCCTCTGACCTGAAGTCATTTTTGCTTCTTGTCAGTGTAAACTTCAATACATGCTTGTCTGCAGTGTTTTTATTGTTCTAGTGTATTTTCTACCACTACAGATTTTCTAAAACTTTCTGTAGACAATTACATAATTATTAAGAGCTAAAAAGTAAAATAAAATCTTATTTTTCTAAAAATCTCATTTTTTGGTTATTTTATTTAATTCTCAGCATGAATCATGTTGTGACTTTCATCTAATTAACAATAAGAAAGATGGATTTAATCTCCTAGAAGAAAAGATATAACATGCCATTTTGTTTTTCTCATAAAAAATGATCAATGTGGACGGAGCGATGGTGCAGTGGTAGGGCATTTGCCTTGCACGTGACTGACCCAGGACGGATCTGGGTTTGATCTAAAATGATCCCCAATCCAGTAGCAATTTCTTAGCGCATAGCCAGAATTAATCCCTGAGCATCATAATGTGTGCCCCCTCCCCCCAAAAAGAGAAGTGTGAACTTAGATTTTCACCGAAGAAATCAGGACATAGCTATTTGCTGAAATGACCTGAGTCAGTAAAATACTATGGAGCATATGCTTCCTGGTTGATAGCCACTTTACCATTTTTGTACAACTGTGAAAACTCTTTAGACATGGTCTCTCATTAAGTAAATGCCATTTGAGCGTTCAACTAACTCGATTTCTAGATTCTTCTTGCTCTGATAACTGGAACCAAGAGTAAGGATATCAGTCTCATTTCAGGAAGAATTTGTCTTTTCCTCCTTGGAAGTTAAAATATCTTTTTTAGAGTAAAAAGAGAGATTTACTAATAACATAAAATAAAAACACTTGTTTTAGAGCAGATTAAGGTTTAGTAAATCACTATATTCTGTACCCTTATAACACAACAGGATTTATAAATGTTAGAAAATGTATAAGGAAGAGGAAGATTGTTTTATTTTTGTTTGTTTGTTTCTGGACCACACCCCACAATGCTAAGGGCTTGCTCCTGGCTTTGGCTCAGGAATCACTCGTGGCTGAGCTAGAGATAATATAGAATGTTGATCATTGAACCCAAGTCAGCCATATGCAAGGCAATAACCCTTTATAATCACTATTGCTGAGAAAAAATTCTGTTCTATTAATATAAAAGCATAATGTATGCTAAGTAGACTGTGCACATTATTTACTTATATAAAATTTACTTACACTCAGATATGTGTGTTTGTTTGTTTGGGCCAAACCAGGTGAGCACACGGCTGTGTGCTCAGAAATTGCTCCTGGCTTAGGAGACAATACAGGATGCAGGGTATCGAACCGCGGTCTGTCTAGGTTAGCGCATATAAGACAAATGTCCTACAACTTGCCCCACCAGCCCCAGAATACTCAGACATATATTGTTTAAATATCTACTATGTCAAAATTATTTCTGTAAGGGAAATATCATAGAGAAATTAAGGCTTTACATGTATCTAGCCAACATCTATATGATGTTGTTTCTCTGCACATTACCACTGTGCCACGGCACACTAGTGTGCCGTGAGGTATTGTCTGGTGTGCCGTGGAAAAGAAATCCCAATTTCATCCGTATCATGCGGCTTAGGTTCACAAATAGACAAATCATTAGATTATCATTATTATTTCATAATAAAGTAATTATAAACTAATTTCTTTGTGTTTATCTGATTCCTATTCAAGAGAATTACTTTATATATAGTCAATATAGGCATATTTTTTAAGATTTAAATATTTTTTAAGATTTTCTAGTGATGGTATGCCTTGTGATTTTTTTTTTAATGAAAAAAGTGTGCCTTTGCACAAAAAGGTTGAAAAACACTTGACATAGTGCAGCCCAGAAGTTCTATAGGCACCATCGTGTGTGGTTCTGGAGGCCATGGAGGGCTACAGGGGTAAATCAGATAAACTTTGCATTGAAACTCTGGATTGGTTGGCCCAATATATCTAGGAGGAACCCAGAGATTCCTGAAAGTAGGTAAGGAAGTTCCTAAATTGGTTCCTGAAATTTTTTAGACTGTCAAACATATACTATATATATATATATATATATATATATATAAAGCATCATAGTAGAAAATGGCAATTTTCAAAGTAGAGTTGTCAATTAACTTTTATTTTGTGTTCTAAAATTAATTCCATAGGCAATAGCTCCTAATTAAAAATATGAAATATATACATTTAATTAAGAACAACTAGATGGTTGATTTTATATGTGAAACTTTGATTAGATAAAGAAATTGCTATATTTAAGTTATGAAAAGTATGTTAAAAAAGACATTATCTGTTAGAAACAGATAAAGAAGAGACTGGATTTTGAAATGAGGGGATATGATAAAAATGCAGGTTTAGGAGTCTGGAATGCTATATTTTTGCAAACAGAAAAAATGTAATGAAATGACTAATATATTAGGTTTTTAGAAATGTGATGAGACCAGCTTTTAACATCAGAATATTTATTTTAATATTCAAAATTCAAGTGTAATAAGTGGGCAATTAGATGTAAATATGTTAATCTCAGAAGATTGTTCTGCAGGCAATTTGGAAAGGGCAAGTACACCTTTGACAGGATAAACTTGGCCTCCAAAAATGGAGAACACTGACCTTCTTCTCTTTGTCCTATCACTAGTGTGTCAACTTTCTCATATACTAGTCACAGTTAATAAAGACTCAATAAATTGATTTAATATCCTAACTTAATGCCAATCGTAGGTATATTTACTCAAGTTAGAGTGAACATGTTACTTATAATCAATGTACTGGTACAGATAAACTCATCTGTGAAAATGAAATACCCAAATATTAAAATAAAAAATATTAAAAACAGGAGTGATTTAGTGTGCATAAAGTTTCTGCATTGTCTTGTATTTAGTCTCATGCTTTTCTTATATATATATATATGTCAAATTTTATTGATAAAAAACTGTTTGAAAATGCTTTTGTTAAATTTACACACTTTAAAATATAGAATTGATGTTTAGATAGATAGTAAAACATTACCATCACTTTGTACCTCAACATATTGATTATGTATCTGAATGTTTTTTTAATATCAAGATTATTTTAGAAATATCAGAAAAATAGTCAAAGTTTTCTTTTTTTAAATTATCTTTATTTAAACATCGTGATTACAAATATGATTTTAGTTGTATGATAATAATCATGTAAAGAACACCCCCCTTCACCAGTGCAAGATTCCCACCACCAACTTCCCAGAACTCCCTCCTCCTCACCTCACCCACACCTGTACTCAAGACAGGCTTTCTATATCCCTCATTCATTCACATTGTTATGATAGTTTTCAGTGTAGTTATTTCTCTAACTGTACTCATCACTCTATGTTGCTGTGAGCCAAATTTTGTTTGCAGTCTTCAGCACCTGCAAACAGGTTCTTTGTGGAGTTCGGGAAAAATTCCACGGGGAAAAGGTGGGCACGCAGAATGGCGAAAGACGGAAATATATTGTAGAAATGAATGAAACCACGCAGATTGCATGGGGACTTACGTTCAAAGAACGAAGACAAATTTATTTTTTGAGCTGGCAGCTTTTAAAAGGTAGAGGCAGGGAAAAGCGGGTGCAAATTCTAGACATCAAAGAGGCTGGGAGAAGAATGAAGGACTTTGGCTTAAATTAGCATTTTAAAGAGCTGATAATGAAGGTGAAAAGGCAGCTTGTTTTTGGGTTCACTTTGTTTTGGGTAAAACAGAAGGAAAAGATAATTATCAGGGAAGTTGGAATGTGAGGAATGTTTCAGAGTTTCGGGGGGGGGGGGGAAACTGAAAATTACTTTGTTTTGAGCTAAGTTATGGAAAAACCTGATTTAGGCGCCAAGGTAGCAAAAATTACAGGGAGCAGTTAAGTGGGAGACTTTTGGCTGGATTGATTGCTGTCCTTTGTTGTAGGAAGAAATTACTAAGGCCTGATTTCTAATATTGGTTAAAAATAAAGAGAGAGATAGTTACAGCCACATATTAGAATTATTGCCAAACCATCCACGCAAAGGGTCAAGTGATTTTGACTGCTCTAAGCGGGCCTTTTTGGCAAATAATTCCTTTACAGGAGAACACTACACTTATTGGTGTGTGTCCTTCCTGAGTGAGATGTGGCACTATGTATTGAGCTTCATGTCATGAGCTGCACCTACATGGGAAGATGTGGGGGGAAATAAGGGTTGGGACTGAGGCAGTAAAAGATTAGAAATGAGCTTAGTAGGGCAGTGTCAAGGTCACAATACAAGATGGATATTATGCATATATAAACTATATGCATACAATACTATAAATAGGAGACCAAGGAGGAATAATTTTCAGTGACTGTCCCAACATAAACCAGTGTTAGAACGACCCGCCCTCCTCCCAAAATAAATTTCCCATTACTGTAGGGAGAGGTAGGGGGAAAGCCTGATGACCCCTATAGAGCCCACCTGGACTGGCGCCCAGGGAAGACCTGGAGTCCAGGGGGAAAAGAGAGAGACGGATGGGGGCCTGTCAAGTATCCCAGCACTCCCCAGCCTAGGGAGAAGGCCTTCAGCATGGGGACCCCCCAAACCCCATACCTGGGAAGAGCTGGCCTCCAGAATCAAATGGGAAACCGGAAGACAGATATCTGCCCGCCCTTCTCCCCATGCACCTCCCCCTTGAAGTACAGAAGGAGAGGGGAAGCCTGAGGACCCCAAAGGATCCACCTGAACCCACTTCTCGCCATCTGAGCCGGCACCCAGGGAGGGCCTGGAGTCCAGGGGAAAAAGACAAGGATGACTGGGGGCCTGCCAAGCCTCCCAGCACTCCCCAGGCCAGGGTGAAGGCCTCCGGCATGGGGCCTAGAAAGATAGTCAAAGTTTTCAATACCTAAAGCAGATAACCACTCAAGTTGCTGCTAATATGATATTCAGAAATACTGAGTAGTTTTAGCAATAAAATTATGTTTTTATATGTAAAATATATTAATTATGAATAAGTATAATTTCTCCTATAATGAACTATAGAACATAGTAAACTATAACACAGTAGATTATAATACATATTATTCTCCTGTAAATTAAATTTATAAATTTCACCTTATGACATGCTTACTAGTTTAATACTAAAAGGAAAAAAATGATCAATTTATATTGAAAAGTTATGGTATCCCTGACATAAAATATAGTAGTTAATATTTAGTATAAAATGTAGTTATGTTGCAGTTATTGTGAGACATTTAAATATTATTCATTTGCACCATCCTAAGAGCTCTCAAATGAAAAAATACCATAATCATCAAGATTTTGCTGTAGTACATTTTTTCCTCAAATGTAATGTAAGTACATGATGGAAATCTCTCTGGGATACTTCAAATAAAGCTGGTTTAGCTTTATTATGTTTATAAAGGTTTTCTAGAAATCTACTAGGTACAGTTGGAATAGGTAAAGTCAGTAAAATTTAATCTTGATTTTTATGTTTATCTCAGTTTCAAAAGATTTGTCACACTGTCCTTATAGTAGAGTGAACTTACACATAAGTGTTCTGTTTATATCTAATAAATCCTGCTTTCAGGAAATTTGAAAATATAGAATAACGTGTCACAATCATAGATACAGAATCTTAAAATTATATATATGAGATTGGTTAAGCATTTTCTATAATTTATTAGTGGTTTAATATGCCTTTTTAATCTATTTTTTTGTATATTTTAGCTCATACCCAGCAGTGGTCAGGGGTTAGTCCTGGCTCAGTACTCAGAAATCATCGCTCCTGGCTGGCTCAGGAACAATAGCTCTTAATGTCTCGATAATATATATCATTATATTTTAAATAAAACTGAATTAAAAATTTAAAAAGTTTATAAATATTATTATTTGTAGAGACAATGGGAATGCTGTAAACAACTTTTATTTCATACATTTATGAAATTGTGAAGAAAATTAATATTTGAAATATGTTAATATATATAAATTTTTGCTTTTATTTTTTTTATTTTTACTTGGATATAGAATATATATTTTTATAAAATGTATATTGCCAAGAATTTTATTTTAATGCTGCACCCAGTGATACTCATGGGTTACCCTTTTCAAATCTGCACTCAAGATCTTTCCTGATGGTGCTCCAGGACCTTATGGAAGCCAAGGATCAAACCCGGTTGGCCACATGCAGAGCCAAAGCCCTACCCACTATACTATCGCTCCAACACCAGCAAAATCTTTATCTTAATTTATTTATGTATTCAGCAGGTAGCTTCATCCTGATATTGTAAGAAATAGTATAAATTTTGCTTTCTTATGGAAATATGTAGAAGCAAACATTTAAGTATACAGATCAAAATTTCTGATAATCTTATACTATTCATTTAGTGACACAATACATTTCTATGATAGTTGAATCCTACCTGATGAAATAGTGTAAAAAATGGTATTTGGTAAAAAAAGATTTCTTTAAATTCTGCGTATCATGAGTAATTTGAGTTTGTTTAACTTTGACACCATATTTTTATTTGTTTCTTTGTTTTTTGGCAATATCCAGCTTGCTTAGTGGTTAGTCTGTTCAGGGGGCCCATATTGGATGCTGCAGATCAAACTAGGGTTGGCTATGTGTAAGGCAAAAGGCCTACCTGCTGTGTTATATCACTCAGGACTCTAGACAAGTCATTTAAAGAAACCTCTCTTTACTAATTAAGACAATTTTTATGGGATGAATTCCCATCCCTATAAAAATCAGATCTTTAAAGTTCTAAATTTCGAACGTAGATATGTAAAGTGTAATTTTTATCTATTTATTTGTTTGTTTTTATTTTTATATTTGATTCTATCATCATCATCTATCTATTTATTTGGCTTAACCCCTTGTGGTGCTCAGGGCATACTTTTGGCTCTTTTGCTCAGGAATCACTCTTGGCAGGCTCAAGAGACCATATAATCCTATTGCTCAGACCCCTGTCTAATACAATATTTAACTAGGCTATTAAGTTAAAAATACATACAGAAGAAAATACTTCATTCCAATAAATCTAGGTCCTTATGAAAATATTAGGACACAACACAAAAAGGGAAGGTAGCATGAAAATATAAGGAGATTCAGTCTATAAATGAAAGGAGAGTTGATTCCTTGTTTGAAGACAAGGGCTTTAGGAGTGACCACAGTGAAGTTGGAGATCAGTTTGTTTTTCTTTTCTTTATTCTTTTCAGTATTGATGGCACTTTATGATCTTCACATTCTTGAAGTTACAAGTAGAAAAGAAATTTACCATCATTTGGGGCTGTTTCAAAACACCCTCATCTTTCATCTCTTTGTAGAAATACCTTTAGGGGATGAATCTTGCTATCTCTTTATCATTAATCAATTATCATGATTGATCATGATTATACCGAATTTGCAACATAATGAATAAATTTGATAATTTATGAATAGATATATGTGGATAACCAATAATTCTTATTTACCCTGTAAAATATTTGGGACAAGTAGTGACCCAACTTTATCAATTTTTTTTTTTTTTTGTGGTTTTTGGGTCACACCCGGCAGCGCTCAGGGGCTATTCCTGGCTCCATGCTCAGAAATCGCTCCTGGCAGGCACGGGGGACCATATGGGACCACGGGATTCGAACCGATGACCTTCTGCATGAAAGGCAAACGCCTTACCTCCATGCTATCTCTCCGGCCCCATCAATTTTTTTTTTTGTTTTTGTTTTTGGGCCATACCCACAATGCTCGGGGGTTACTCCTGGTTCTGCAATCAGAAATGGCTCCTGGCAGCCTCCAGGGACCATATGAGACACCAGAAACGAACTGAGAGGTCCGTCCTGGGTCAGCCGTGTGCAAGGCCAACAGCCTACCACTGCGCTATTACTCCAGCCCCAATTTTATCAAATGTATCAACAAAAGAAGTTGTGTGGCTGGAACAATAGAGTAACAGGGAGGACATTTGCCTTGCATGCAGCTCACCCGGGTTTGAGTCCCAGCATCCCATATGGTATCCCAGGCCTGTCAGAAGTGATTTCTGAGCATAGAGTCAGGAGGAACAACTAAGTGCCACTGAACAAAACAAAGAGAAGAAAGAGAGAAAGAGAAAACTGGATCAAGTTCTTACCATTTGAAGACTTGATAAAATACCATGTCTATGAGGAAAGGTCTGTATTTTAAGCCTCTCAACAGTTTGGACTTTCTCTTTGTTCTGAAGATCCAACTTCTGCCACTGTTAAGTTTCATAGTTTATATGTACAAACTTTTTTCTCTGTTCACCACTTACTAACACTTGCATGATAAGATCATGTGTATATCTCATCAGTTTGATAACATGTGCTTCCAGATGTACCACTCTCTCTGGACAATTTCTAGAAATATATATGACCCATGGTTATCACTCTTTGTACCAGTCCTATATATCTGCAGCTTATATATAGTATTGTAATCAGAAAGCATAACATAAAATTATCTAAAATATTAATGATTTAATTATGTCAGCATAATACAGAATATAATTTTATATAAATATAAATGGGAGATAAATGGTGGTGGGTACTTGCACTGGTGAAGGGGTGTGTATTTTATGGCTGAAATTCCATTAGAAACATGTTTGTAACCAACCATGCTGCTTAAATAAAAAATCATTTAAAATGTATACTCTGATTTGTATTGCAAACAATGAAAAAAACCTATTTTGTTTAGTTAGTTTTAGGTTGTGTTCTTAACATAAAATATCTCTGAACATATAGAGTAGTGATTTTTAAGCCAGCTCAATTAGTGAAGTAAGGGGAAGAATTTTTAATAGATGCAACTGATGCCCAGATGATCAATTATAAACACCATTATCAAGTTTCTCTGTATCCTTAGTTCACGTAATATCTTTAACTTTGGGGTTACCTTTAGTCAAATGGCGCTTTTTGTTACCCTTAATTGATAAATTGTGAGCACCATTTAATCACTTTTTAATTCTCACCAAAGAATATCTGTTTGTTGTGTATGTAAACATTTTATGGGATTATTATGTTACTGACCCTACCCTGATCGGTGATTATGCCCTACCCTAGGGTGTGACCTGGCATTCTGCCCCCACCGTAGGGTGGTACCTGATTCTGCTCTCACCATTGGGTGGTACCTGATCCTACCATTGTTTGGTACCTAATTCTGGGGAATAAAAGCAAGGGTCTGTGGAAGGTGAGGGGCTTTTTTGCTGGAACTGATGCTGAGGCTTTGGGCTTCAGTCTTGTCCACCGAATAAAGCTATTATTTTCACAAGCCTGACTGTGTGCTAGCTGTTTACCCAGCGCTTCACCTCAGAACCGCTGACTGAACAGGGTAACAGACGCATGGTCTGAGCTGGAGGAGAAAGGCCTTATCCTCCATCCCTCCATAAATCAACCCCATCAAGGGCTGACTTGCAACATAATGGCTCCCAAACAGGGACCTGAACCCTGGACCCTACCCTGGATTTAGGTGTGTCTACCTGAGACTCGCCCATTCCTGGGAGGGGTCATGGAAAGATACACCTAAATCCAGGGTGGAGTCACATCTGTTCAGGAGGAACACTAAGGCATCAGAAAGGGGGGGAAAATAAAGCAAAATATAATTTATAAACTAAAGTTTTATTACATTCAATTTACATTATATTAGCAATGGTCCTCAAACTACGGCCTGTGGGCCACATATTGTATTTATTCCCATTTTGTTTCTTCACTTCTAAATAAGATAAATGCAGTGTGCATAGAAATTTGTTCTTAATTTTTGTTTTTACTGTAATCTGGCCCTCCAACAGTCTGAAGGACAGTGAACTGGCCCCTTGTTTAAAAAGTTTGAGGACCCCTGTAGGGGTATATTTATTATAACAGGTATATTTATTCTAACAGGTTGTTCTGTTCTGAAACGTCGACATGATAAGTCTGAAGTCTCCACAGCTTTTATTACACTTGCAGACTAAACCTTGCTACTTCCATAGTGCTAAGCTCCAAGCACAGTTCACACGAAGTGTTCCACATTTTCTCTTGGGCGTGTGAGTGTTCCTTTCAATTTAGCATTCTGCGCTCTGTACAATTTATTTTGTGTCTAAACATACGTTTAAAGTTATTGTGGCTTCCCAGTTCCTGTTCACACAACCTGGCCATACTTGTTCTGCACTTTTTCTGATTTTGTGATTTATGACCTATTCAACTTCCATCTGCTCCTGAAATGAGTTACTAAGAGGTTCTTACTCCTATTTCCTGCTTCAGTATAAAGAAAAGTGCAAGTTTTTCTAAAACAGCTATAGATTTTATATATATGTATTGGGAGATAACAATGAAATTTTAAAAGAATTCTAAGAGTATTTATTATTTAAAGAAAATGATATTCTGGCTCAGAAAAATATAATGGCAAGTTTTAAAAATCACAATGTAAATTAAATAAAAAAAAACAATCACTGATGTCCATCAGCAAAACTTTAGTGTACCATTATCGAAACTTGATCGATGCATTTCATTCACATATTTTATATTCTAATTCCAGAATAATTTCCTTATCCACATCTACAAATGTTAGATATCTATACTTATGCATGTACATCTATTTATTTATGCACGGTATATTTAACAATCCATCTGTTTCACAAACATGATTCGTGAAATGCAGAATTTCTCTCTACATAGATGCAGATTATATTTAGGATCACGAGCATATGTAATTTTAGCAATTCTAATTTGTAAAAATATTGCCAGTTAACTAGTACCAATTCAGTTTGACTTTTATTTCTCTTGCTAGTGATCACACCATGTGGTCATACGGATTTCAAGTAATGTTCTCTTACACTCAGCCACTCTACCTGCCCTATAGTTTTCTTGCTTTTTACAATATAAATATATATCTACACATATGCATGCAATTTGGCATATACATTTATTTTGAAGTCATTAGATATATTTATATATACATATTATTCATATGGATTCAAGCTATAAAAATAGGTGTATTTGAAAGGTATTCTTTTTTATCCCTTCCTATGAATGCTGTTCTATTTCTATGCAGTTATTCAAAATATTTTCTTTGTTCATCATATATATGCATATAAATAAACATCATTTAGTTTTTGTAAATGAGTGATATAACCTCTATTTTTGAGGGGATATTCTCCTCCATATTGCTCTGGGTTATGAGACCACTCCCAAAAATATTCAGAATAGTTTAACTGGGATGATAAATCAGTTTTTTGCCTAATAATTTGGTAGTGAACTTTCCAGCAGAATCTAAGGGCTATGAGTGTCACTTCAATAGTACTTGTTGTTTACAAACCTTCATCTGGAAATGTTGAATACTTTTTACAATACTGTATAAAACCTGATGTACCATGTATGCATAAGACATCTACTTCAGATCTTTGAGCTATAACCTAGTGTTCTATCTACACAGTTTTTTGTTTGTTTGTTTTGATTTTTTTTGTCATTTTTGGTTTTGGGGCCACACCCGTTGATGCTCAGAGGTTACTATTAGCAATGAGCTCAGAAATTGCTCCTGGTTGTGGGACCATATGGAAAACCAGGGCATAGAACCACAGTCCTTCTTAGGTTAACATGTGCAAGACAGATGCCCTACCACTTGTGCCACCCCTCAGGCCCCTATCCTATGCAGTTTTAAAATGCAATTTAAAGTCACTCCTGCAGAACTTTGTAAATCACTTTACTGGGTTTGCCAAATGTTTAATCTTTGAAAACCAATTATGTAACTTTCATCTGAGTTTTATTTGGTGCTTTGCTTTGGGGGGGGAGGATATTAGGGATACTCTTGGCTTTGTAATCAGGGATTATTTCTGGCTATGCTCAGGGAATCATATGTGTGCTGAGGATTAAAGGTCCACTGACAGCATGCAAGGAAAACACCCTTGGATTTTAATTAATATTTTTAGACTTTAAATATACTATTCAATTATTTTTCTAACATTTTTTGAGAAACTATGCTAATAGATCGTCATTATAGTTATTAGATAATCTCAAGTCTTGTTGTTGCTGTTGTTGTTGTTGTTTTGTTTTATTTTTGGGCCACACATGGTGGTGCTCAGAGATTACTCCTGACTCTGCGCTCAAAAATTGCTCCTGGTTCGTGAGAATAAATGAAATTCTGGGAATCGAACCCGGGTTCATCCTGGATCAGCTGCATGCAAGGCAAATACCCTACAGCTGTGCTACCACTCCAGCCCTGATCTCAAGATATTTTATATTGGATTAATATTTTTTTTTTTTTTTTGGTTTTTGGGCCACACCCGGTAACGCTCAGGGGTTACTCCTGGCTATGCGCTCAGAAGTCGCTCCTGGCTTGGGGGGCCATATGGGACACTGGGGGATCGAACCGCGGTCCGTCTCCTAGGCTAGCGCAGGTAAGGCAGGCACCTTACCTCCAGCGCCACCGCCCGGCCCCTGGATTAATATTTTTAAGAAATTCCAGTGTAGACTAATGGTGATACACTTCACCAATGTTAAAATATTATTAAAGATTGACTAATTTTTCTATGCTTTTTATTTATTGACTAACTCTATTAAATTTATTTTAGTAATTTTTTATATTGAAATTATAGCCACCTTTTTTCTAATGCGTTTTATTTCAGTATCTAGAATTTTCTGTAGTTGATATCTGTCATCTGAAATTTGGGATGGTTTAACTTCTCTAAATCGCTACCCTTTTATTTTATCACTAGTTGAAAAGATTTCATCAAATTTCACGACTTTAAAATGGATAGTTTGGATAAGTAATAGAAATTCATAATATTGAATGTATGATATATGCATGTGGACATGTATATGGTGTTTTGGAGGTCACATCTAGTTTTCTTCATGTCTTTCTACTAGCTTTGTATTCAGGGCTCAATCCTGGAAAAGAAAGGGGCACCAGGAATTGAACCTAGATCAGGTAGGTGAAAAACAAGTGCCCTCCCCTCTCTACCATCACTTTGGTCATTCAAGGCATACTCTTAAGAGTGTTCTCAGGTTTTACTTCTGGTGGGTTCAAGGGACAATGTGCATTGACCCAATCCAACTAAGCTTGGCTGCTTGTAAGACAAGCTCCTTAGCTTCAGTACTATCTCTCTGACCTCAATTCAGGCCATTATTTATATTGAGTGGTTAATAAATCAGCATCTTTTATAGTTCTTTCCTCATAATTAAATGATGTTTTGAGGAAAAAAACCTACAGAATTAATAGCAGCATTCTCACACAATACCCAGATTACAAATTTATTACAAAATTTCACTTCCTGGTAATGTATACTACCCCACTTAGGTAGTAATTCACTATATAGTTCAAGGCTGGAATGATAGCACAGCAGTAGGGTATTTGCCTTTCACGTGGCTGACCCAGGACAGACCTAGGTTTGATCCCAGGCATCCCATATAGTCCCCCAAACCAGGAGCGATTTCTGAGTGCATAGCCAGGAGTAACCCCTTGAGCGTCACCAGGTGTGGACCAAAAACAAACAAACAGAACATATAGAACACGTTCTTTTTTTGTATACAGCTAATTGTGAAAGTAAGAGGTTATGTTCAATATCATTGACAGGGCAATTATGTAAGTAAACTATAACTTCTAAATACCTTTTTCCTTTTACCTTTTTTATTCACTAATGCATGCCATGAAGAACTACAATTATTTTATACTCCAGTAATTTATTGTTAAGCCATTTTGTTTAAAAATTTCTTCAGCCATGAGCAATTACATACATTCTTTTAGTTGGATGCTGTTTTCTTTTAGGTACTTCAAAACTGTCTATGTGGTGTGTATGGCTTACTATAGGATTAGCCAGTTTCACAATTTTCTTCTTATTTTTTACAATCTACTCTTATTACAGAATACAATCAATTATTTTTATTAGAAAATTGTATTAAATTAAACAAACAAATCTAGCTGGTAGGGATGCACATAGGCCTTCTCAGAAGATAGAGCAATAAAATTATATGAATATACAGGATAATGTATGTGATATAGAAATTATTATATTTAAGCATCTGTATCTTTAACTAATCTCAATATCAGACTGATCTCTCTAACACTAGCATTGAATTCCTGCTAACCTTTCTGGATTGTGTATATTTCATCTATAGATGCCTACTCTAGTCTTATAAAAAATTGTCCTGTATGCTGATAATGTCAAGGATAATGCTTATAGTGTCAAAAGTAACTCAGAAACAGGATTACTTTTCCTAAAAAAGCACGTCTCTGGTATTATTCAACAGAGAAATATTTGCTGATGAGGTTTGTTTTCCTCTTTTCCTTAACTTTGCTCAAAAGCAGCATATTTTTAGAGTGACCCTGATTAGATAGTTAAATTTATGCTTTTAATATAGAAATATTGAACTGTTTTATTTTACTTTACAATAAATATTTTTACATAGCCTATATTTTTCTTAAATATTAATAGCATAGACTCAAGATTCTATATAATTGGTGTATTCATCTGTCACTTTTATTTTTTCTTTTTCTTTCTTTCATTTTTTTGTTTTGTTTTGTATTCTTGGGTCACAGCTGGCAGTGCTCAGGAGTTTCTTCTGGCTTAGCGCTCAGGAATCACTCCTGGCATCTGGGAATCATATGGGATGCCAGAATTAGAACCACCATTCATCCAGGAATGACTGTGTGCGTGGCAAACGGCCTACTTCTGTGCTATCTCTCCAGACCCAATCTATAACTTTACTTATTTTAATTGCTTAATGTTAGCTCAGTTTTATTCCATATATATCTTAGTATATAAACTATCATGTTTGTAACATAATAAAATATTGAAAATGTGTAAAAAAAAAGGTTTAAAAGTGGAGCTAAATCAACAAATTTATTTGTATAATAATTTGTTATAATATGTAGTGTATACTTTTATACTTTTTATACTTATACTTTTATATACTTTTATATTAATTAACAACAGTGAATAATGAATTAGACTGTCCATTAACATGTAATTTAGTGAAAACTGTGAGATCTAAGACTTGTACAAATTACAGGCATGCTATTGCTATTTGATGTGAATTTAATTATGATCATTTAATTTTGTGAATTATATTTAAATATAATATATTACTTTTATTATATTATATAATTCCCATAGAAAATTAATTTTAAAGAAAAATGGTATGCATCTATGGAGATAAATCTCAGTGTTTTTTTTTTATAGAGACACATGTTTTAATTGAGAAGTAAAAATATACTCAGACCTGGGGTCGGAGCAATAGCACAGCAATAAGGCATTTGCCATGCATAAGGATGGAACTAGGTTCCATCTCAGATGACTTGTATGGTCCCCAAATCCAGGAGCAATTTCTGAATGCATAGCCAGAAGTAACCCTGAGTGTCACCGGGTGTGACCCAAAAACAAACCAAAAAATTTTATGTTGAGTATAAAGTTTTATGTCACATTTGGAAGTCTCGGAAGTAGTTAACCATATTACTAACTTTTGTAAAGTAATCCTAAATTTTTAATGTTTTCCTTTGGGACTTGCATGAATACAAAAAATAAACCTGAGATATTTTTATAAAATGTTTTGATAATTATATTAAAATTAAATATTTAATATCTATACCTAGCATAGAATATAGATCCTCTTTCTGTTAAATTCCCAAGTTCTTTTAAATTGTGATTGTTATTAACGAAGTTAAATAATATATTTCAGTAATATACCCTATTATAGTATACCTAACTGTACACTATAAGGTACTTTAAGAATGCATTCTGATATGTTACAACTTTAAACTTTTTTACTAGAAAATGTAAATTTATTTTATGCACTCTGATTTTAATCAAAACAACTGCTACTCCAAACTTAAAGTAGAATATACAGATAAAGAATTTTTACTAATTTGACATAAGCATATATAATTCTGCAAGAAAATATCTCTTTACTTTTTTAAATTTCTACTTTGGGCATATATTAAATCCAAATTAAAATACCTTAATAAAATAACAGATGTCTACAAAATATGCTATAGGGATTTTTATATGCATTTCTTTCTTTTGTTTTAATTTTTCAAGTTATCTTTGTAGATGATATTAAGTTTGATCACTAAATATTCTTGTGATCTATAAAACAGAAATGTTAACAATAACTTGATTTTTGGCATAATTTGGAAATGTTAAAACACATTTAAAGATACACTTGTTAATATTTTATCAATTTTGATAGGTTTAGTTTTGTTTTTATTTTTGATAGGTTTAATTACACCAAGGTTTCGTCTAGTTCTTTCATCCCATGATGTTTTTACTTCACAGATGAAAGAACATTTGGTGCTAATTCCAAGTTGACCTATAGAACCGTATTTTGAGTAGGTAATAATACATTTAATTGACTATCCATTTGATTAGACAAAGTTAATTATATGCTTTGATTTATCAAGAAGTTGAGAATGATACAGGATGTCCATCTCTTTATAATCATGAACATTCATTGCACTGCAGTAACTGCGATCAATAGTCTCATCCAATTAGTTTCTCAGTTATAGAACAAGCATTGCTATCTCAGTCTGAAAAGATTTTAGCTAAAAAATTGCTACTTAAACTCAAAATATAAATTTTAGTCAAAGTACTCCTTAACCCAATAAATACATACTTTACAACATTGATTTATATGACAGGTTATATTTTCAAGTGAAAAGAATCTATCTAAAATCATTTCAGAGTATGTAATATAAAGATGTAATATTACATTTTATTAACTTCAGCTATATAATATCAGTTTCTAAGTGTACCCCTTTATTATATCTTGAATTGTATTATACCTTGTATTTTCTTGTCCTGTTATTCTATGTACCACAGAATTCTGAGATAATTTGGTATTTGTCTTTTTCTTAACAATAATATCTTTCTGTTTCATGCGAGTTGAAGCAATTTTCATGATTTTGTCATGCTTCTTCAAGTTACAAAGCAACCACCAATGCCACCTTAAAGCATTCATTAGAAAGCAACATGCTTACAAATATTTTCATACAGGAGTTGGAACTGTCCAACTATTAGTGTCATGTTTTCTCCACTAAGGTTACTTTTTTATTATATATTTAAATACCAAGATAACAAACATGACTGTAGTCACTTGATAGATATATTTTTAAGTTTGGTTGTTGAAGTTTGATTCTGTGGTGTGCGTGTGTGTGTGTGTGTGTGTGTGTGTATGTGTGTGTGTGTGTATGTGTGTGTGTGTGTTTGTGTGTGTGGTCGACTGTCTGGGTATTTTATTTTATTTTTTTGGTTTTTGGGCCACACCTGGTTACTCAGAAATTGCTCCTGGCTTAGGGGGACCATATTGGGATGTAGGGGGATCAAACACAGGCCCCACTGGGTCAGCCCCATGCAAGGCAAACCCCTACCACTGCAGTATCATTCTGGCCCCTGTCTTTTTTATAATTAACTATCTCACTCCTTTAGATCATTAATACATTCATAGTCCCTTGACACCTGGTCCCTGTTGCTTCCCAATTGTCCCCCCAAATACACACGATCAATTTATTTCCTTCTCTACTTGTTCTCATCATACTTTCCGTCCTTGGCCTATCTAGAAACCACCTTCTAATTATTGTATTGCAATTATTGTATACTCTTGTCCAGTTCTTCTATATACATCAGACAGGTAGGTTTCCAGATGTGAAACGGCTGGATCCTATGGCATCATAAAGCCTAGGATACTGAGGAATAGCTATCCTGTTTTCAATAAAGATTGAACTAATGGCATTTCTCCCAGCAGTGAATGAGAGTTTCTTCTTCACCAAAGCTCCACCAACACAGATTATTCCCAGTATTTTAAAGTGTAACTCTGTTTACACATGCTTTTAATGAATGTCCTTTGTCAACACTAAACTTAGCATAAGCAGCCCCAAGAAGAAGAGAAGGGAAGAAGAGAAGTAAAAGCAATACTGCCTTATATTGCTAAGCATCACCTGAAATCTGCTGGGGTAGGTGGTAAAGGGGAAGGGAGGGTGTTGAGAGTAGAAAAAGAGATGCTCTGCTAGAGATCTGGGAGAAAGAGACCCGTAAACCCAGGGCCAATATGCTATATTTCATGCAGAGGAAATTAGGAGAGAAAGGCGAAGCAGGTTGCATCTACCGATGCTGTGAATCAAACCCCAGGCAGGCAGGCCCCGCTCTGGTATTTTTCCTGGACCCCCCCCCAACTGCCAGGATTTGCCTTTTTATACTCTGACAGTTTTCTGTTAAAGGGGGATGTTCCAATTTAATTGGCATTATAAGGGGTCATCATCACCTCTTAACGATACATCGACAGTAATCCCCTTAGATACATTAACAGTCCTTTCAAAAATTTGTTCCCTAAGACGTTATAGTATAGTGTCAAGGTAGTTTCTTATCCCTCATTAGAGTTGCGGCTATGTAGAGTCTTTTATAGCTGCACATAAACTAAATTATTGACTTGTAAATCCTTTAAGAATGTCATCTGAGTTTATATAGGGATTGCATTGAATCAATACAGTAATTTAGATAAGATAGTCATTCTGACAATATTGATTTTTCCAATCTTAAAGCATGAAATAGTTTTTCATTTTCTAAAGTCTTCTACTTTTCTCTTAAGTATTATGAAGTTTTTCGTGGTACAGATCTCCCATGCAGATCTTTCTTAGGTTGTTGTTAAGTTGATTCCTAGGTTGTTGAGGTTTTGGGACATTGTTTTTGAATAGAATGAATTCCTAGATCTCTTTATCTTCTTCTTTTTTTTTTTTTTTTTTTGGTTTTTCGGTCACACCCGGCAGCGCTCAGGGCTTATTCCTGGCTCTATGCTCAGAAATCACACCAGGCAGGCTCCGGGGACCATATGGGATGGCGGAATTCGAACCACTGTCCTTCTGTATGCAAGGCAAACACACTACCTCCATGCTAGCTCTCCAGACCCCAGATCTCTTTATCTTCTGATTCATTATTTACATGTAGGAATGTCACCAAGTTTTGTGGATTTATTTTGTAACTGGCTGCTTTGTGATATTGGCTTATTGTTCCTAAGAGCTTTATCTGAGGACTCTAGGAATTCCAATGTATATTATGATATTTGAAAATAGATATGATTTAACTTCCTATTTTTCAACCCCCTTCATTGGCTTCCTTTTCTTACATGATTGCTGTTTCTAGGACCCTAGTACAAAGTAATTAGAGTGGAAATGGAAACATGCTTGCTTTTTACCTTACCTTAGTGTATTTGCTTTCAGTTTTTCACTAATAAAGAATAATATATGTGTGGGCTTCTTATGTAGAGCCTTTAGTATCTTTAGGAATAACCCATATTAACCCATATTTTGTTGCGAGTTTTATTATAAATGATTGTTGTGTCTTATGAAACACTTTTCTTATATCAGTTAATATGAATTTTTGTTGCAGGACTGCAGGGTGGGTTAATTGTAACAAATGGCTCAAGCTCTTTTTAGTATGAATTGTTTTTATCCTTGTCCCAAATATAGAAGACAGGTTTTCAGGGTAGAGAAATTTAGATTAAAGACTTTTCCTATTCTGTTTTGAATATTTTATATAATTATATATTTCATATTCTTTCATATGAGAGATATGTTGTGAACATGATGTTCTTTGCCTCATTGGTTGTTCCATTTTGATTACAATATACTTTGGTGCTATACTTTGGGGGAATATATTATTTGGTACAATTTGGAACTTTTGAATATGTGTAAAGATCTTCCTCCAATGATTGAGAAACTTTCCGGCTATTATTTTCTATACAAGTATATCTTCTCTTTGTCTTTTTCCTCTCCTTTGGTTAGTCCTATGATTTAAAGGTTGCTCTTCTTGGAGCGTGGGTAGGGCATATGTCTTGAATGCAACCATTTCAGATTTTATCTTCAGCATCCCTTCTGTATCCCAAGCCTGCCAGGAGTAATACCTGGGCACAGACCAAAAGTAACTGGGTAATGGTCCTACTGTCAAAGAAAAAAGAATGACTGTTTCTCTTGATGTTATCCACCTTTTTCCACTATTTTCTACTTCTTATTTTTCAACTTCTCTATTTCTTTGGAAGTTGATTTCTCTATTGCTTCTACTGAAATTAACTTGTGTCTTGTTTTTAAGTTCACTGGTACAATTTTCAATTTACTGCGGTCTGTTGTTGCCATGGAGTGCTATTGCATTCTTCCTCTCTAAATTCCGTTTCAATATATAATTTTTTTTAATTTTAGCTCAAACCCAAGAATGTTCAAGGCTTACTCCTGAATCTAAGCTCAAGGACAAGTTGGGTGCCATGGATTAATCCCTGGTAAATCTCTTACCCACTACTGTCTCTCTCAACTCGATGTTTTCTTTAACATTTCCTTTGAATTTTGAAACTTATGTTCAAAGTTTTCTTCTTTTTTCAACAGTCCTGAAGTTTGTTACTGAGTTCTCCTTAAGTGATTTCAAGCATTTTTTATAACTTGATTTTTATTGAGGTTGCTATAATTTACAAGAGTGTTAATGGCTTCTTGCTTCATACATTTTATTTTTATTTCTTTTAATAATATAATATATATTTAATCACCATGGTCACAGACAGTTTGTAGTTGGTTTTCAGTTATAAAAAAGAGCACCCTCCTTCACCAGTGCCATCTTCCCAGCACCAATGTCCCCCTATCTCCCTCCTCCCTACCACTGCCTGTATTCGAGACAGGCATTCTATTTATCTCACTCACTACCATTGTCATGATAGTTGTCAGTGTAGTTATTTCTCTAACTGCACTCACCACGGTTGTGGTAAGATTTATATTGTGGCCGGTGCTTCCAGCCTTCATCTCCATTGTCTTTGGGTGTTATTACAATAATGTCGTTCTCAAGATTTTTGATAGCATTCGTGATTTATTCTCTGCTTCTCTGCCCTTGTGCCTTAGAAGTGATTTTCCTTAGATTTTTCATTATTCTGTGTTTTAGTATTTGTACTAAAAGAAGAGATTTTAGGGTCTGAATATGCACTGATAACATTTTAGGTCCAAGCTGTCTTGTGGTATCTGGGAGGAGGTTTTTTCCTAGAGCGTAGGGTGAAGTCTCTGGAATGTTACAGAGCTATAATCAAATGTGTAGTTCCAGTTACTCAATACTCATCCATAATTGAAAGGTACATATTCTGAAGGAGGCTAGATGGAGGAAAGCAAGAATGAGAAGGCAATAAGGATGAAGGTATTTTGACATACCTGTTCCCCTTTTCATATCTTCTAGAGAGGGGCTCCCACCTTTTTCATAGAATGGTGGAACTTAAATAATTTTATTTGGCCTCATATTTCTATATTTTTTACAAATTAAAAAAAAATGAATGGGACCCAACGACCAAATGCTCTCAGGAGCAGTTAAAAAAAAGGGGAATCAGAAAAAAGAAAAAGAAAAAAAGGGGGGGATCAGATCTAAATGCCCAAGCTAAAGTTAACAGCAATGGAGTCAAGAGGGAGGCCCAAACTATAACAAGCTAAACACTAACTGACCTGCTAAAATGGTATTCCAGAGGGTGAGGGGTAAAGTTTGGAATGCATGCTGAGAACTATAGTGGACAGAGGTCAATACTGAAGGTGGGAATGGCTCTATCATAACTATCACTGTATGCCTTAAATACAATTGTGAAAGATTTTTAATTCACAGTAGTGTTAATTAAATTAAAAAATAAAATAATTTAGAAGAGGCAATCATCATCATTAGCTGAATCTGCAGTGTCCCCAGTTAGTAGCAGTTTTATGAAGATGTGTTTGGCAGATATTAGATGTCCATGACTATGGTTCAGGTTAAAAAGATTAGAGTGTTCCAAAATGCCTCTGAAACTAGAACTTGTGAATATTTCATGTGTGTATACGTATTGGAGATTGAAATGTCAGTAATATGGTACATACCTTGTTTATTTCTCAAGCCTAATAATAATGTAATCCATGTTCAGTGAACTTTGCATGTCTACTTGTGTTGAGCAGAGATTGGTACAAGAATATAGTGTGGTCTCTTGATTCTTTATAGTTCTATATTCTGTTATTGTAACACATGGCCATCTCATTTTTATTTTATTAGTTTGCGTCCTTTGTGGCTATATCTAATGATGTCAAATTTATCTTTTTGTAGAAGTTTTAAAATTCCTAAAATGTTCTTTGTTCAGTATAGTATTTATCTTTTTTATTACCTATGCACAATATGCACATAAAAACTTTGTTTCATTTATTTCCATTCTTTTATTTTCTTTCTTCTTAAAAGTTTGAAACTGTCCCTGAGGATGATTTGGGTTGGAGTATAGGGATAATGAAACATTTCTTGCATGTACCTGATCTACAATCACTCTCTCAAACAATATGGTCCCTTTGGGATCACTTCTATTGTCCTGGAAGCTTCTCTGCATGTCCAGGCATGATATGTGGTACCTATTAAACATGGCCTGAGAGGCTCTGGTAGTCCATTACATGACAAAGTTCAAGCATAATCATATTCTGGGGACTAACTACTGAAGCACAAATCTCAGAATGATTTGGAATGACCTTCACACCCCCTGAGCTTCACTGGACACCAACTCCAACTCTCCAAACAATTTAGAGCTGAATGAAATATTATAAAGCTGAAAACTAGATTGGGAAGGAAAGGTTGAAAATATTAAGAAACCACATTACCTAACAGACTTATATTTAAAAGAGCAGAAACATTACTTGATAGTTCCTTTGCAGATCTTGAGGAAGTATGTGTTAAGGACTACTCAGGAGGAAATTTACAATTTACACCGGCACCCACAGGATTGCAAACTACCTGGCTCTTATGTTCTTCTTTTCCATTCTTTTACTTATTTTTTATTTTTAGTAATTTTATTACTATTTACCTGGAAACAGGTATATTATGATCAACTATGCCAACTATATGATACATTGATTTATATTGATTTATATTAAAGATGCATTATATTAAATGCATTATATTAAGATGATTATATTAAAGATGCATTTTAGTGGTCTCTTTTTCCTCTAAGGACTCACCTTGGGGATGTGGATGGATAGTATAGTGGGTATGGTTCTTGCTTTGCACAAACCCACTTGGGTTCCATCCCCAGCATTCAATATATATATATTGAATATATTCTCAGAATTTATATATATATACATGTATATATATATATATATATATATATATATATATTCTCAGGATTTATTCCTGAGTGCAGAACCATTGCAGATTTGGATATTTTGTATATGTCTCCCATGCCCCAGAAAAACTTTGTGAGACTTGGTGAAAAGAAATAATCTGGTTATTATGGTTTGAGAATATTTTATTCATTAAAGTATCTTTAATATTATTATGAATCATGGTACTATTTTAATTAAAATTAGAAACTATTTTCTGGTCATTGTGGAAACATGATGGTTCTCTATGACACAAGTAAACTATCTTCCAATCTACCTGATTATTTCTTTTCTCTAGAAAGACTGACCTTAAATCAGCTGTAAAACTAGAGAATTTTATTATTATAATGTCATGCTTTGTAAAATTTTTGCTGTATATCCAAGTAACTTGTAGTATAACATTAGACTCTTTGAGTTTTTTTTTATTTTATTTTTCAATTTAATTCTCTCCCTTGTTGTCCAAGAAACTATTCTGCATAGATTTTTTTAAATTCTGCATATTAAAGCACTCTTCTCAATGTTAGCAAATGACCTTAATTTCTTTGCAACACAAAATAAATCCTTAGATAAAAATTTCCAAGCTACACTATTAACTGCTATTTCAGTTTTTAATATTGTAGTCACTCAAATAAGAATCATTTTTATTTCACATTGCATTTTACTTTTTACTTTTACAAGGACTATGGCTTCTATTTTATTTTCACTGCTACTCATCTACTGATTACTTCAATGCCCCTGCTAAATAACCTCTTCTTTTCGTATTTTTCTCCTTAAATGGTGTTTGTCTACAGTTTCTATCTACATTTTTGTAATATATAACTCTCCTAGTCTCTACAAGAAAACTCTGCTTATACATATTAAAACTGAGTTTTATAGAGATGCCCACATTTTAATGCACTGTCACCTCACCTATTCAAAATTGATATCAAATTCTTTCTAAAATGCATTCTTTTGAAATTGCCTTGTAATCAAATGCAACATCATGTATCAATGTGTATAACTTAGCAATAGAAATATCATGTCCGTCTTTCAGTTTTCTCAGTAACTGCACTTTCACTGCAAGATCTATCTCTTAAAAAGCTCCTGTCTGCCTTATTTGCTCCTATTCTCTTCTAACACACTCCTGAGAAACATAATTTTCATCTTCTACTTATGGAGTTAAACTTCCTTAAAAACCTCAGGACCACAAAATTTACTTTGTTTGCCAGCAATTGAAGAGGCACGACTAGTGATCTATCTTTCATCAAATTTGGTTCAGCATATTTAAAAATATCTATACAATAGTTTTCTTATTTTCTTTTTGGTTTTTGGGCCACACTCGGTTAAACTCAGGGTTTATTCCTGGCTATGCACTCAGAAATCGCTCCTGACTAAGTGGGTCATATGGGACTCGGGGGATCTAACCCAGGTCTGTCTTGGATCAGCCATGTACAAAGCTAGCGCCCTACAATTCACTATCACTCCAGCACTATACAATAGTATTTTTTATAATATAATTTTTATTTTGATCATAGTGGCTTACATATTGTTGACAATAATATTTTAGGTATATATTTACATAAAATCAGGGGGGATTCCCATCCCCGAATTGTCCTCCCTACACCTCCGTTTTTGTCCTACCTCCCATTTCCTCTTCCCTCCCCCCCAGGGAGGCTAGAATATGTGGTCCCCTCTGTATCTAACTTACTACTTAGTAGTCTTGTATTTTTTTAAAGTGTACTTGAATAAACTATATTTATAGTTTACTAAACTAACTTCCTTCTTTCCTCCCTCCTTTTCTCACTTCTTTCCTCCCTCCCTTCCTTGTTTTTACCCGTCTTTCCTTCCTACCTTCTGCTCCGTTCTTCCTCTATCCTTCCCTCCCTCCTCAATCCTTCCCTCCCTTCCACCATTTCTTCCTCCATTCCTTCTTTTCTCCCTCCTTCCTTCCTCCCTTCCTTCTTCCTTTCTTTCTCCCTCTCTTCCTCCATCCTTCCTTCCTCCCTTCTTTCTTCCTTTCTCCCTCCTTCCTTTCTACCTTCTTTCCTTCCTTTTCCCTTCTTTCCTCCCTTTCTCCATCCCTTCCACCAATTCTTCCTTCATTCCTACATTTCTTCCTTTCTTCCTTCCTTCCTCCCTCCTTTCTTCTTCCTACCTTTCTTCCTTCCTTCCTCCATTTCTTTCTCCCTTCCTTTCTTCCTTCCTTCCTCCCTTCTTTCTTCTTCCTACCTTCCTTCTTCTCTTTCTCCCTCCCTCATTTTCTCCCTCCCTTCCTTCCTTCCTTTCTACATCCTCCCTCGTTTTCTTCCTTCCTAACTTCCTTCCTCCATCCCTTCCTTCCTTTCTTTCTTCCTTCCTTCCTCCCTCCCTCCCTTTCTTCTTTATTCCTTCCTTCTTTCCTCCCTCCCTTCCTTTTCTCCTTCATATTCTTCCTTCCTTCCTCTCTCCTTCCCTCCCCTTCTTTCCTTCCTTTCTTCCATATTTCCTTCTTCCTTCTATTCTTCCTATCTTTTTATTCTCTTTGAGATAGAAACACACCTGGTTATTCTTGGGAATCACTCATATGCTGTTAAGGAAGGCATGTTATACCAAGGAGTCTAAACTATGCTAGCATATATGCAAGATATGTCACCCACTGATCAAGTCCCAAGCCAGAAAACTCACAAATGTCTTTCTTTTTTTACATTATATGCTTTTTTTCTTTTCAAGCATATGCTATTGTGTCTTTAAAACTTTATTTTATATAAGTTAATTATTTCCATTAATATTTCCTTCAGTCCATACTTAGTAAAATTTGTGTGAGAGGGTCATCTTGTGTGAAAGTACTTGTATGAGAGTGTTTTGCTGTGTACCTCAAAAGTACTTTAGATTGCTTTATCTTAAAAGCAATGTCTCTTTCTGTTATTTTTTGGACCACAACTTTGTATAATGTATTATAATATATAAATTTAAAAACAAAATAAATATATAGTGCCAAATAAAATAGATGCTAATAGAACAATATCAAAACATAAAGTAATACATGTTGCAAAATAGCAAAGAATGAGATGGACTTCTTAAAGCCTTAGAGGATAAGAAAAATGGAAGTATAAATGAAAGAACATAAAAATCCAACCTGATCTCCCATATGAAATGATCCAGGATTATAAAGAGTGGAATCACATTAAAATTACTGAATGAAAGAAATTTTCAACCTAGATATCACTATCCAGCAAACCTATCACTTATATTGGTGGGAGGGATAAAATCCCCAAGATATTCACTAATGTGAATGGGACTGATTTTTTATTTCTGTGGGTGGCTTTTGTATCTTAGGCACTATTTTCTTTGAGGTACAGAAGCTTCTCTGCTTAATATATTCCCATCTGTTTATCTCTGCTTCCAACTTGTTTGAAGAGTGCTGTTTCCTCCTTGAAGATGTCTTTAGTTTCAGTGTCATATAGTGTTTTACCTATGTGTTTAAATACCTTATGGTTTCAGGCATGATGTTAAGGTCTTTAATCCATTTGGATTTGATCTTTGTGCATGGTGTTAGATTGGGGTCTGATTTAGCTTTTCTGCAAATGGCTAACCAGTTGTGCACTTGTTCAAGAGACTTTTCTTGCTCCATTTTGGATTTATTTTTGGGGGGTTTTCGGTCACACCCATTTGATGTTCAGGGGTTACTCCTGGCTATGCGCTCAGAAATGCCCCTGGCTTGGGGGGACCATATGGGATGCTGGGGGATTGAACTGCGGTCCTTCCTTGGCTAGCGCTTGCAAGGCACACACCTTACCTCTAGCATCACCTCACTGGCCCCTGATTTCTTGCCCCTTTATCAAAGATTAGTTGATTGTATGCCTGGGGAACATTCTCTGAATACTCAAGTTTATTTCACTGATCTGAGGATCTGTCTTTATTCCAATACCATGCTGTTTTGATAACTATTTCTTTGTAGTGCAGTTTAAAATTGGGGAAAGTAGTGCCTTCCATATAATTTTTCCCAAGTATTGCTTTAGCTATTCTTGGATGTTTTTTGTTCCAAATGAATTTCAGAAGTGTTTGATCCACTTCTTTGAAAAATGTCATGGGTATCTTTAGAGAGATGGCATTATATCTGTACAATGCTTTTGCGAGTATTGCCTTGTTAATGATATTACTCCTGCCAATCCATGAGCAGGGTATGTGTCTCCATCTCCTGTGTCCTCTCTTATTTCTTGAAGCAGGCTTTTGTAGTTTTCTTTGTATAAGTCCTTTACCTCTTTAAGTTGACCCCAAGATATTCACTAATGTGAATGGGATTGATTTTTTAATGTCCATTTCTTCTCTATCATTATTAGTATATAAGAAGACCATTGACTTTTGCTTGTTAATTGTGTAACCTGCCACTTTGCTATATGAATCTATTGTTTCTAGAAGCCCACAGTATGGGAAACTATTCACCCAATACCTATCAGACAAAGGTCTAACATAAAAAATATACAAGGTGCTGTGCTGACAGAACTTAATAAGAAAAAAGCATATAAACCCATCAAAACTGGGGAGAAGAAGTGAAAAACATTTCCTCAAAGAAGAAATACAAATGGCCAAAAGACAGTTGATAAAATGTTCCACATCACTAATCATCAGGGAGATGCAAATCAAAACTACAATGAAGTACCATCTCACACCACAGAGAATGGCACACATCACAAAGAATGAGAACAATTAGTGCTGGCAGGGATGTGGAGAGAAAGGAACTCTTATCCACTGCTGGTGGGAATGCCATCTAGTACAGCCTTTATGAAAAACAATATGGAGATTTCTCAAAAAACTGGAAATTGGGTTCCCATTTGATCCAGCTAATCCACTCCTAGGGATATACTCTAGGAACACAAAAATACAATGCTTGTAATCACGGTGCTTAAATAAATATTTATCTCAAAATAAGTTTCAATAGCTTCTATGCTTCCTCATTACGCCTGATGTGCTCTGAGAACTTGGATGAGATTCTTTCCTTTTGTAGCATCTCAACTTGGCCCGTTTGTTTCAGTCTTTGGGTTTGCACTGAAGGACCTCCCAGGGCCACAGTTCTTTGACTCAGCTTGCTCTTAAAACTGTCATTAGCTAAGGCTGGGACAGGCCCATGTGTCTTTTAGATCTGTTTGGGGCCAGCTCACGTCAGAAGCCTTGCCTGAGGTGACTCTCAGTATAGCTTTAATTGCCCATTGCCCCATTAACTTCTGAGTCATCACCTCGTATTTTTCCAGGCTGCTAATAGGCAACGGAGCTAGTTTCCTGATGAAGCTGTATTTTATTAGAAGAGCTGCACGTCTGTAGAAGATTCTGGAACCCCAAGATTTCCAAGTTATCCTAATTTCTCTACTGTGTTTAGCTTCCAGTGCCAGCCAGCTGGTTAGGACCAAAAAAACTCTTAATACCTCTTCACCTCCCTCTCCCAGCACAGTGTCTTTGTATTTGTTAATTCTTTGTACTTTCTCTTTTGGAACATCCTGTGATATTAAGCAGAGAGTTTTCTTTTTACTTTCTGGCTATATTAAAGAATATATTTGCTACTTCTGGTTTGTCAATTTTGCTACTTAGTATAGATAAGCAGGCCCCTTTCTTTAACATATTTTATTTATATTTATTTATGTATTAATTAATTAATTAAATCTAAGTGCCACTTCTCAGCTGCTGTCCTCAATGGTTACTCCTGGCAGGTTCTGGGACTATTTGGGATACTGGGATAGTTCCCAGGTTGGCTTCATGCAAGGTAAATGCCCTATCAGCTGTGCTATGTCTCCAATCCTGTCAACATCTTACTAGGTATAGTTCATGCAAAATCTCCCAAGATTATGTGGTCCAAGTACTACAAACATACTATATTGAATGCTGTCTTCTGATTTGTGCTTTGTACTCACCTCATAAAATAATGAATATACTATAAAGCCTTAGATTGCCTACATAGGTTTATTTCAATGTTTATTGCTTCTTCTATGTTCCACTTTTTCCATTCAGTTACTGTAATGTGTTTGGGGTCATAAAGTATAGCAGTAACATTCAGATTACATCTTTTGCTCACTTGTGAGGATATGTGGGAGGTCTAGGGTAAAAGTTATTTCTGCAGCTCAAGGCAGACCTCTCATATCCTAACAGAGAGCACCATGATGCATTTGATGTGTGTCTCCACAAGAAAGCTGAACTACCCATAAGGCAAACAATGAAAGCAATAGACATGGAGATGACAAATTTAAGAGGTTACTATTCCATCCTGGGTTTAACATGGGCTTATGGGTGTGGATTTGACTTTATTCCCATAGTTTTTAATTTCACTGTAGACTCATAAATTATACAAATAGTAGAATTCATAGACCCTACCACTGCTCAGACATCGACCTGCTCAAAAGAGACTTCCCTTAACACTGAGAAGACTTAACAACAACAACGACCTGCTTACAGGACAGGGCTTCCTGATTTGCCCTTTAATGGTGAGGTGAAACGAGAGGACGCTCCACATCCTGACTTCAATGTAGGATATGCAGATTCCAGGATCTTTAATACAGAAACATGATACCAACAACAGAGACTGTGTGAAGTGTGTTGGCACTATGGACAATGTCTCGGATTGGACGATCTAACTTGCCTGGAGCCTAGAGTTGGTCTTATGCCAGGAAACTTCAGGGGTAGGGTCTCTTTGTATTTAGGCCAAGGTTATTCCTTTCCATGCCCCTCATATTTTGGTGGGCCTATGCAAACAACAATTGCCACTCTAACACCGTTTTAACTGTGCTCCTTTGACTCTAATCCTTAAAAAAAAAACACTTAAAATTTGAGGTTAACTTAAGCTAAAATGCATGTACGTGGAAATGTAAAAAATACTATGCCTCTAATGTTTAAGGAGTTATGTAAGTTTTATGGCTTTAGATTGTCTTGTGTGCTTTTAAGAAATATTATAATGTGTTACAATCTGGGGACTTGAGGGACAAAATAACTGTACATGGATTCAGTTTTATTTATCTTAACGTTCTTTGGCTGAAAGTTCAAAGTTAAGATATCAGCAAGGGGACTTCTGAGAATTATGTTATGGGTGATTGTCCTTCCACTGTAACTTTACCTTGTCCTCTTTCTTTGTATCTTTGTTCTCATAATTAAAAATAAAAAAATTAAAAAAATATAAAAAAATAGTATAATTCAGGAGGCAAATAAATGTTAATTTAATATTTTTCTATGTTAATCTGATTACTTTGTTAACATAGTGTGATAATATATAGAGCTATTTGTGATTGAATCTTATATAGCTTTTTGTTTGTTTGTTTGTTTGTGTTTTTGGCCACACCGTGTGACGCTCAGGGGTTACTCCTGGTTATGTACTCAGAAATCGCTCTTGGCTTCGGGGACCATATGGGATGCCAGGGAATCGAACAACAGTACCTCCTAGGCTAGCACGGGCAAGGCAGATGCCTTATCACTCTGCGCCACTGTGCCGCCCCCCTAGCTTATTTTTATATAGCTAAGCAAAAATGGTAAATATTTTAATATATTACATGATACAAATTTGGATATTTTAAGGGGATATTGAAGCTTCAAAAAGGTAGGATATAGTTGTTTGATATTAATCCAATATACACATGTAAATAATTGCAAGAAAGATGAACTATTTCCATATTGCTAACTACTTTCTTTCTTTTTGTGATTCACATTTATCCATCATGCAATTACATGGTTCCGACTTAATTAAACCTACTTTTTTCTTTAAGATCTGTAAAGATATTCAGGTACACAAAGTGATTATTTTTCTCCCAGTCATAGAATTAATATAATAAACTCTAGTTTCTTGAATCGGTTAAAATTTAATGAAAAAATAACCTTTAGTTCACATTACTGCAGACTCTTTTTTGCTTATAAGCACGGCCACTCTATTGCTCAGAGCTTAATTTATAAGGCCTAAAAAACTTGGAATATCTCCTTTGCATGTAAATAAACTAGAATTTGCCTGGATAGGATGCATCCCAGTAATTTTCTGTGAAATAGTAACTGATTAAATTTCAAGTGTCCAACCACTTTTTTGGTCCATTACATCCTGGGACTAATTCATGAGAATTAAATGATACATTAACTTATAGGTCAAAGTCAAATGTTCTTCCCCCAGGCTGAAATTTTTGTTCAAACTAAACTTGCCATTTGGCTTAAAAATAGAGCTTTCTTCTGGTATTTTAGCAGATTGACGCCAAATTCTAGTTCAGTGGTAACCAAGATATGTCCTTCCACATAGTGGCACATTTTAACTTTCCTCTGGAAGGAACTAGCAATCAAATTGACAGGGATAGTGGTATTTTTCATAATCAACAAGATTCCCATATCCATGTCATTTAATAGATTTCAAACAATTTACATCACGATATATATTTAACTTATATATAGTCACACAATTATATAATTGCAATATTTTAGAGTAATATCTATTGAGTCATGTAATTGGGAAAAACAATGGTTAGCCAACAAGCAAAATTTTAAAAATAAACTGCATGTTATTTCAAAAATGCTTAAGGCATTCATTTGGATATATTAAAATGTATCAACAGGTTACAAATAATACAGTCATAAAAAGGTCTGTTGAAGTCTCATGTGTATACGTTTTCAATGTTTTATGGTATCTATTAGCTAAGAGAATCATAGACCTAATATTTTCCAATTAGATGATTAAATTCCTAAATACTATCTTTTATTTTAAATACTAGGGAAAATTTGTTGCTTTATAGTAGGACAGAATAGCATTTTTTGCCAACATGGAGTTAGTATTTCCAAGTCACATTGACTTTATTTTCTCCTCTAAAAAATGCATACTTTTTAAGATTAATTCAGCTGTTCATTGTGATTTTGATATTCAGTGATAAATTTCCCTTGCACAAACTATCTCCCATTTGTTTTAACCCTTGTTCTGCAATTTTACATTCTCTTCAAAACAATAATGTTGATAGTCAACGTTCCATATATTATTCACTTATTTGAATTTTTCAGTCAATATAACTTGAAAAAAATCGAATGAATAAAGATAAAAATGTGTTCATTTATCTTTGATTTCTCAATTACTTACTTCTCATGCTAAATTCAAGTTTAACTGGCACTATGATTGTTTCTTTGAAAATAAACTAAAGCTTAGAGCATCACACTTTATGAAAATTATTCTGTCTCAGAATAACATCTATGCATTGTAGATGCATGTTTTGTCATGCATTTTGAAAGTAAGTAAATTCCTAGATGTGATTATTCATAATAGTGGAAGTTATCTCTTTTTCTCTTCAAGATAATTCTGAGTACATTATGGTAGAGGCAATGCTTTTTGTTTGTGTGTTTGTTTGGGGGCCACACCCAGTTCTCAGGGGTTGTTCTTGGCTCTGCATTAAGAATTGCTCCTGGCAGATTCAGGAAACCTTATGGAATGCTGGGAATCAAAACAGGGTCAGACACACTCAAGGTAAAAGCCCTACCCACTGTACTATTATTCTAATCCCCAAAATGCACTGTATATCCCAGTACCAATTTCTTTTGTACCAACAAAGGTATATTTATGGGTTTCTGATGACTGGCAGTAGAGGGAAATATATTCAAGTATATTTTCCAGATTGATACATTGAATATTCATGTATTAGCTGAGAATTGACCAAATACATATTTACCCCAATAAAAAAAAGTAGAGGATTTGTTTATTATTGGTGAGAAAAAACATTCCTAGTGATTAAATGGTGAAAAGTTTATAGTGCTGATAAAATTACAAGTATAATTTTGTATTTTGTGAAATAAGTTTAATTTCTGTTGGCTTAGTATTCAAGGAAAGAAATGTGTATGAGAATATTTTAACCCTTTTTATTGTTGTTGTTATTGTTTTGCTATATCTTGTTTCTGGGGCAGGGAGCACAGCCTGCATTTCTCAGGTTCACTCTTGGCTCTGTATTCAGAAATCACTCCAGCAGACTAGGGTCACTATGTCTGGGATGCTAGGGAATTGAACTATGTGTCAATTAGCTATGTGGAAAGTGCATATGTGGCTTTTTTAGTGTACTATGTGTCTGGTTCAAAATATTAGAAAAATAATTATAGAGTCTACAGTTATAATAGATTAGTGTGTTTAATTTTATCATACTTATTATTCTAGAGGAACAACAAATAAGGACAATATTAATAACTGCCATGATAATTATGATGATAATGAAGGTCATAGGTGATGAGGAATAATTAAAGCTGTTAAGTTTTAAACATATGTTGCTCAGACCTTATTAAATTGTTTCGACTCTATTTCTGTAATTAGTAGTTTGAATCATAACTAATAAAATTTTAAAAAATTGAATTTTTAAAACATTACAAATTATTTAAAAAATAAAAAATTGAATATTAAAAATAAATTGTCCTTGTCCTTTGTTTTTGGTCTCTACCTGACAACACTCAAAGCTAACTTTTCTTTCTGTGCATAAAATCACTCTTGGCTAGCTTGGTGGCAGGAGGAATACATGGTTTGGAAGATCAAACCCAAGTCAGCTGTGTGAAAATCAAGTGCCCTACCTGTTGTACTACTTCTCCAACTCCTTAAACTAAAATTCTACATCTTCATTTATTAATAATGTTTGGTAAGGGATTAAAACCAAATAATCTATTATTTATTTCAATATTAGAGACTACAGACATGCAATAAACTTGCTTCTATTCACTTAGCTGAAGCAAATATACATTATTTAACTATCCTATCCTAATCATATCATATAAAATATAAGAAAACATAAACATGTGTGAAATGGACAGTTGTAATTTATTATAATATAGAATGTATGGAATGATGTCTCATTTTCTACTTGAATATTGCTAAAAGTAATTATTAGAATTGAAACGGGTCAGAGTGGGGTGCAGACAGGCAGTAGGGCATATGCCTTGCACTTGCCAACCTAGGACTGATCGTGGTTCAATCTCCTGGCATCTCATATGTCCCCTAAGGAAGGGGCGATTTCTGAGAGCATAGCCTGAGTGTCACTGGCTGTGCCCCCCAACAAAAAAAAAAGAATAGAATTGAAACAAAGAAGGAGAAATATATTTTTGAAACGAGTACATATTATAGGAAAGATAATATAATGAATGTAATTTCATTTCACATAAATTGTGTTCATCATTGCTACTTTGAAAATATCAATTGTAAGAAAAATATTACGGAGAATGTGAAAATAAAAATGGTAATTTTTTATGCAACCATCACATTGCAGTAGTAGTTCTGATAAACAAAATTTTGTTGGTTCTCTTGAGTGAGAGAATTACACAATACCAACATAAATTTAGTTTGTATTTAAGATAATGAATGAAGAAGGAATATACAAAAACCTCTGATAGGTCAATATATACCTCACATATAATGGGAATAAACAATTAAGAGGAAAAGCTAAGAACAGGGTACATTACATATACACATGTATATATGTGTGTGTACATATATGTTCATATATGTATGTATGTTTTATATGTGTTACATAAATATGTGTGCATTTCATTGCATAGGTGTTTAGAACAGTGAGAGAATGAACACAATGTAGACATTAAAGATCTCATGAATTACAAGACAACAAAAGTTAGTGCAATTTTCTTGGATTGACAGATGATGCCGATTTGCAAATATCATCTGGAAACAAAAAAATGAGACCCACTGTGCACAGTGATAGTAACAGTCAAGAGGCAGCTAGATTTGAATTCTCAAATGTAGAGATTTCTGTTTCTGTCGCTATAGTCCACAGAGTTTTAACTACATGAGCTGTGAAATAAGGAGCTATTAAATAAAAGAGCTACAACGAAACATCTGGGATTTGGGTGCTAATTTTAAACGCTGTCCACAAGTACCCAGACTTCAGCTGGTTATGCTCTAACAAGTTTGGCCCCCGAATGTGTGGCAATCAACATAACTCTGATAGTTTATTTTTATTTTTAATCAATATCTTTATTTAAGCACCATAATTGAAAACAAGTTTGTAGTTGGGTTTCAGTTACAAAAAGAACACCCCCCCCTTTATCAGTGCAACTTTCCCACCACCAATGCCTCCCATCTCCCTTCTCCACCACCCTTGCCTGTATACTAGAGAGACATTCTACTTCTCTCACTCATTGATATTGTCATGAGTGTAGTTATTTCTCTAACTGAACTCACTACTCTTTGTGGTAAGCTTCATATTGTGGGCAAGTGATTCCAGTTCTCTCTATTGTGTCTGTGTATTATTACAATAATGTCTTTTATTTTTCTGTAATACCATAGATGAGTGAGACTATTTTGTTTCTATCTCCTTCTGACTTATATCACTCAGCACCCCAAACCACAGCACTATGCAAGTTTATAAACATATTTTGGAGATTAAGACTTTCATAAGGATAACAGCCCAATGCATAGAAGAGATGGAACTTTCTCCCATGATATTGTGCTGAAAGACTGACAGGACCTAGTTTGGCATGGTGGATGTTGAGTTTCTAGGGCCATACATTCAGCTCTATTTCTTGGCTAAGAACTAAGTCCTTCCCCGAATCCATGATACATTCGGGTTATACTTTTGGAATTGAGGGTTTTCTTGTGTTCATAAATTTAATATCTTTCTATTATTTTCTCTCATTGAAATTTCTTCAGGTTATTTCCTTGTGATGTTTGTAAAAGTGACTGAGTTTGATATGGGCACACTTACAACTTCTGGAGCGATACTTATATGATTTTCTTCATAAGCACAGTAAAATTTGGGAACATTAGAAAGGGAATTCCTCTGGCCTCAGAGATGCAGTTTCTCCTCCCTTGAAGCATACTGTCTTGGGTGTAACTATTGGCTCTGTTTGTGCTTTTACTTTCCCCTAGATCTTTTTATGATGTCTGGAAGTTTTCTGCTTCATCATGGATGATAAAATCAGGCCTCTGTGCTAGTGATCTTAATAATATTTACTCACATCATAGGATGGAGTCTTTCTTTGCTGTTCCAGAAATTCTGTCCCATCACTGTTGTTTTAATTAGTCTTCTGTAGTTGGTGGTCTTGGTTTTTTCAGCAATTATGTTTCCAGAAGTTCTGCTTAGATAAAGTTGTCTCAGTCAGACCTCTGGCATTAGAGAGGTTTGTTGTTGTATAGATCATAGTCCAAAGCCTAGACTAGGGTCCCAGGATACGTTCTGCCCAGTCATGGTGGTCACAGTCAGTTTTCTGTGTTAGCGATCCTGGCTTTTGCACTGATCAAAGGATGATGTGTCATCTGATTTCATCTTATTGTTAGGTGTTGAGATGAGACAACCAGAAGAGACCACTTATACTAGCAGCCCAGGGGGCAAAGGAGGGGCGATATGGGATGCATGCTGGGAACAGGGATAGAGAGAGGGCATTGGTGGTGGGAATGCCCCTGATTCAATGTCACTATGCACCTAAAATACTACTGTGAGTGATTTGTAATCCACTTTGGACAAAATAAAAATTACTAATAAAAATATTGATTTATTGACATTTAAAAAAAGAAAAAGAAGACATCTGAAAATAAGGCCTAGCACATCTTTGGGATCAGATATTAATATGTCTTATTTTCAGGGAAACAGGGTAGCAGCAGATTTGTCTTTATTTATTTTTTTTTTGAAAAATTTTCTGGATGGGGCCACTCTGCTGTGCTCAGGGCTTAGTCCTTTCTCTGCCTTCAGGGATTACACATGTCTGGGCTTAGGGGACCAAATGAAATGGCAAGGATTGAATTCAAATTTTCATTATGCAAAGTAAGTGCCCTTCTCTCTGGACAACTGCTCTGGAACCACAGAACAAAAACTTCAGGGGAAAAACTGAAGCTCCCCTCTAAGTGTTTATCCATGTGTCAAAGATTCTGTACCCTGCCTTTCTGTTTCCACCCCCTTGACAATGGTGTCATTCCCTGAGTACAAAACACACAGTTAGTAGGAGGAGGATGCCTACTTCTAAGCTTGCTGATTCTAATTCGAAGTCTAGAGCATATTCGAGAGTTAAAAAAAATAAACTACCTTGAACCATGGATAAAAAACCTTTTATTCATGGAACAATTTTTTTCAAGAAATTACATGTTTTCTTTTCTATAAACGCAAAGATTTAAATGTTATACCAGAACTATGCTTGCTTGTTTATTTGTCTTTATTCATTCATTCATTTCAGGAGTCAGGTCTGATGAGAAATGAAGTACTTCAATGTCAGGATGCCTCTTTATGTTGTATGTATACATAACCAAATATCTTAAAGAAGCAAGTTAGATTTTTCAGCAATTGAAACTAGAATTATATTTTGTATTCAGAATTTATTGATAAAGAGCCATCTAAGTTATATTAAAATATTTTAAGAAATGGGCAGAGCGGTAGCCAATGGTATGACATTTGCCTTGCATTTGGCTGACCCAGGGCAGACACAGGTTCCATCCCCGGCATCCCATATGGTCTCCGAGGCTTCCAGGAGCGATTTCTGGGTGCAGTGCCAGGAGTAACCCCTGAGCACTGCCAGGTGTGATTCAAAAATTTAAAAAAAAACTTTTATATTATATATATATATAATTGTGTGTATGTGTATATTCATATAATTTTGTTTTGTTTGTTGTGTGTCACTCACATTCCTGATAAGGAATCTAGGAAGATCCTTTAACTCAAGGCCATACATGTTTTATATTTATTCCAACTATTGGCCTGCCAGGGTCAAATTCCATCCCTTCATGCAATGAGGATTGAAGATGATGTTCCTCTCAGCTGATAATCATGGTCCCAAGCTGATTATCAGAGACATTTTATTCCATTCCTAGACTGTTTACATAGGACCAGAGCAACTGGGATACCTGCAAGGTGCCAAGTCATAGCAGAACCAGGAGAGATTGTGGTATAAGGGAGAAGATAAGCATAAATATTGGGGCTTAGGAATACCTCACAGTAAGTTATTAACCGTAGTTACTATTATGAGGATATAGTGTTCCTCATTGCGCTGTCCTTCATTTATAGATTGGTCTCTCTCATTCTCTCTCTCTTTCTCTCTTTCTATCTATCTATCTATCTATCTATCTATCTATCTATCTATCTATCTATCTATCTATCTATCTATCTATCATCTGAAGCTTTTTGACTCAAGGAAAAATATATATTATATAAAATATAAAAGTAATAATCCTTTAATAATACTCCCAAATTTGTATGAATGAGGTTGATATAAGAACTTTACTAGAGAAAGAACTATAAAATTATAATATTCCTAAGTACAAAAAAATGAAGCAAAATACCAAAATTTATAAAAATGTAAATTATAAGTGTCAAGTTTTTGTTACTACAGCTATACATTCTATACTGCTCAAATATCCTATTTTTTGTATATAATTATATAAATTTCTTGTTTATTCATTCATTCAAGTACTAAACCATTGTCAGGTTTGGATCATTAGGTCATTATTTTATAATAAAATTAAAAACATGAAAATTTCAACCACTATTTGCTTGTAATTCTTCTACCTTCCTCACTAATTTTCTGAAATTTGATACTAAAAGTTTCAGTGATGGAGACTTTCCTTAATTCTTTGAACTAAAGATGGTAGAACATTCTAATTTTTACAGGAGCAGGTTATATTTGATCACCTGAATTAATGTTCCAGTAAATGTGTGCCGCATATAGATACATGCTTTTATAGGTATCATTTTCAACAAAGGTGAGTGCTATTAAATAATATAGAATAACCTTGAAGATTTATTTTTCCATTGACCTTTCTGATGATAGCATTGGTTTTATAAAATTTTTGTTGCCTCTTTTCTAACTTCCTAATCTTGTGAAATATTAGATTGAAAGTGTTAATAAAATTTGTTCTAATATAGCAACCGTGTTAGGCAATACAGACGAAAGATAATTTCCAATTAGTTGTGACATAAGGATCACAGGCTGTTTTAATGAATACAAAGCATTGAGCTCTTGGGAGCAGTTTTAAATGCTGGATTTCACCTAATGCCCTTTCTTATATAAAAAAATAACAGTTAAAAGTTATTTTGTTTTACTGTTAGGTTTTATTTATGGTTAAGTTTACATTGAATTATGTCATCACTATAAGGTGAAATTTATACTGC
Organism: Suncus etruscus; assembly: GCF_024139225.1. Taxonomy (NCBI): domain Eukaryota; kingdom Metazoa; phylum Chordata; class Mammalia; order Eulipotyphla; family Soricidae; genus Suncus; species Suncus etruscus. The sequence continues at coordinate 2,097,810 of NC_064854.1, forward strand.
TTAGAGATTATTCTTCTAACATGGCACAAAACATGTCTAAATAAAATAAATCACACTCTGGCCTATCATAGTAGTACAGTGGGGAGGTGGCTTGTATTTCATATGGTAGAGAGAATTCCATTTTATTCCCAGATCAAGGATTTATTCATGTTCACAAAAGTATTTAATATTTAGTCTGTTTCAAACAGAAAAACATGGTACAAATTTAAGAAATTAAAGTTGGGGCAGGAAGAGCTACTACAGTAGGTAAGAAGTTGTTTCACACACTCTTGACTGGTGTTCAATTCCATGGACTCCATATGGTTTCCGGAGACTGCCCAGTGTAATCCATGAGTGCAGAGCCAGGAGTTAGCCCTGTGCACACCAAAGAGTGATCCCTAAAGCAACTTTACTAACAAATTATATGGAAATAAGAATGTCAAACTAACTAAACAAAACTCACTAAATAAAAATGACTAAATAAATAAAAATAAGAATGTCAAACAGCTGTCTATATATTAGTATATAATTAAATAATTCAAAGTATAAAACAAAAATTATATGGATACCCTAAAATATAAATTGTTTTATTTCAATATACTTATATGATCACTAATTCTTTTCTCAATGTTCACCCAGGATACCCACAATCTACTTTGTTGTCACTGAATACTGTGTCTATGTCTTGAGAACTTTTTAAAATTTTCAAATATATTAACAGTTATTCTCTTTTTTCTTATTTTTATTAATATCTTTATTTAAACATCTTACAAATATGGTTGTGATTAGGTTTCAGTCATGTAAAGAACACCCCATTCATCAGTGCAACATTCCCAACACCAATGTCCCAAATCTACTTCCATCTCACCCCACACCCACCTGTACTTTAGACAGGCTTTCCAGTTCCCTCATTCACTTGCATGGTTATGGTAGTTCTCAGTGAAGTTATTTCTATAACTGCACTCACCATTCTTTGTGGTGAGCTTCATGAAGTGAGCTGGAAGTTCCAGCCCACCTCTCATTGTCTCTGAGGATTGTTGCAAAAATGACTTTTATTTTTCTTAAAACCCATAGATGAGTGAGATTATTCTACATCTATCTCTCTCCCTCTGACTTATTTCACTCAGCATGATAGATTCTATGTACATCCATGTATAGAAAAATTTCATGACTTCATCTCTCCTGACGGCTGCATAATATTCCATTGTGTATATGTAGCACAGTTTCTTTAGCCATTCGTCTGTTGAAGGGCATCTTGGTTGATTCCAGAGCCTGGCTATTGTGAATAGTGCTGCAATAAATATAGGTGTGAGGAAGGGATTTTTGTACTGTATTCTTGTGTTCCTAGGGTATATCCCTAGGAGTAGAATAGCTGGGTCGAATGGGAGCTCAATTTCCAGTGTTTGAAGGAATCTCCATATCTCTTTCCATAGAGGTTGAACTAGACGGCATTCCCACCAGCAGTGGATAAGAGTTTCTTTCTCTCCACATCCCTGCCAGCACTGATTGTTCTCATTCTTTGTGATGTGCACCAATCTCTGTAGTGTGAGATGGCATCTCATCATTGTTTTGATTTGCATCTTCCTGATGATTAAAGTTGAGGAGCTTTTTTTCATGTGCCTTTTGGCCATTTGTATTTCTTTTTTATCAAAGTGTCTGTTCATTTCTTCTCCCCATTTTTTGATGGGATTAGGTGATTTTTTTCTTGTAAAGTTATGTCAGTGCCCTGTGTACTTTGGATATTAGCCCCTTATCTGATGAGTATTGTGTAAATAGTTTCTCCCACATGGTGGGTGGCTCTTGTATTTTGGGCACTATTTATTTTGAGGTGCAGAAGCTTCTCAGCTTCATGTATTCCCATCTGTTTATCTCTGCTTCCACTTGTTTGGAAAGTGCAGTTTCCTCTTTGAAGATGCCTTTAGTTTCAATGTCATGGAATGTTTTACCTACATGTTGTTCTATATACCTTATGGTTTCAGGTCTGACATCAAGGTCTTTATCCATTTGAATTTTACCTTCGTACATGATGTTAACTGGGGGTCTATATTCACTTTTTTGCAAGTGGCTAACCAGTTCTTCCAGCGCCACTTGTTGAAGAGGTTTTCCCTGCTCCACTTAGGATTTCTTGCTCCTTTGTCAAAAATTTGGTGCTTGTATGTCTGGGGAACATTCAACAGTTATTCTTTATTTTAGATATTTTCTTATCCAGATTCACATACAATTTCCTTCTCTAATTTTCTTTTTTTTGTTGTTGTTGTTTTGTTTTGTTTTTGTTTTTGGGTCACACCCGTTGACACTCAGGGATTACTCCTGACTTGGAAATTGTTCTTGGAAATTTCTCCTGGCTTGGGGATCATATGGGACACTGGGGTATCGAACCTTGATTAGTCCTAGGCTAGTACAGTGCCTTACTGCTCGCGCCACTATTCTGGCCCCTCTTCTAATTTTCATTTGAACTATTTCTGATCATTGTGTGAAGAATAATTGCAATTGCCTCTGCTCCTGCCCTTTACTGGGAGAGAATTCCGGCCAGCAGCTTTCTCTCAACCAGGACAGAAGGCAGAAGGCAACTACAAATAATTCGCGAGTGTTAAGCTCTTTTGTGAACACCTAGAAAATTAAGCTGTAGAAGTTAGTAAAAGGCTCAGGGTGACGTATGCCAGTCGAGAGACTTTGTTAAGGGGAGAGCAGGGTTTTTATGCCCTGCTCCAGTGGGAGGAGTAGTAACATAGGATTGAAACATAAACCAATCAGATTTGTACAAGTACGACAATTTTAACCAATGGGAGCATAAATTCCTTTTTTGGTTTAGTGCGCATACTGCACATACACATTTTGATGGCGGGAAGGATAAGGAGGAACCTGGCAGGATGAGGGGAGGGGAAGCAAATTCTTAAACAAATAGCTAATTGATATTTACGCAAATACAATTTTTTGTTTAGCCTATTTTCCATTAGATCTTTCTTTTGTGCAAGCAATAAGGATCACAATTTAAACTTTACAAAAACATATCTATAACTACATGCTTGAGAGCAGGCACAAAAACAGATTCCATGGAAAGGTTAAGGAATCTGGTTAAGCCAGATTCTGTGTGCTAAGCTAAATTTATTTGCAGAGTTTCCTGTTGGCTCGGGGCTATGCAAACTTTGTGGCTATCAGGCAGGCGTGGAAAATTCATCCAGAGTTCCATTGAATCATGTGGGGTGCACAGTCACCCACAAATAATAATACATGTCTACTTCAAAAAGAATGACTAATCCCACAAGTTAGAAAAAATCTTTCAGCAACTTTATGATTGATTCCTAGGATCTGTATGGTTCATTGTACCTCTGCCATTGATTTATAAGATAGTCTATATCTAATGATTAATCTGTTCCTTCTCTTCAAATGAGACTTTCTTTACAATCTCTCTTTTTTAATTTACTTCATTAAAACTCTGTGGTTAAAAGGTTGTTTAAAATACAGTTGCTTTTGTCTTCACAGTTATAAAGTTGTTCAAGATGGAGTTTCAGTCATATAATGTAAAACAACCTTCACCTGTGTACGTTTCCCACCACCAGTATCCCCAATTTCCCTCTTTTGACTCCCTGTTTGTCTCTGGGGCAGACACTTCTTTCCCTCCCATTCTCTCACTCTATTTCTCTCTTTAATTTTTTTTCTTTTTAGACACCCTTTACAATGTCTTATTTTCAGAAAGGGCAATAGATCCAACCATACAGTACTTTTATTTTTACTTCCTTTCTATATGTCTCAGCATCACAATATTTTTCAAAATAAACTTTCTAAACGAACCATTCAAACTCAACTTCCCATGAAACACAAATTATAAGCTAGAACACAAAAATTAACTGTAATTAGTATTTAACTATTTTTTTCAAAATTATTGAATGAATAAACTATTGAGTTTAAAAACTAATAAATTGTTTACAATTTAATAAATCCTGGTCTGCCCAAACTGCCAAATCCGGAATGGCATATGTTTTACCTGCTGTGCTATCCCTCCGACCTCTGAATAATCTAATAACATAATAACAAAACTCAACAACAAAAATAGGTGCTGAAGAAATAGCACATAGGGTAGAATATTTGTCTTGCATGTAAGTTGATTTGATTTAGGCAGGTCCTATCACCACAGAGCACTGCTAAGAGTAATTCCTGAGTGCATAGCTAGGGATATCCCTAAGAATGTTGGGTGTGGCCCAAAACACTATTTTTTTTACAATTTAATAGTTTTTAAACTCAAAGCACTGATTGGTATAGTCTTTTGCAATAATCCCCTGTTCACTATTTTTTGTACATAACTACTTAGTAATTTGAGATGAGGCTAGTCTAAGGAATTATATTTTAATACAACTTATTTTAATACAAAGAGAAATATGAAACTTCTTATTTTATGCACAGGAGAGACAGTACAATGGTTAGGGCACTTGCTATGCACATGCCTGACCTGTGTTCTACACTCAGTGTTCTATGGAGTCCCCTTAACTTTGCAAAAAGTTATAATAATAAGAAACCACAGGTAAGCCCTGAACACAGCAAGGTGTGCCCCACCTTTCACCAAAGACACCTTCTTATTTGACTTACCCTTGACATTGTATGAATAAACATTAAATAAGAAGTTTCTAATATACTTCAGATGATTTGTTATTCTAAATTGTGGGCTATATAAGTGGAGTAATGGAGAATCAATGTCTGTGACTTATGTATAAGTCATGGTGATGAAATGGAAAAAATTATAGCAAAATAAGTTGTAAACCACATTAAAATTAAGCAAGTATTATCTCATCTTTATATTTGTGAATAAATATAGACTACGTAATCTCTTTGATATTTGATCTTCCAAATTTTTTAACAAATTTAAAAAAAATTGCACTTATCATAGTTAGAAATTAAGTATGTAGTATTACTTAAGACATGTAATTTAAGATTTGAAGAAAAGAAAGGTGGTAAGGCCCTTATCTTGCATGCAGCCGAACCAGATCTAATTCCTGGCACCACTTTTGTATGAGTGATTCCAGGAGTGATTTCTGGCAACAGAGCCAGGGAAAAACCTTCTGCATTGCATGGTGTGAGTCACATAAAATGTACATGGACTTTGACCATGTATATTCATGCAGTATTTAACAAATAGAAAGTTAATTATTCATGTGTATAAATATTTCAGGGAGTTACCATAAATAAATGTTAACTTGAACTAAGAGTAAATTTTTATATACTAGACCCAAAACCGTAAAGCACATATCAAAAGTAAGGACATATTCACTTCAAAAGTATCTTTAAAATGAATTCCATTGGTCAAAATCAAAAGTCAAAACAAATTAAATTTTATAGAATCAAATGTTCATGTAGTGGAAAAGATACTTGTTGAAACAAAAAGACATCCTACGGGATGGGAAAATTACTTATATACTAAACATTTAAAAATATTTACTAAATAGTACATATATATATGGCAGTTACTCTTGATTCTGTGTCCAGAAATCCTTCCTGGCAGGATCTGGGAACCCTATAATATGACAGAAATCAAATCCTGGTCAACCCAAACTGCCAAATCCTGGAAGGCAAATGTTTTACCTGCTGTGCTATCCCTCTGACCTCTGAATAATCTGATAACGTAGTAACAAAACACAACAACAAAAATATGAACAAACATGAAGAAATAGCACATAGGGCAGAATATTTGTCTTGCATGTAAGTTGATTTGTTTTAGGCAGGTCCTATCACCACTGAGCACTGCTAAGATTTATTCCTGAGAGCAGAGCCAGGAGATGTCCCTAAGAATGTTGGGTGTGGCCCAGAACAAACAAATAAAAAGCAAACCAAAATAGAAGTATAGAGCAAACCCGTCAAAAAAATGAACACCAAGGTAACACTTACCTAAAGAAAATATAGTTTCATCTTTCAGGTACAGGTATAATAAATGTCAGCATCACTTATTAAAAGGAAAATAAAAATAAAATTGTCTCATAAAGTAAGAATGGCCTACAGTAAAACGTTCAGAATAATAATACTATCAGTGGTGTGGAAACAAAATGAACCCTTCAGTGCTGTTGCTAGTAATGTGCATCATTTTAATATTTGAGAAAAAGGGCCTGAAAAACTCAAAAATTTTCACGTAGAACTGTAAGATGGGCACAGTGCCACTGCTAGTTATGTAACTTAGGATCACTCAATTTCCATTCTTCAGTGTCTAATTCTGAAATTAAAAAATAGAGTAGTTGAAAATAAGATAAGCATAGACATTTTCATGGAAACACTATTTATAGTAGTCAAATATGGAAAAAATGTTGAGGTAGCAAACAGCAGATGAGTGGATAAATGAATTGTCTTATTTACTAAAATAAAGCTACTCTAGTTACAAAAAGAAAACTCAAGAGTGCATCTAGCTATAATGCAAAATTCATGAAATAAATCAGTCAGGGTTTTAAGTAAAATGTACAAGGTTGGATAATCTTAATATGAATATATAGGTTAAAATAATAGACATTTTCTAGCAGAATCAAATCTTTAGAAAGTCTGAACTGGATAAGAGTGGAACAAAATAGGCATATGGACAGTAGTATAAACATTTTATTTTTTGTTGCCAGACATAGCATAGTAACTCTAAAATAAAAAAAATTTATATGTTGTAAAACAATGTTATTTAAGAGAAAATAGTCGATGGAGACATTTCTATTGAAATGATGATGATAACTATAAAAATAAGCATTATTATATGATCAAGCTATGAATAATTGGATCTGACACTGAGTCATGGGACCTTTGTTGACCCACTAGCAGACATTTTTGAATTTCACCATGGTGCATAATGAATTTGGGAACAAACTATTAATAATACATTTTAAATCAGAGCAAAAAAAGTAAAGGCTTATGTGCATTACATAGCAGTGTTATAATCTCTAAATAATGTCAGATGAAAAATATGCATGGGCCCAAATCCTGCAGTAATCTAACTTTTAAAGAATTACTGATGGATACCATCGAACTGCTGTTATATATCAAGCTTTGAAATAACACACTTTTTTATTGCCTATCCATTTGAGATACGTGCTATATAGAAGTTAAATTGAACACCTCTCAGTTATAGTGTCATTTCTCAATACACTCAACCTGAGAAACATATTGTTTCCTCAATAATCACTTTAAAGTTCCCTTGGAAAACAGGAATAGATCATGTCAGAAGTTTAAGAGGAGGATAGGAGATGTGTATCTATCCCTGTTACTTAAATACTTTAATTGTATTGTATGCTATATATTTTAAATGATGCAACCTATATTACTTCATTTATATAAACTCAGATTTTAATGGATTTGTTCTTAGTCAGTACTTTAAATATTGTGAATATTATAGTAGGAAAAATGTAGCTTTATGTATTAATTACATACAACACACTAAGCATGTTCTCATTTGCCTGCATATTTTTATGCCTTAAGATGTCTATTCAAAGCAAAGCTTACTCCATTGGAGATGAGGAGTTTAAGGCTGACATATATCATCAATTTTGACAACAACTAAAATAGATGTTGAAGCTAGAAATTGCTCCTCATAATGTCTGGCTTCATAGGGTACACTTTAAAAAGTACCTCTAGTGATTTATGGGTTGAGTTTTAAAAGAGAAAGGCTGTTAACATGAGCAATATTGACTTTGGCTCCTTTTTTTTAACCTCAATATAAAGTGATTCTTATATCACAGTACAATGATCTTTGTTTAATTAAAGGGCACCTCTAATTTGATCTCACACCAATATCTATCCATAATAATGGGGTCGTGAATGATAGGCTAACTAAAAATCACAATTTAGCTAGTACAAATGAATAATTTCCTCCTGAATATGTATGAGCAAAATTCATTGTTCTAATTATCTAGAATTAATGAAGTTCAGGAAAACTGCAAGTGTCCTTTTTTAAATTTTGTAACTTAGAAGAAATATCACAAGTAGATTTTATATGCATCAGCAGGCAAGAGTTACATTTTGCTGATTAATTTGGAATAAATTGCTGTGATATTACGAACAAATTTAAAGCTACAATCTATATGTAGTTGTATAAATATTTATTAATTTTGGTGACTTGCATACCCCTAGGTGCTTCTAAATATCTACATCTCCATTTATCTCTCTATATGCAATGCTGTTATTAAATATATTGGAGTAATCAAGATTTCTACTTTAACCTAAATTTAATTATCACTTGATTATTCATACCAATACATATGTTGAGTGTAATATTCATATCTGACATTAAAATAAAAAACTTGAAATAATTCCTACCCTTGTTATTTAAAAATGACCAAACTTTTCCATTGAAACCTTTTTTATGTTGAGATGGAGCAGTGGCTCAGCAATAGGGTGTTTGCCTTGCACGCTGCTGACCTAGGATGGACAAAGTTCCATCCCTCAGGGTTTCATATGGTCCCCCAAACCAGGAGGGATTTCTGAGTGCATAGTCAGGAGTAACCCCTGAGGGTCAGTGGTGTGCCCCCCAAAAAACAAAAAAATCCAAAACAAAATCCTTTTTAATGCAAAACTTTGAATCACAAATATACATAGCACATTGATAGCTTGATAGCTTGATCTTACAAATATCTGCTGTCAAGTTAGTAAAAGACCTATAAATATTAAATAGTTGTTTAAGTCACATTTGCAAAATGTATTGATTTGGCTTAATATACTTTTCTTATTGTTCTGTGGGCAATACCTACCAGGGTTTGGGCCTTCCTTTGCTTTTTGTGAGCCAGTATTTCTTCAGAAATTACTGGTGGTGAGAATCTAGAGAAAATATGAATATTGGGTATCAAAATCTGGTTTGCCTAGATGTAAGACATGAGCCCAAATATTTTGTTATTACCCTGATCAAACTATCTAAATTTTAACATTTGTAATTGTACTAGAAATTATTTCATTTTGAAAAATAATACTAAAACTTCTGAACTCAGAGGATAAAACGCACATTAGCGAATTTGTCTTGCATATGGGTGACCTTTTTTTGACCTCACATACTATATGGTGCCTTGATTCCTAGGCCAGAAATACTTCATGAGTACAAAGCCAGGAGAAAGTCCCACCTGATAACTGATTTTGCTCCAAAACCATCTTCCAAGATTATATAGACTTAAAAATTATATTTTAGTGACCTTAATTTAAAAATTTACAATAATGCCTATGTTAGGATTCATGCAAACAGCACCACTAATTCCATAGTCCCTATGTCTAAATGTTTCCTTATCACTCCCTGACCGTATCACCTACCCCCACCTCACTTCCATGATAAACTCTAATCTCTAGACCAATTTTTAGATTTTGTTGCTTTTAGACCATTGTTATGCCCTACATTCTTCACATCACACATATGAGAGAGGACATTCTATAACAGCCTCTTATATTCACTCAGAAAAATAATTACCATTTCCATTAACATAGGAGAAAATTGCTTTATTTCATGTTTTCTTATAACTGAGGAGTATTCTATTGTGTAAATTTACTATAGGATCTTTATATATGCTTCCTTATTTTGGTGTTATGAATAAATTTGCAATGAATAAAGTGGTCCAAATGTATTTTCTGAATAGAAAATGCAGGCCTTTTGAAAATGCCCAGAAAAGTGATCATTTTGTTACATGAGTCTAGTTTGTTACCCAAAAAAATCACCACTAGCAGTTGATATTCCCACCAGCCGTGGAAGATAATTTTTCTCATACATTCATCACAACACTATGTTTTTAATATATAAGATATAATGTTTTAGACCTTAAAATATCTAACAGAAGAATTGTATCTCTGAATATCTAAATCACTATTTCCATAAGTATTTAACACATTGGAACCAAATTACAATAATAAAGCACATGTCCAAAGGAGACAGATAGAGAATAAGAAAAAACTCTGGTGTCATTAGTAGAGTTATGTCACAGGGTAGTGGGATTTGAAATGAAACATTGCATGTTCTAACGTAAACAGGTCATATGTACATGATATAAATTAAAAAATATTAAAAACAGAAAACAAATGGTCCCCCGAGCCTGCCAGGAACGATTTCTGAGCATAGAGCCAGGAGTAATCCCTGAGAGCTGTGGGGTGTGACCCAAAAACCATAAAACCAAACCAAACCAAACCAAACAAAACCAGAAAACAATGGTCAAGTTACAACCACAAGAATATGTAACAAAATATTAACCTCAAAATCCAGAAAAAAATTGATTCATATATTTTTCAACATACTCTATGTTTCTACTTGTTATAAAATGTTTTACAGAGCCAACCTATATAAGACCACAAATGTACAGATCATTAGAAGTACCCTATCAGATCACTATGCAATAGAGGTCAAAACTGACTTCAAGAAGAAGCAATGGAGAAAAAATAATACCTGGAGATTAAACAACATGCTGCTCAACAATAGCTGGATCAAAGAATAACTCAAGGAAGAAATAAAAAGATTCCTTGAGACAAATGATAATGAAGAGACAACTTGTCAAAATTTGTGGGACACAGCAAAAGCAGTAATTAGGGGGAAACTCATAGCAATACAGGTCTATGTCAAGAAACAGGAAAATGACAAAATCAACAGTTTAAACTATCACCTCAAGGAATTGGAACAACAGCAGCAGAGAAATCCAACCACAACCAGAAGGCAAGAAATAATAAAAATCAGAGCAGAAATAAACAACAGAGAAACTAAGAAAACAATACAAAAGAATCAATGGGACCAGGAGTTGGTTTTTCGAAAAAATAAACAAGATAGACAAACCACTGGCAAAACTCACCCAAAAAAAAGAGGGAAAACACCCAAATCAGTAGGATCACAAATGAAAGGGGAGAGATTACAACAGAACCCCAAGAAATACAACATATCATGAGATCATACTATGAACAACTATACTCAGCTAGGCTAGAGAACTCAGTAGAAATCGACAGATTCTTGGAAAAATACCATCTTCCGAGACTGGAAAAGAAAGAACTAGAAAGCCTAAACAGACCAATCACCTCAGAGGAAATTGAAGATGTAATTAAGAAACTCCCTAAGAACAAAAGTCCAGGGCCACATGGATTTACAGGAGAATTCTACCAAAAATTCCGAGAAGATCTACTACCACTTTTCCATAGGCTCTTCCAAACCATAGAAAAAACAGGAATCCTCCCCAATTCCTTTTATGAGGCTAATATCACACTCATTCCCAAAGATGGCAAAGACACCACCAAGAAAGAAAACTATGACCAATCTCACTAATGAACATAGATGCAAAAATACTCAACAAAATCTTAGCAAACCAAATCCAGGACTTCATCAAAAAGATCATACATCATGACCAAGTGGGTTTTATACCAGGAATGCAAGGTTGGTTCAACATACGCAAATCAATCAACATTATACATCACATCAACAACAAGAAAGACAAAAACCACATGATCATATCAATCGATGCAGAGAAATCGTTTGACAAAATCCAACACCCTTTCATGTTAAAGACACTCAACAAAATAGGATTAGAAGGAACCTTCCTCAAGATAGTTACAGCTATCTATGAAAAGCCTACAGCCAACATTATACTTAATGGTGAGAAGCTAGAAGCATTCCCACTAAGGTCAGGAACTAGGCAAGGCTGTCCACTCTCTCCACTCTTATTCAATATAAAAATAGAAGTCCTAGCAATAGCAATCCGACAAGAGAAGGTAATCAAAGGAATCCAATTTGGGAAAGAGGAACTCAAACTATCTCTATTTGCAGACTATATAATGATATACATCGAAAACCCTAAAGAGTCCACAGTAAAACTCCTAGAAACAATTAACCAATACAGCAAAGTGGCTGGATACAAAATCAATACACGAAAGACAGTAGTGTTTCTATACACAAACAACGAAGTCAAGGAGAGAGAGATTAAAAATACAATTCCATTTAAAATAGTATCAAAAAATATCAGTTACCTAGGAATCAGCCTTACAAGAAAAGTGAAAGACCTATACCAGGGAAACTTCAAAACACTCAGAAAGAAATTGAAGAGTATCTAAAGAAATGGAAGAACATCCCATGCTCATGGATAGGTAGAATTAACATAGTCAAAATGACTATCCTACCCAAACTACTATATAGATTTAATGCAATCCCTATCCAAATTCAGACATCATTCATTAAAGAATTAGAACAATCAATCACAAAATTCATCTGGAACCACAAAAGACCCAGGATAGCCAAACACCTACTGAAAAACAAGAAGCTGGGTGGCATCTCCTTACATAACATGAAACTATACTAGAAATCTATAGTAATCAAAACAGCATGGTACTGGAACAGAGACAAGACCTCAGACCAGTCGGTCAAAACAGAATTCCCAGATATAAACCCCCAGATATACAGCCAACTAATACTTGATAAAAGAGGCAAGAACTTAAAATGGAACGAAGAAAGTCTATTCAACAAATGGTGTTGTTACAACTGGAAAACCACATGTAAGAAAGTGAAAATTGACCCATACCTCACTCCTTATACAAAATTTAACTCAAAATGGATCAAAGACCTTGAAATCAGACCGGAATCTATAAAGTTTATCGAGAATAAAATAGGCAGAACACTCAAAGACCTATATATCAAAAAAGTCTTCAAAGATGGAGCATCAATGGCAAGAACTTTAGCATCAAACATAAACAAATGGGACTACATCAAACTAAAAAGCTTCTGCATGGCGAAAGAAACCCTACTTAACACAAGAAGACAGTTAACAGAATGGGAAAAATCTTTTCACTAGAGATATCAGATAAAGGGCTGATATCTAGAACATACAAAGCACTCAGAAAGCTGAGCCCCCCAAAACCAAACAAAGCCATAAAAAAATGGAGAGATGAAATGAACAGACACTTCTCTGAGGAAGACAAAAGGATGGCCAACAAACACATGGAAACATGCTCACCTTCACTCATCATCAGGGAGATCCAAATCAATACAACAATGAGATACCACCTTACACCAGTGAGGATGGCTCACATCAAAAATAATGGGAACAGGGGCCGGGCGGTGGCGCTCGAGGTAAGGTGCCTGCCTTACCTGCGCTAGCCTAGGAGACGGACCGCGGTTCGATCCCCCGGCGTCCCATATGGTCCCCCAAGCCAGGAGCGACTTCTGAGTGCATAGCCAGGAGTAACCCCTGAGCGTCACCGGGTGTGGCCCAAAAACCAAAAAAAAAAAAAAAAAAAAAAAAATGGGAACAACCTCTGTTGGCTGGGATGCGGTATGAAAGGCACTCTCATCCACTGCTGGTGGGAATGCTCCCTAGTCCAACACCTATGGAGAACAGTCTGGAGAGTGCTCAAAGAACTCAGAATTGAGCTGTCATTTGACCCATCAATTGCTCTTCTAGGTATATATCCCCAAGTTGGAAGGACATTCATTCCAAAGTACGTGTGCACCCCACTATTTATCGCAGCACTCATTATAATAGCCAAGTCTTGGAACCAACCTAGATGTCCAACAACAGATGAATGGATCATTAAGATGTGGTATCTATACACAATGGAATATTACATGGCAGTCAGAAACGATACAATCACAGATTTTGCAGCAACGTGGATGGACCTAGATCATGTTATGTTAAACAAAGTAAGTCAGAAGACAAAAGATAAAAACAGAACGGTAGCACTATTCTGAAGCACATAAAACATACATCTCAATCACAACTAATACTTAACAATCAAATAACAGGGTCTAACAGGGTAGAAACTCCAAACACTGTAATAGTCAACATATACCTGGGAACAATGCCCAAAACACATGAAAAAGGAACAACACAAACTCTCGACTACACATTATACCACAAAGAAACCAGCAACAGTAGAAATAGCAGCATAGAGAGAACAGGTCAGTAATCAGCCATCTACTACAAAGGCCCATGATAATCCCTTAGGGATCTTATACAGGATCACAGGTAAAGTATATCACGGGAAATCACTGACTTCAAAGGAAACATCCCATAACACTTTGTTTTAATGCCCTAATCTTACTATAATAAAATAACTTAAAATAACCTCTCAGCCTTTCTGTCCACAGGCATTCTTGGATACAAAGAGTGGAGAAACTAAAATGGCATTTTGGGGCTCAGTCACATGAGATACCATACCCAGCTTGCACTACGTCTACGAGAATGTCCCAAAGAAACTCTTTAACATACACTTTATCTCTAGGTTATACCTTCTTTTAGGATTTGAAGCATGTGACCACTCAGACCACCGAAGCAGCAACTGTGATGTACAGACTTATACTACAGGCCCTACTCATCGAACACATTCAAGCAAACTAGCATTCCCTTGCTATTTTCTCCTCTCTTCTCACTACTTTTTTTCTTTTCTTTTCTTCTCTTTTCTCTTTTCTTTTATCTTCTCTCTTTCTTTCTAATGTATTTTCTCTTTTCTACTTTCCTACCCCTTCCATATATTTTCCCCTTTCCCCCCTTTGAAAAGCCAACAATCCCATCACCCCTCAATCCCATCCAGATCTTCCACCGTATTGAAACTCTTCACCCTTAGTTCTTAATCCATTAGGCATCAAGACTGACCTCCTACCCCAACAAACCAGAACCCAGCATCCAAGCGAAGGGACACCCAGTCAAACCCACACTTTGTCCCCTGCAAGAAAAGGCAACCAACTCCCCTGCAGACTCATGCTGCATGGACCTCCCTACCAAATCTCCTTACCGTGGACTGTTACTTCAAACTCTAGCTTAGCTTTAAAAGTATCCCCAATGCAAGAACTCTTACAAGACCTCCCTGCCGCAAATCCTTTGCCAATCTCAAGAAGGCCAGGGGGAGTGATGGAAAGGTGCTTGGGAACCCACACACAAGAAAATCCCAAAAGACAATGGGGAAACCTAAACTTCCAATGTAAGCATAAGACCGGTATTGCACCACCTCTTTACCTGCTTTTCCCAAAAAGTAAGGTAGTCTCATGCATCACATAATTATTTGTTAATTCATTTTTTAATGTTTGTTTTACATATACATATGTGAGCACATATTTTTATTTCTATTTTTATCTTGCTTGGATGTGTGACCTGTTTCTTTTTTCTTCTCTGTCCACCCCCAAATGCACCAACAATATAATGTAGCACCATTTCTCCCTGAAAAGGCACACTATAAAAGGGGAAATCTTACACATAAAAAAGATCTATTATCTACTAGAGATAAGAACTCATACTTGTTTTCAATACAAGGATATTTCCCACCTTGAAAATATGTCACGCGGACCCAACTTAGACCTCAGGTGATTAGACACCATCCTTCCAGCCTTGATCCCTGGATCCCAGACATAGAATCGACACAGTTCTTCACAACAGCTACAGGAAACAAACCCCATCCGGGACATCCTTAATACTGCTGGGCCACCAACAAGTGCCAGCTCTAATGTGATATCCTGACAACAAAGAAAATGGGAACAACTTGACCTATGAACAGGTTATCCTACCTCACCAGCTAACAAGACAAAATCAGAAGACTTGTCACCCTTTGGTCGGTCCAAAAGCCAAGATCATGATTTACAGATGACTGGCTGCTAGAACCATGACTGGACTGAATATATCTTGAGACCAATAAAAAAGCCCTAGTCTAGGGTTTGAAATATGACCTACACAACCACCATGATCCCCAGTTCCAAAGGTCCGGTAGAGACAATCACAACGAAATGGGGCTTCTGGAAACACAATGAAAGAAGCTGTCCTAGGTTCCATCCTAGGATCAGTGCAAATACCAAGACCACCAACCACAAAAGATGGATTAAAATGACACTGAGGGAACAGAACTTCTAGAACCACAAAGAAAGACTTCATCATAAGTCCCACTCCTGGACCTGTGCAGATACTGAGCTCTATAGATACAGAGGTCTTATCTCATCACCCAGGGCAGAGCATAAGTTTTCCAAACACCACGAAAGCACCACTAGTAGAATAAATGAACCTGAACGGAGTCTCTGGTTAATCCCGTGACAATATACGCCAAGGGTGGAGGAACCCTATAGTGCTTAGGCCAAGTGAATTCCTTTTCGAATGACCCCAATATTTACTGTGCCAGTGCAGGAGAGAAAAAAAAAAGGCAAAAAGCAAAAAACATTTTTTATCTTTTATACATTATTTTTTCTTCATTTATTATTATTGTTATTATTTTTATTTTTATTTACCTATCTACTTTTTGTCAATTTCTTTGTTTTGGTGTGGATATTGAAGTTGTTGTCCCCATTTATATTTATATTATTTTTTTTCTTCTTTTCTTTTCTTTCTTTAGGTGCTCCGCCATGTTTTTTAACTCAAGACCATAGCTTTTTTGTGGTGCCTATCATTATCACTGGAGTGCTCACTGGATATTTGACACTTCTTTTTGTACTATTGGGGTGTTTCACCTTCTTTTTCTCCTTCATCTCTCAAACCCACGATGAGAGCCTCTAGAAGGATTCCGCCCATTTTTGGCATATTAGACTTTCACCCTAGTTTATTACTTTTATCTTCTTCAAATAAAACCACATAAGTTGAACTATATAGTCCTTTCTCCCAGTTAGAGTGGGAAATAAGGGAGGCACAAGGACCAAGACTACTAAATAGTAAGCTAGGTACAGAGAGGACCACATTGGGTGAGGGAGGAGAATATGGGAGGTAGGACGACATGGAGGTGTAGGGAGGACAAATCGGTGATGGGAACTCCCCTGATTTTATGTAAATATATACCTATAATATTATTGTCAACAATATATAAACCACTACAATCAAAATAAAAATTATATTAAAAAATCTTTTTTTTTTTTTGGTTTTTGGGCCACACCCGCCACGGTCCTTCCTTGGCTAGCGCTTGCAAGGCAGACACCTTACCTCCAGCGCCACCTACCCGGCCCCATATTAAAAAATCTTAATCATAACTTTCTTATCTCAATTTTTTTGCGTTTTTTGAATCTTATCTCATTCTTATGAAGAGCACAATATATACAATATGCAGAATAATAATAATAATTATTTT
This sequence comes from Suncus etruscus, assembly GCF_024139225.1. Lineage (NCBI taxonomy): Eukaryota > Metazoa > Chordata > Mammalia > Eulipotyphla > Soricidae > Suncus > Suncus etruscus. The sequence continues at coordinate 2,114,772 of NC_064854.1, forward strand.
AATAGTCAAAATATAGTAAAATATATTTGAACCTATGCATTTATACTGTATATACTATGATTTACTATATCTTATTTACAGCTCTGTTTTGAACAAATATTTTCTATTTATTTATCTTGTTTTTTAAATTCTATAAATGGGTGAAATACTGCCATTGTATTAAGAGATGTAATAAATATAGATATATATGTATTATTTCAAATAACTTTTTGTGATTTGGGAACAGATGCCAAGAAGTGGTGTTCCATTTTGGTAGGTCTATTGCTATGTTTTTTTAAGAACTTCACATATTATTTTCCAAAGAAGTTGAACTAGATTATTATCCACCAAAAGTTCATGAGGATAACTTTATCACTAAAATTTCACCAACACAGACAATTTTCAGACTTTTATTTGTTCTGTTCTCACTGCTATACAATACCTCAATGTTTTAATTTGTTTTACACTAAACATAAATGATGATGTGCAGTTTTGTATATGTTTTTTTGTTTTTGTATATGCTATATAACATATTGGCATACATTTCCGTTGTATTTATGTATATGTAATATATATTCATATAGGGCCAGAGCAGTGGCGAAGCAATAGGGTGTTTTCATGCTGCTAACCTAGGACAGACCATGGCTAGATCCCCCAGCGTCCCTTATGGTCCCCCAAGCCAGGAGTGATTTCTGAGCGCAGAGCCAGGAGTAACACCTGTCTCTGGGTGTGGCCCAAAAACAAACAAAAATACTCCAAATAATATATACATATATATATATATATATATATATATATATATATATATATATATGTCCTTGTATATATATTCTGTGAGAAAATATTTTCTCATTCTCCTCATTTGTGGATGGGGTCATTGGTGTTTGATGCATTTTTATCAAAAATATTGCATGCAAGTATTTTATCCCATTAAGTATGGTATGTTATTATTATAGCATATGTTTTATCTTTCTAAAAATATTTAAAATTACATGTAATTCCATTTGTCTATTTTTGCTTCTGTTGTCTTTGCCACTAAGGTCATCTCATTAAGGATATCTTTGAGATCAGTTTCCAGAGAGTTCTGTCAATATTTTCTTCAATGTATTTTATGTTCTCTGGCTAATCTTGATAATTCTAATTCATTTAGAATTTACTTGTGAAAATGGTGTGAGCATCTCACTTCTAATTTCTTGTTTTACATGTGACTATCTGTAAGGTATTCCTTCCCCCAATAACCTAATCTTTCTGTTGATATGTTAATCTCTCCTGGATGATCAGACCCACCTACACGTGGGATGTAATGAGGTATTTTGAATAAAGAATAAAAGGTGCTGGGGGAGGGGGGGAGAGAGGAAGCAGCAAGGAAGCATGGATGGAGAGCAGCAGGAAGAGAGACAGGCAGAGCTCCTGAGAGAAAGACATATGAAGAAATGCACATGACAAATTGGGTCATAAGATAAACAGCTAACTCCAATGAAAAGTTGACTGACTGCTTGTGAATTAATTTCTCTGTTTTTACCCTGGAATCCTTAGAACCACCAGAGAAGGGGCTAGAGGTCCCATGATGAGGGAGGCCTCACCCAACAGGTGGACTTTATACCATACTTTACAATTAAATCAACAGTTATCCATTTTATGAGGCAAACTGTGATGAAGAAATTTTACTTACTCTATGTACTATCTTAACTTCTCTGTCATAAGCCCATAAACCACGCAGTTAACTCCTGACTGTCAATTCTCTCTGTCTGTCTACAAGTATATCATTATATACATACCATTGATTTCAATTAGATACTATGGCTTTAAATTATAATTCAAAGTTGAGAAATAAAATGCCTCCAAAATATAATTTTTTTAGACTCAGTTGGATTTTGGTGAATTTTATATAATCTCATCTACTTTTTGTTTGGATTTGTGCTAGTCTTTAAAAAATATCATTGTAGTGTATTATATTAAATCTGCCCATTAATTGGAGCAGGGTTATATTTTTTTCTACACACTGAGTGCAGTCATTTGACAATCTTGGCTCTTAAATTCATGAGGATGAATGTCTTCATTTCCAGGTTTCTTTTTCTATCTTACTAGCAGTAATTTATATTTTTACTCGATTATTCTTCTACATTCCTAATAAATTATACCTTAGGCATGCTATGTGTTAGAAAATTCTTTTGAAATGCATAATTCTTTTAGAAATTTCTAGTTTCACTGTGATGATGGAAAATCTTAGACAAAAAAAGAACTGTTGACAATAGTGCATTATTATTTCAAATTGTGCAGCTCTTATGCTCTTCCAAAGAACTTCTTATGGAGTAAAGCATTTTGTCCACCTGGGAATATTTCCTGGAGGCCAGAGTTATGACAGAAAATTTCATTATCTTATTTAGAGCTCTTGTCATCTGTACAATTCTCACTAATTATCTGGTCTTGTTGAGGCATTATACCAAATAGTCTCAGAGAAGAATTCTTGGAAAGAAAATGGGTTGAATAGCTAGAGAATTTTCTCTTCCAAATATTCATGTTTAGCACAAATATGTCTTCATGTTACAAATTGGGGTATAGTTTGGGGGTAAAGTGGAAAAGGAGATGTGAGAGGTGGATGATTAAAAATATGTATTGGATAGGATGAATTGTACACATTTTTGAAATTATTAATAAAATAATTTGGCCATGTGCATTGTGATAGGATAATTAGACTCAAAAATCTATTGCTGGAATAAAGACACATCCAGCAATCTTTTGATAATGACTGGGAAATTGCTAATTTCCAGCAAGCAGTCGAAAATTATTCTTACATGTATAGTAATATGCTTGATTAACTTGATCTTATCAAGACTTACAAGGCTTAAAAATTGGTAGTTAGGGGAAACATTTCATTTATGAAATTTGTAGAAGTGTTTAAGACATAGCTAACAAAAATTTCAACCAAGGAATGAGTAATTAAGATGATGGGAGGGGGTTAAAAATTCCACACCATTTAATCTAAATTATTCCATTATATTAGTATAAGCTCTAAATATTTCTAATTATAAAGAGATGATGAAATGGCAGTGTAAAATAAACTGTTTTATGATGATGTTATATTGTCCTAATACTCTATCTTCAGGGTCTAATTCAGATGGCATCAATTTCTAATTTTCTCGTGGACTTCCAAATGGACCTAATATATTTGTTGAGAGCAGGAATTTCTGGTGCTGGTGTTTGTCCATCATACCCATGCTTATTGACAGGAGAATGAGGCAAGTTAGTTGTAATCTTTTGATTCAAGCTAATAGAGCTTACAGTATCAAATCTCAGAGGGAAATATACTGCCTGAAACAAATTATATTATATATGAATTTAAGTATTTTGATGAATTCTCTAGAGTAGATAATGAAATTTCTTTTTATCACTTCAGGCTGTTGTATAGCTTTTTAAAGATTCCTGGGGTCACATTTAAAGAATCAAAAGGAAATAAAAAAAATTGACTTCATGCTAGACCTTAATGTTTACAAAAATAGTTTTTAAGCTTCCTATTATGTGAGAAAACATACAATCAGAAAAGCAACTCATATACCCTGGAATAAAGAATTGGGATAAATGTATACTACCATACAACAAAAGGTCATTGTGACAGTGGATAATTATTTATGATTCTAGATGAAATTTTAGCCCAAAATTAGAATAATTAGATCTTTGGTAACTTTGGTAACCAACATGGAATTGGTTGGGTTTTAACTGAATAGAGCTTTCTGGTCAAAGGGGAAGGTTTGCTCCATTATAATTTCTTTTTTTTTTTACTAAACCTCCTCTTTCTATACAGTCAGTATAAAGAACACAGCCTGTGTTAAGAATTGGGAGGCCTTATCTTTTCTTTTCTTTTTTTTGAGTTATATATATAATATATATATAAAATGTATATATATATATATATATATATATATACACATACACAAAAAATCCTTCACCAGTGCAACATTTCCATGACCAATATCAAAAGTGACCTTTCTCCCCACCCCACACAGGTCTGTACTCTAGACAGGCTTTCTCTTCCCAGATAATTGTAATATACTAATTATTAGTATAAGCAACTATTTTTAAAAACTATAGTGTACTTTTAAATAATATACTTTTTATTTTGTTCTGGCCATATATATCATTGCTCAGGAGTCATCCTGGTTCTCAGCTTTAGGGATATTCTGGGACGGGCTCAAGGAACATGTGTTCTGGGGATTAAACATGGGTTGAAGGCATGCAAAATAAGTGCCATACCTAATATAGTATCACGCCTTCCCCAATATAAAATATTTTAAAAGTTATTAGAGCTTAAAATAAAATATTTTAAAAGTTATTAGAGCTTAAAATGTTAATTAGTATACCTTATAATAGTAAACTAAATTGACCATATTAGATTTTTTTTAAAATGTATATAAATTTAGAACTCCTAATTAGGAGTTAAGTCCATCTTAATATGCATATATGTTAAAATTTTCCACTTGTATGTGACTATATTCCATAAAACACAAGGAAAGCACAATCAAATATAGTTTTACTTTAAGTAAAGGTAGAAAGTAAATACTGTAATAAGGACTTCTGTAGGAACTGTTTATAAGACTTCTTATAATTTTATTCTCTTAATTAAGATTCATTTTTGAATTTTATTTCTGAAATATTTATGTCAAAGGTATAAAGAGGCTTAAAACAAAATCACTGGAAAATAATACTCAATTGTGCATTTAATCCAATTAGCACACATTATAAAACAGCAGAAGAAAACTTAGCTATATTAAATTAAGACTAGTAGTATTTAAACTTGATGATAAAATTAATATAAAATATGAAGTTGCTTTAGTATCTCTTCATCTACTAAGCAGACCACTCACATCACTCACATCACTAACATTAAAACATATGATAAAACTACCAAGGCATTATCATTTTTCTCTCTTAGCAAAAGGAAGCTAAAATATGATTTCATCAAATGTACTACAATATTATAACTTAAATTTATTCTTGTAAAATGTTGTCTTGATAACAGTGTCTTTTTCTGAAACCCATCCCACAAACCCACTACATATTTCTTTATATTAGATCTGTCTTGTAATTTCTCCAAACAACCAAGTAAAAAAGAAAGACTTTTTTTTCTTTCCTTCATCAATACTATCTATATCTTTGTTCTTTCTTATTAAAAGTACACATTTTTTTAGGGCCGAGCTTTGGCACAGAGCAGTAAGGTTTTTGCCTTGCCAGCAGTAGCCTAGGATGGACCGAGGTTCGATCCCCCTGCATCCCATATGGTCCCCCAAGCCAGGAGCGATTTCTGAGTGCATAGCCAGGGGTATCCCCTGTGAGTCACTGGGTGTGGCCCAAATACCATTAAATAAATAAATAAATAAATAAATAAATAAATAAATAAATAAATAAATAAATAGAAGTATACATTTACATGTGTAAAAACCCCTATATGCTTTACTGGTATTAAAACCCAGTTTTAAAATTATTCAGTGAAATCCCATTTCAAAACCTAGTACAATTTTATTCTTCCAAATTATTCAAAAAACATAAAGAAAAACTGACAGAACAGCTTACTACAATGTATTTATTCAATGCTGTGGCTGAAACTTTATCAAAATAGAAGGCAAAATTCAGTCTGATTTGTTTATGTTGCCGAAAATAAAGCTTCATTAGTTCTTGTATTAAGAAGCCTTAAATTCCAGAGATGAAATATTTTTAGAAATGTCTAATATTGCTTCATTCTTATTCCATTCAAATAAATTTATTTTAAAAGCAATATACTAGTATTCTCCTGGAGTATGTACACAAATGACTCTAATTTTTATCCAGAGCAGTCAAAAATATAAAGTCACAGAAATTGCTATAAAGTTATTAAATAAAATGAGATAATTCTAATCAATAAAGCCTAGCATGTGACACATAAATTTATAGTTATAGAAGCAAACCTTTAGAAACTAAATTGTTCCTTAAACTGAGAATCATGAAGAAAAGTTTAAGAAGCCCTCAACTAACACATTAAATTGTGATTGATTGTAATTTTTCTATTCAAGTTTAAAATAAAGTAGGGGCCGGAGTGGTGGCACAGGTAATAGGGAGTTTGCCTTGCACGCGCTAACTTAGGAAGAGCCATGGTTTAATCCCTGGAGTCCCCAAGACAGGGGTCATTTCTGAGCTCATACCCAGCACATAACCACTGAGCGCCACCAGCTGTGGCCAAAACAACAGCAGCAGCAACAAAAAAGTAACAGATAAGAAGAAAGAGACTAATACAACAAAACAAACACAAATAGAAAGACATAATCAGTTTTAATCTAAAATCTCCAATATATACATTTGTTTGTATAACAAATTGACATTTTTATGCCAACATTTTACTTTTCATTTAGTTCATTTAAAATAGTCCTTGCCACTTACTTTCTGTGATTTTTTTTAATTTTTGTAACTTGATCAGATAATACACACCAAATATCCCCCTAAAATCCATGGTTCTGAAAACTCCACATGAATATTTTGGATACCCAAGTGAATCTCTAAAATTCACTAAAATCTAAAATCTCAATGAAATTTATAATTAATGTATCATACTTATAATGAAATTTAGTGCAAAGGCTATATTATTTGTTCAGATATGATTTTTTTTTTTGGTCTTTCGGGCCACACCCGTTTGATGCTCAGGGGTTACTCCTGGCTTAGAAATTGCCCCTGGCTTGGGGGGGACCATATGGGACGCCGGGGGATGGAACGGAGGTCCTTCCTTGGCTAGCGCTTGCAAGGCAGACACCTTACCTCTAGTGCCACCTTGCCGGCCCCTCAAATATGATTCTTTAAGAAACTGCTAACATGTATTAAAATAAGGGAAGGGGACTATTCTGGATAAATAAAGAGAAAAAAGAGAGAACAAGCAAGTAAGAAAGAAAAGAATGTAACTGAAGAAATGAAGGATAGAAGGAAAGAAAGACAGAAAAAAAATAAAGAGAAAAACACTAAAACCTCAAAATTATAGACAGTTTGAAAGTCAGAGCACCTACAAAAAACATGAAGAAAACAAAGCCTTTGAGAATACTTTCACAAAAAAAAAAAAAAAGCTGAATGAAAGCGTTAAAGGGAGAGTTATTGCATGGCTAAGCAGTGACATAGAGGTAGGGCATTTGCCTTGCACACACGACCTTGCATCGACCATGGTTCAATCCCCTTTCGTCCATTATGGTCCCACAAGCCAGGAGCGATTTCTGAGTGCATAGCCAGGAGAGCCCTAATGTGAGATGAGGTTGAGGGCAACAGGACAAGTGCATAGAATGGGAAAAGAAGGAAGAGGAATGCATCATGTGCATATTTCTTTTTCCAGAACTTGGGTTTTCTCAAGGATTTCTAACTTTTAAAATCTTTGTTTTCAATTAAAAACCTTAGCTTTCAAGGAGGCTATGAATGACTGATTTCATTGGGATGACAACTATAAACTATTTCCCATTACTTTGGGTGATTAAATAATCTCGTTTATAATCTGGTTTATACTATACTAATATAATAGAATAATTACATAGAATGCCCATTAACAAAATTTAGACCTTTATTTTGTAATAGTTGACATGATTTTCAGCCATCTGACTAAAAAAACATGAATCATATATTTTGGTCATTAAATTTGCAGGATTACCTGAAGGTGACCCTAAAATCACAGTTATAATTAGAATTTCTTAAATTGTATTCAATATGATCGTCCCTTAATGAGCTTTGTTCTAAGGCACAATTTTCTTTCCTGAAGCATCAAATTCTATAACCAGGAGTACATCTTACTTTATAAGATAATGATTTCCTTGAGTGACTCCATGTACAGTAAAATCTAATTTCCAAAATATTATAATCATGTGCCAAGATATTTTCACCAGAATTGTCTGTTTTCTTTTGTGAACTGGTCTGAAAACTTGTTGAGAATCTAAACTTAAGAGAAAAAACTTTTGACTCTAGCTGTGAACTCCTATGCAGCCCAGGGATAGATTCACACTTCATGACAGAGCCCTTCTCCTTTATTAATGGGATTCATATTCTTATGAAGGTTGTCAGTTTTAGAGTATTATGAATTTTATAAAAAATCTTTCTCCAACACAAACCAAAGAAGCTTGTATATCCTGGTGTGAATTTTCCATCTGACTTTGGTGAAAATCTCACATTCGTGATAAAAGACTTCTTTGCATTGTTTTCTCTGAAGCCTACAGTGTCCCTGATAACCTCTACAAAATACTTGGGAAGCAGTGGATAAGCAGATTAATTCAAGGTTTGACAACCATCATGAGAAAGAAGAACAAGAGCTATAACTGTTTTTGTATGCGTGAAGTCAGTTGATAGTGTTTCTTATCCTATTGCTACCATTGGCCATATAGAAAAACAGACGAACAAGTTAATGAAAATGAAGGGCTCAATTAGTGATAGAAATAACTTAAATTAGGAAAGTTATCACCCGTAAAAACCTGAGGATAGCTTCAAAGTGCAGGATTAGAGGAAAATGCATCATGGTGATGCTATTGATTATTAGTTATTTTACCTTAAGTAGATCTCATAATATTTTATAGTTCACATGTTATACACATGTATGTTATTTCTTTGTTATAATGCACATGCTAAATGTTCTATTAAATATTTTTAAGATTTTATCATTTACAGTTTATTTAAGTTATCAGTGGCAATAATTTATTTTTGGATGGTGTAAGTGGTCATTTATTTTTTTAAATATTACAGCTGTTTGTCTGCATATCTAAATAGCATTCATTAATATACATACAATATTTGCACTAATATCTTATATACTGTATCATGTAAGTTTTCTGTTTCAATTGTTTCTTTTCCTTGTATAAATATTTTATTTAAGCACCATAATTACAAGCATGACTGTAGGTGGGTTTCAGTCATAAACAGAACTCTCTCCTTTATCAGCGCATGTTCTTTCACTTTCTATCAAAACCAACTTATGTTTACACATATCAAAAATTAATTATTTTCCGATCTTTATATTTAAATTTAGTTATTTCATAAATTTTATCGCATACTATACCTTAAGTACGTTAAGTAGTACTTGACAGTAAAAAAATCAGGAGTGATTTTTACCAGTTTTCATGACTATCGTGCATTATGTGGGTTACAAACTACATAATTATACAAAGATGAAGTTTGGGCTCTATTACATTTGATCAGGTTCAGAACACATAAAAAATACTTAAGTACAAACATACATATGATCATGTTAAAATATAAAAATGTTTATCGAGACTATATTTTCAGTTTACTACAAAATGTCAAAGGGGCTTGACAGATCCAATTGCATTTGGAAAATTGTTTTTATCTTTTTTATAGATAAGTAATATTTAATGAAATGTATATATATTATGTTTAAGTTTAGGTTTTTTTGGGGGGTGGGTCACACCAGGCAGCATTCAGGGGTTACTCCTGGCTCTACGCTCAGCAATCGTTCCTGGCAGGCTCGAGGGACCATATGGGATGCCAGGATTAGAACAACCATCTTTCTGCATGCAAGGCAAACACACTACCTCCATGCTATCTCTCCAGCCCCTATGTTTAAATTTATTTAATTTATGGAAAACATCTTTGTTATTCCTAAATTACTACCAGGTAGGATTCCTGGTTGAGTAAAACTGTTCTCTCTTCTTTCCTACTGGAGGTATTTGCTTATATATAATTTCGTCTTTTTTTGTTTGTTTGTTTTTCAGGCCATACCCTTTTGATGCTCAGGCTTACTCCTGGCTAGGAGCTCAGAAATTGCCCCTGGTTTGGGGGGACCATATGGTGGATCGAACCGTGGTCCTTTCTTGGCTAGCGCTTGCAAGGCAAACACCTTACCTCTAGCACCTCCTAGCCGGCCCCATATATACTTTCTTTAGTCATCTGTAGTTGGACATTAGAATTGTTTTAAAAAAAATTTGCAAATGTCTTTTTAAATAGAAGTTTTGGGCCTTTGGGATTAAAATTAAAAAACGGAGTTGGTGAGTGCTATGGAAGTTCAATTCTGATTTATTCTCAAAAGATTATTCTATTTTATGAAGAGGTTGGTCAGTTGATCTGCAATGGATGATATATTTTCACATCCAAACAAACATGGTCATATTTTTGTTCATTGTGGTGTATGCCATTTTTACAAGTGTGAGGTGACATCTTATTACTTTGATATTCATCATAACAATTATAAATAATGCAGAGATGTTTTTTCATATAACTTCTAGCAGTATTATGTATTCATTGAGAAAGTGTCTTTTCAACTTTTCCCCTCATTTATGATGGTTAATTTGTTTCTTCTTAAATTTTATAAATACTTTATGTTTTTTATACAAACCCTTTGACATCCTTGTGGCTGGAAAATATTTTTTCTGGTCTGTCACAATTCAGTTATGGGTAAATTATTTTAATTAATTTGAACATTTTCTGTGAATTTACTGTAGTTTAAGAATGTCAATGATTATTTTTAAACATATATTATGAGATCAATTTTTTCTTTTTTAAATTCTATCAACTTCTACTAAATTACATACTTATTTTGAGAAACATCCTAGTTCTTTGTTTATTATTCTTTTGTTCTAGTGATAGATGTGTACACTACATTATTAAATTTAAATTTTATGTTTTGATTTTTTAACTAAATAGTCCTTTTAAGGACTATGTTATAAATGTACTTTAAATACATACTTCATTTAGGTATAATTGTTAAATGAGTATTATTTTAGTAATTTCTATGTGAATTATTTAAAGGAAACAGAATTATTTTGACTCTCAAATTAAGTAAACAAAATGAAAGAAATGTGACATCTGTATTTTTATACAGAATTGTTCTTTTTTTAAGAAAATAGTCTAATTTCTACAATTGATTTTCTTTAAAAATCAAAACTTGAAATATGAAATTTATTTGCTAATGTTTATTAAGATAATGCCTTAGAGAATAAAAGGAAAACTTCAGTAGTTTCTAAGTATAATAGGATGCATTTTTCATACACTTTTCTTTGTGCCATTTTAAACATTGATCTGATTTAATTAAAAATTTTTTCATGTGTAAGTTGTGTTGAGCAATTTATCTGAACAAAGCCCTTACCTCTTCCTTTCTCTAATATTTTTTATGTTGGATTCAAGGTTGATGATAAATTATGTATTTTGTCTATATTGATTATAATGTGACTTTGCTACTGAGCTTTTGTTTAAACAAACTTTACTTTTCATTCTGGATAATATATTGTTTTTATTAAGACAGTTAAGGCAGTTGGTATATAATATAGGTTGAACTGTGGAACCTCTCTCAATTTACAGATCGAAGTCTAAAACTCAGAATATAATGTGTTTAGAAAAATTTACATTAAGATGAATTTAATTTGATTTCTAATAGTATACAGTCAGTAGTCATACAGAAGAGGGAAGCTAGAGTAATTTCACAGAAAAGTAAGGTGAAGAAGAATTTAAAAAAAAACTTGTCTGGGGCCGGAGAGATAGCAAGGGGGTAAGGCGTTTGCCTTTCATGCAGAAGGTCATGGGTTCAAATCCTGGCCTCCAATATGGTCTCCCATGCCTGCCAGGAGCAATTTCTGAGCATGAAGCCAGGAGTAACCCCTGAGCACTGCCGGGTGTGACCCAAAAACCACACACACAAAAAAAACTTGTCTAAAATTGGTCTTAAACTTTACTGTTCACTGGTATAATGTGGTAAGTCAACCTGTATAGTACTTTGTTGAGATACTCTTAGAAAACTATTATAATCTATAGATTAGTGGAGTTACTGCATATAAAAAACCCTATAAAAATAGTGTCTTGAAAGTAAAATATATAGTTTAGGTGTTTTGTAAAATAGAAGAGTTTATCTTTATTCTTTTTAAAATGCCCCATAAATTTTACAAAATCTTCAACTGGCTTGAATAAATCTCATCCTTAATCAGTCGCTGTGGTATTATTTATTAACAAAGCATTATGTATTAAAATTTATTTTAGATCTCTCACTTTGTGGTTACAGAATTGATTTCATCATAATAAATATAATAATTTCATCTAATTTGCTAACTTTTGTAATTTTATATAGCTTTTATCTACAAAATTTACTGTAGATAAAAAATGTCACTGTTGAGGGAGGGTGTGTATGACTGAATCAAAGCAAGCTTAAATAATAAGTTCCCTTGACACAATTTGTATGGTGGAATCAATTGTGTATAGACCCTGATTTAAATTTCCATGGAGAATGATGTTGACTAGATCTAGATCTCCATGTTGCTGTAGAGTTTTGAGTGGAGAAAGCATAAAACACAGTCACTTCACATAAAAAAATACAAAAAATAGGGGAACCAAGCCAGTTGTAGATAGTAAAGAGTAGCAGAGAAAATTCAAGTAACTCAGGGGTACTTCAAATCTCAGATGGGAATTAGGAGATTTCTAAGGCATAGGATTCCTGAGGAAGAAATTGTGAAGAAGTAAGGTGATAATCTCGCTATTTTGGGCAGTATTTTCTCTGGAAAGTCCTAGAGACATTAATATGAAGGCAAACATCTACCAATAGAGAAATCAGCTAAAAGACCAGAAAATAAAATTCTCCGTTTGCATAGTTTGCACAGTCAAAAATGTGCTCTGTGTCGCTGCCCATGTAAATAGCCATACATAATAGCTCAAAGAGATCAGACCTCACAGTTACAACTGCATTCACTAATGATCACATTACCTCAGTGGTTATATAGTGCTTCAGACACCCAATGTGAGAGCTGCCAACAGGCAGGAGCACAAGGTTCCTGCTCAAATTTGTTTGGATTCAGAACCATACTTCTGGATGCCAAGAGTATAAAAACTGATCCAAACCCAAAATGAAATTCAGCTCCAGTGATGGATGAGAATGGAATTCCAGGAATGTTCCACCACATACGACAGAATTTTGTAAACTGAGAATAACTTCAAAGAAGAAATTCTTACAGTAATCAATCATACAAAGATATTTCTGAAGGAAAAATCCTCAAAAATCTTTTAAAAATGTTTATAAAAATGGAAAAAAACTTACCAGGAAAGATTGAAGAAGCTATGGAAGTTAGTGATATAAATACATCAGTTATAGAAATTTAATACAAAGTTGTAGGAGCTTATAGCTGCAACAGTGACATTGAGGGGAAAGGTAAAAGGCATCATTAATGAAATAGAGGGAGATGATAAAAATACAAGAGAATAGAGACTCAAAAACATATGGGTGCTTCAAGAGAAACAACCTCTATATCAAAAAATTAGGTTGAGAAGAAACAAGGAAAGCAGAAAAATTGTTATGAAAAAATGAAAACAATATTTGAGAACTAGCAATATGTAAGAGAAAAATTGATAAAAGAAGGCAAAATAGCTAGTTATTTTCACAATAAAAAGATATGCAAATTGAAATAGGAATCATACATAATTCTAAGCGATGTTAGACCAAAAAGAATATAAAGACATGTCTTTATATAAAGAATCAAAGGAAAAATCAAGAGGATAGAAATCTTGCAGGCTACCTTTGCTGACCACAAGGCTCTGAAATTAGATGTGAACTACAAAGCCACACAGAAGAAAAACTTTAACAATTGGAAATTAAACACCCTGCTACTGAACAACCAGTGGGTCCGAGTAAAATAAAAAAGGAAATCAAAACTTTCCTGGAAACAAATGAATAACTTAATGACACTTATAACCTTTTGGTATCAAGGTGATGTTGGCTTCATAATAGCTGTTTGGAGTGTTCCCGTTTTTTCAATTTCATTGAATAACCTGGCTAGGATTGGTAGTAGCTCCTCTTGAAAGATTTGAAAGAATTCATTAGGAAATCCATCTGGGCCTGAGCTTTTCTTTTTGGGCAGATGTTTAATTACAATTTCAATTTCCTCAGTAGTGATGGGGTGTTTAGATATGCTACATCCTCCTTACTTAACTGTGGAAGGTTATAAGTGTCCAAGAATTTTTCCATTTCTTCTAGGTTCTCATGTTTAGTAGCATAACGTTTCTCAAAGTAGTCTCTGATTACCCTTTGGATCTCTGCAATATCTGTCGTGATCTCCCCCTTTTCATTTCTAATACTGGTTATCAGGTTTCTCTCCCTCTCTTTCTTTGTGAGTTTTGGCAATGGTCTATCAATCTTGTTTATTTTTTCAAAGAACCAACTTCTGCTTTCATTGATCTTTCGGATTGTTTTTGGGTTTTCCACTTCATTGATTTCTGCTTTCAGCTTTCTTATTTTCTTCTTTCTCCCTATTTTTGGTTCCTTTTGTTGGTCATTTTCTAATTTTATGAGCTGAGTCATTAAGTTATTCATGTATGCCCCTTCTTCCTTCCTGATGTGTGCTCAGAAAAGTTGTAAGTGACAAAGATGGACACTACGTACTAATCAAGGGATATGTGCAACAGGAAGAAATCAGACTATTAAACATATATGCACCCAATGAGAGAGCAGCAAATTATCTAATACTATTACTGACAAATCTGAAAGAAGACATCAATAATAACACAATAATTGTGGGAGACCTCAACACGGCCATGTCAACACTTGATAGGTCAACCAGACTGAAACCCAACAAAACATACTAGCCCTGAAAAGAGTAATGGAAGAAAGAGGATTAGTATATGTATATATATATAGTGTCCATCTTTGTCACTTACAACTTTTCTGAGTATAAAGTTGGTGTCATCAGATATTAATATGGCCACCCCAGCTTTTTTTAAGTGTGTTGTTTGATTGGATGATTTTCTTCCATCCTTTGATTTTGAGTCTATGTTTGTTCTGATTATTCAGGTGTGTTTCTTGTAGGCAGCAGAAGGTTGGATTCATCTTTTTGACCCATTTTGCCACTCTGTGTCTTTTAATTGGTAAACTTAGTCCATTGACATTGAGGGAGATGACTGTCATAGGATTTAATGTCATCTTTGTAGATAAGTTTGCTGTGTTTGTTGGTCTCTCTTGTCTTAAAGTAGACCTTTCAGTTTTTCCTTTAAGGCTGGTTTTCCATCTGTGAAATTTCTCAGCTGTTGTTTGTCCATGAAGCTATGTATCCTTCCTTCAAACCTGAACATGAGTCGGGCAGGGTGCAGTATTCTCGGTGAGGCATCCATTTCATTCAGTCTTGTCACAATATCCCACCACTGTCTTCTGGCCTTGAGAGTTTCTTGTGACATGTCTGCTGTAAGTCTTAGGAATGCTCCTTTGAATGTAATTTCCCTTTTTGATCTTGCTGATTTCAGTATTCTATCTCTATCTGTGGGATTTGTCATTGTTACGTGTTTGTGTCTTGGGGTGTTTTCCTTTGGGTCTCTTGTAGCTGGTACTCTTCGGGCATGCAGGATTTGATTGCATGTAGTCTTTAACTCTGGGAGTATCTCTTTGATAATGTCTTTGACAGTTAATTCTTCCTGGAGATCTCCTACCTGGGTCTCTGGGACTCCAATGATTCTCATGTTTCTGTTGAGTTTATCTAAGACTTCTATTTTGATCTGTTCACATTCCTTGAGTACTTTTACCATTGCCTGATCATTTGTCTTAAGGTTCTTTTCCAATTTCTTCTGCTGTCTTGAGTTTTTCTGCATCTCATCTTCCAGCATGCTGATTCTGTCCTCAGCTGCTGTTACCCTGCTGGCGAGGACATCTACTGAGTTTTTCAGTTCAGTAACAGTGTTTTTCAGATCTGTTATTTCACTTTGGAGTTTTCTGATTTCTGTCTTTGTGGTCTGTTCAGATAGATCTATGCTTTCTTTGAGTTCTACAAACATCTCCCTTATTGCTATTCTAAACTCCTTGTCTGAGAGGTTAATTAGATGGTCGAAGTTTTTTTAGGTCATCCGAGCTATCATCTTTATTCTCTGTTCATGTTGATTGCCTGTGAGATTTCCCATTTTCCTGCTTGTTGTGTGATTTTTTTTTTCTGCGTGTTGTGGTGGGGTTCATTGGGCAGAAAGAGTGTGCAGCTGTGAAGGGAAGTGGAGCTGCGCTCTTCTGGAGCCTCTGGGAGTGCTATTTTTCTGGGCCCTTTTCAACCCACTCCCAAGAGGTTCCAGAGACAGGACTGTGGAAAAACTCACAGTCGGGAATCACTGGGTGGGCGTAGATTTCCCCCCTTTTATTATTTCTTAATATAAGCTTGCATTGTTATGAAATTTCCACATGTTACAAGAATATTTTTGTATTTCAAAAAATCTGATAACTCATACTCTCATTCCTATGCTTTAAATATATATTTTTATTACTTTCTTGATTTTATTTTTGGTTCAGTTACTCTTTAGCACAGTATTTTGTTCAGCTCCTATGTGTTAGACTTTTTCTTTATCTCTTTCTGTGATTAATATCTACTTTTATGACATTATGCCTAAAAAGGCACTTTGTATTATATATACATATATGTATATTTACACATACATACATGCATGGCCACATACATATATGTGTGTGGTTAAGTTATTCATAATATTTAACCTATCATAAAAAATGCACTAGGGAATAATTTGTAAGCTTATTTCAATGAATGAAATCCTATTTTTTTATTCTTAAGGTGTTAAATGGATCCTAATTCTTCATTGAGTAGTCAAAGAACTTCTCAGGGAATAGCAGAGGTTTTATTTTCCTCCATAAAAGAAAAGTAAACTTGGGAAATAGAGTGCCCTTTCATATTCCAGACCCAAGAACTACAATGAAATAAAGGCATTTCCCCATTAAGTACATTTAAAAATATAATATCTTTATTTAAGCCCATGGTTACAAACATGTTTATAGTTGGATTGTAGTTATAAAAAAGAATACCCTCCTTCACCAGCGCAACCTTCCCACCACCATTGCCCCCCATCTCCGGCTCCTGCCCCCCCATCTTTACCCTGTGCCTGTATTTGAGACAAGCATTCTTTCATCCTATTCTTTTAACTGTTAATGTTAATTTCTGTCTGGATGATATGTCTATTGGTGAAACTAGAGCTTTGAAGTCTCCCACTACACTATTTTATCTGTCAATGTATTTCTTTATGCTCATTAGAGAAAACTTTATGAACTTTGGTAGGTTTTCATCTTCCTCATAAATGTTCATTATAGTATGTCTTGATTTATGGTTCCCTTAACCAATAGAAGTATGTGTCAGTGGGTAAATTATATTTTTAATATTGAGTGCTATCTAGTGAGATATAATTATGATCATTACTGCTCTTTTTTCTGTTCCATTGGCTTTTCTAAAATTATTTTTATCATTCTTTTATTCTGAATATATATTATTTCCATGCATTTTGGTGTTTCAGATTGGCAACAAATGGAGGTATTGCTTTATGATTTATTCAGCCACTCTATGCCTTTTTTAATTGGAATTTACTACACTGACTTTGTGAAGAGATTAATAACACATAGGGTTGTGTTTCCATTTAGTGTATGTGTATTATTAAATATGCATACACCAATTAATATTATCACTGTTATAAGAAAAAATATAAAATAGGATGATATAAAATGCTGTAGCACCCTTTTTGAAAATATTCAATGTCAATTCATTGCAAAGGCACTAAGCAAAATGTAGGAAAATGATTTAACTCATGTGCTTGAGGGTTATTTTTTTACAGATCCATAGTTAAATAAAATCCAAGGGACAGAATAAAAAACTTCCTTATAAGATAAGTGCAAGATTAAGATTTTCATTCCTCCACTACTTTCAATGTATTACTGGTAATAATAAACACATCAAGTTGATAAACATAATAAAGCAGTTGAATAGGGAGTCAAGAAGTTAAATTTAATCATTTGCACAAGATATGATAAAATACATAGAATCACCTGAGGTTTTAATAAGATTTTGTTTTGAATAATTAATATATGTAGTAAAGTAGTAGGCTACAAAATCAATGCATAAAAATCAGCTACATTTTTATATGCAAACAATAAACCTTACAATCAGAGAAAATCAAGAAAACATCAGCAGCAAGATAATGTCCATAAACATCAATTCACTATTGTTCTTCTTCTCTACTGTTTTAAAACTGTTACTATCCAACATTATAAATTGTATTATAAGAAATAAAATAAGGACTTAAAAGAACAATTCAAGCCTATGCACTGTAATAAGCAATGCTATCTAAATAAAAAATTTTACATAAAGCATTATGTAAGTCGATTCTATTTTTTTGTATCTTTATTTACACACCATGATTACAAACATGTTTTAGTTGAGTTTCAGTCATAAAAAGAACACTTTCCTTCACAGTGCAACATTCCCATACATTCTAATATACAGCAAAATTCTAAAGATATTCTTCAAGGATATAATAAACATTCTGGTGATTTTTACTAAAAATACAAACCCTTCAACATAGCCAAAATAATTCTGACTGACAGAAATAAAAGGAGAGATTGCATTCATTGATTTCAAAATATACTACATTGCTGTAGTTACATAACTTCCAGTTGCTGGTATCAATGAAGATTATCAGAACATTTATGTGAAACTGAGATCCTGAAGAAAACCTTCTAATGTAACATTATAATAAGTCCATCTAGATGGAAAGAAAGTTTCACCAACAAAAGGTGTAAGAAATATTGGATAGCCATTTAAAAATATACCCGTATTTCACTTTGTATTTAAAATGGATTTATAATCTTTATATAAGACCAAAATGTATTAAGAAAAAACATATAAGGGATGGAGCTAGAGCAGAGCTATAGGGCCTTTGCCTTGCAGCTGGTTGTGGCCCAAATAACAGGAAAAAATGGAAAGAGAGAATGGCAGATATTTTCTTGAAGAAGAAATACAAATAAATGAACAATTATTTTCTCAGTGGTGGCGATGGTATCTGATTCGGTACCTATAGAAGACAATTTGGAATGTCTCCAAAAGTTTAAAATAAAACTCTCATATGACCCAAAAATTCTAACCCTTGGTATCTATGCTGAGAACAAATTACATAAATTATAAAAGACCAATGTACACCTCAGTTTATTGAAGTACTATTAAAGTGAGTAGAATTTGGAAACAAATTCTCCAGTAATTAATTGGTTAGTTGATAAATAATTTATGTCTACTTTATATGCACAGATGAATAATCATCTATTAGAACATCTTTAATATTCTAATTTACTCCAGCATGTATGGAGTTGAAGAGATCATACTAAGAAAGATGAGTTAAGGGCGGAAGCAAGAGCACTATGGTGAGTGGGAAATTGGCCTTGCAGGGCCTTCCTGGTTTCCATCTTCAGCATCCCTATCATCCCCCAAGCCTGCCAGGAGTGATTTCTGAAAACAGATCCTGGAGTAATCTTTGGGCATCACTGGGTGTGGTCCCCTAAGGAAAAAATAAACTTAAGTTAGAAGGAAGAAAAATACCAGATAATCTCATTCATGTGTAATATAAAAGAAAATAAAAAAAACAACAAATACAACATCAATGACATAGGAAATATGTGTGCAAGGCAAACACCTGTTGCTGCTCCAATGCTTCGGCCCCAAGGACAATAACTTTGATTACAGAGATTAAGTTATTTAGCCTATGCACAGTCTTGATTTTATTTTATTTTATTTTTTTTTACTAAGCTTTATTAGTCTCACAGTCTTGATTTTAGGGTATTACAAACTACATGCAAAATGAGGACTGTTGTGCAAAATTTGGACACTCGGATGATGGTGGAGCTTTAGAATTTTTACACCATAGCATAAAAGAAACCAATAGTGAAAACACCTTAAGTTTAAGTAAACTAAAACTATACAAGAAAAATTTAAATCTACATTATTTATTTAATGAACTGATTTTTGCAAATTCTTATACACTCTATATAGCTTTAGGGTTTCTAGAACTCTTTCTTCAACAGAAAAATTAAATTGTATTTATTGCATTTAAAATTGAAATAACTTTTAGTCTAAATACAAGATGTACTAAAACATCATTTCTTATGTTGTGATATTAATCATTTAAAATCATTTGCTTTTAATTATTTTTTGAGGGGTCACACCCATTTGATGCTCCGGGTTTCCTCCTGGCTATGCGCTCAGAAATTGCCCTTGACTTGGGGGGCCATGTGGAGATGATTTGTTTCCAAATTATAGCGCCAACTCTTCAGCTCCTGCTTTTGATTATTGCAAAAAAGATTTGTTGAGTCATTTTTTTTTACCTTGTGAGACAGAATATTTTCCAGTGTTTTTAGCCAATATGCTATTAGCAGGTCAGTCCACAGAAGTTATGTCTCAGTAAGCGCTTCATCTATTATTGATTGTTAATTATGATTAAATTATTCTAAATTTATAGGTGATAAGTATATTCTGTGCAAAAAAAAAAAAAAGTATATTCTGTGCTTACTGGAGAACATAGAAAATTATACTAATTATTTAAAATGTACAAATATGTTATATACAACTTTTAATTTTACATGTAGCATACATCGTTTTTATCAGAAGAAAATATATAAAAAAATTTAAATTTTTTTATTTAAACAACTTCATTACAAACATGATTGTGTTTGGGTTTCAGTCATGTAAAGAACACCACCCATCACCAATGCAACATTCCCATCACCAATGTCCCAAATCTCCCTCCTCCCCACCCGATCCCCGCCTGTACTCTAGACAGGCTTTCTATAACCCTCATACATTCTCATTATTAGGACAGTTCAGAATGTAGTTATTTTTCTAACTAAACTCATCACTCTTTGTGGTGAGCTTTCTGAGGTGAGCTGGAACTTCCAGCTCTTTTCTCTTTTGTGTCTGAAAATTATTATTGCAAGTATGTCTTTCATTTTTCTTAAAACCCATAGATGAGTGAGACCATTCTGCGTTTTTTTTCTCTCTCTCTGACTTATTTCACTCAGCATAATAGATTCTGTGTACACCCATGTATAGGAAAATTTCATGACTTCATCTCTCCTGACAGCTGCATAATATTCCTTTGTGTATATGTACCACCGTTTCTTTAGCCATTCATCTGTTGAAGGGTATCTTGGCTGTTTCCAGAGTCTTGCTATGGTAAATAGTGCTGCAATAAATATAGGTGTAAGGAAGGGATTTTTGTATTGGATTTTTATGCTCCTAGGGTATATTCCTAGGAGTGGTATAGATGAGTCATATGGGAGCTCGATTTCCAGTTTGGGAGGAATCTCCATATTGCTTTCCATAAAGGTTGAACTAGACGGCATTCCCACCAGCAGTGGATGAGAGTTCCTTTCTCTCCACATCCCCGCCAACACTGCTTGTTCTCATTCTTTGTGATGTGTGTCAATCTCTGGGGTGTGAAGTGGTACCTCATAGTTGTTTTGATTTGCATCTCCCTGATGATTAGTGATGTGGAGCATTTTTTCATGTGTCTTTAGGCCATTTGTATTTCTTCTTTGTCAAAGTGTCTGTCCATTTCTTCTCTCCATTTTTTGATGGGATTAGATGTTTTTTCTTGTAAATTTCTGTCAGTGCCTTGTATATTTTGGAGATTAGCCCCTTATCTGATGGGTATTGGATGGTACCTCATAGTTGTTTTGATTTGCATCTCCCTGATGAGTAGTGATGTGGAGCATTTTTTCATGTGTCTTTTGGCCATTTTTTATTTTTTATGTGTAAAATGCAAATTTGTATTTTTGTTTGCTTCTTTGAGTCATAAGTTATAATGGACAAAAGAAAGACAAAGTATATTATTTTAAAATATATTTAAAATCATATGAAATTTTAGTGAATGCAAATTTGCTTTCTTGTTTCCAAACACAGAAAAATAATTGTCATTATGCTTTTATTTAAATCTAAATAGGTTGTCTTTTATACTAGACAATATACAATATAAATTCTTAGTTGGTGTTAACTCTACACATTATACTTATTATGCTAAAATACTCCTTATAAATGCCAGTATAATAAAATCACATATTGTCTATGTCCATATAAATTTTATCAGAGATTTTTTTGGTAACATAAAATTAGAACAGGAAATTATTTAATATGAAACACATAATTATAAGCCTATAGTAAAAATAATAAAAAATAAAGCATAAAAATTATCCAAATATAATTAAAGGTAATATTGCACATTCGCACCACATATTTTCAATACATTATGAAAAGTAATATACAGAGGAATATGTGATAAGGTTTATAAATGGTTATTGCACTGCCTTTATGGGGGGGTAGGGGAGAGAGATGAGAGAGAGAAAGAAAGGTGAGAGAGAGAGAGGGAGAGAGAGAGAGAGAGAGAGAGAGAGAGAGAGAGAGAGAGAGAGAGAGAGAGAGAGAGAGAGAGCAAGACCTAGCAGGAAAGGAGAGAATCTGCCTTTTTTTTTTTAATAGTCATCATACTTTTCATTTTAACCTCCTTTGGTAAATTTAATTGTAGTTAATAGTTGTTTATTTTTGTAACACCAATTGTAAATAACATAGAAATTAAATGAGATTAAAAATCATCTTTTACATTTTATTTCCCTATAGAAATATAACAGATTATGAGATGTATTTTACGCAAGGAAGAATAACAAATATCAAAATGTAATGAAGCAACCAATGTTGGTGAGGTTGTAATTAAAAAGGTCCTTCAATCAGATATGGTGAAAATTTTCTTGCGTCAGCCTCTTGTAAAACCTATCAAGGTGTCTTAAATATTAGAGCTTCTATATTACCCATTCATTCTACTCTTTAAACAGCTCCCAAGTACACAAATGCATTAATTTTAAAAAATACTCTGTCCTTATTGCAGTGTTATTCACAACTCCAACCTCATTTGGGCATAATCTAATTGCTTTACAGATGTGTGAAAATAGAAGTTACTGTATACATGCACCATAATATATTACTCATTGTAAGAAATAATTAAATCTTATAGTTCAGTAAAAGAAAGATGTAGAAGATATCATTCCAGATAAATAATGACAGATGAAATAATTCATATGTGTAGTATAAAAAAGAAAAGCAACAAAATTAATAATACCTAATGAAAAGTAATCCCCAAAATGATGCCTATAGAATAAATTCTAATAAGCGGGGGCATCCAGGAAGAGTAATCGAGGAGAATGGACACTCAGGTTGGAAATCTAGCGTAGTACAATTTTACATAAATCTAAAGGAATATGTAAAATTGACTTTGTATATCTAATGATATTGCATGTACAAATATCTAAACACTCCTTCAAAACAATTGGAATAGATTTTTTAAAAGTCACTAAGTTAATAAAATTTAGCAACATTTTCTAAGTTAATAAAATTTAGCAACATTTTCAGATACAAAATGAAAACTCAAAATACATCGAAGTTTGATCCTGAAGCAATTTGTCATCCTGAGAAGAATTAATTATGCCCTTGTGTTACTCAAACACTCATGGTGTGGATCTATTTTCTCTTATTACCACTGGTCAAAGCACCATTGCATCCTCACCAGGCTAAGCACTGAAATGTTAAGCCCCAAACAAATATTCACATCTGTACTCTGGCCTAAAAATTACATATTGTTGGGTAGACATGTCCCAAGATCTCTAAGCACTACTTCTGGGGACCGTTAGACAAAAGTTAGCACCATTTATTTATACCACAGTATTATAAACAAGAAATAAATCAGGCTCTAAAAGAATAAATGTTGCTTACCTTGTTTTTAAGTAAGCCTAGTTCATTCCATGACATGGCAAGTGGTAGTCTAGAACAACCTAAGCACAGAACCTAGAGTAAATATTTTTGGAACACAATAGTTATATAAATCACTTTTAACAGTTCCAATTAAAAGACATTTAGAAAATAGCAATTAGGAAGAATGTAAACAAAGACAATGTTTTTATTTCGTTTTGTTTTTATATGGGGATTATATATTGCAGTATCTAAGATTTACTCCTGACTCTATGCTCGGTTATCACACGTACTTGGGCTCTGAGGACCATATGCGATACTGGAATTCATTTCCCTACTTGCTGTACTATCTACCTACCCCTCAGTATACACATTTTTGTATGCTAGAAAATATAAAAAAAATTGCAGAAAAAATTAAGTCAATACACGACATTTTTCTCATGGGGTATAAAACTTAACAATATTATAATGACTATCCTACTGAGAACAATATAGAGATTTAGAAAATCTCTGTCAAAAACAAATAAAATATGTGTGAATGCAATTTAAATTTGTATATAACAACATAAAACAGCAACAAAAATAATCTTAAAATGGTAAAGAAAACTTGAATCATCCAACTTTTTATTTTGTTATTCAAGCATAAAAATCAAAAGTGAGCTAAGAAAAGCAGACTACTGAACTCTAATAAATGGTGTTGGAAGAACCGGCAATTTATGTAAAATGTAGAACTTAATACTTGGATGCATACGTTACATCACATGTATGTATAATATTCCTCCAGTGGAAAAATTTTCTTAAATTCAGAACAAGACACTGAGCTTGTTTGAAAGTGGAATAGCTGAGGCGAAGCATCACAAGCTGGTTCTCTGGCGGTGTGATAGTAAATATTTTAAAGAAATGTGTTACACAATTACTAAAATATACAGTCATATAACCTAATGCTACACCAATAATCTTTAAAAATAAATATACTCCAAAAATGTTAAATGTTGGAGAACATTAAAACCCTTTGAGAAAACATAATTCTCAATAGGAGGTGCCAGAGAGCTATCACAGGATCTAACTAACATCATATCTAACAGTAGAAGTTCTTGACAAAATGAAAATCTAAATGTTTTCAATTACTTACAAATTAGACATCTGACAGGTTAAGAGGCTAAATATATAATCTATATATACAAGTCAAATCCCCCAAAACAAACACCCTATTGATACAACCCTGAATAGACTTAATTTTCCCCCAAAGACAAACAAATTGCCAATAGATACCTGAAGCAATGAACCACATGTCACATAATTAAGGAAATTTGAAGACAAAGTCCCAAGAATCTATATTTTAAAATGGCTCTTACCTGAAATACAAAGTAAGCAAGTGTATATAAGATTATGTAGAAACTTGGGGGAATGAAACTGTTTTCGATTTTCTAAGATGTCTTTAAAAATGGGAAGTTATCTTGAAATGAGATCTTACAAAAAACTTTTTCGTATGCAAAGAAATGAAATTCAGAAATCCAAAGCAAAGTCTAAGTTCTGTTAACTGAAATATTATTTATAATACTAAACATCAAGATATCAATTTATGTATAAACCAGAAAAATAAATGTGGTATGTGTGTCTATATATAGTTGTGTAGTTGTGATTCATTTTATGAATTCATATATTTTATTTAAAAATACTGTCATTAGCAATGATCTGGGTTAATTTGGAGGAAATAATTCCAACTGAAATACATAGTGATTTCATTTACATGTACAACTTAAAACAGTCAAATTTATAGATCCAGAAACATACACATATATGTATATATAAACATGATTCCAAGAAAATAGGAGATTAATAGAACAGGAGAAATTTGGTGCCTGGGCAAAAGTTTCAGTGATATAAAGTGAATAATTATAAAAACCTTTCTGTCAATAACATGTAACAATATTGACTTATATATTGAAACTGTGATGCAAAAAATCAATCTTAATTGTTCTTATTACTATTGATAAAAAAGTGTAATGTTGTGAGGAGCAGGACAAGTAATTATATTAGTCATACTAATCATAATAAGTTATAACATGATTTGCAAGTATACTTATCAAATCAAATAATGTTATAAATGTTAAATGAACATATTTTATTAAGATTCAAAATAACATTTGTAATTTAATATAATAAAATTAATTTTGTATTTTCTGTATTCTCATTAAAATAGAAAGTTGAAATTATATTTTATTAAACCTATTTATTTGTGAGGAGGCATCCAAAATAGCATGAAGTAGAGCCAGTTTCCACTTCTGGTGCTACTCTACCCGAATGATATGCTTTGGCCTAGCTATCTTGGGGGTCTATCAAAGTCACCCCAGGAGCTCTGGAGGTCTGTCAGGGCCATAGAATGCATCCTTATGGGAAGATATGGTTTTGGGAATTGAACTCAGACCCTTAAATAACTTCTAAAATTATGATGTATATGATATGGACAAGGTTATAACCTAATACGGTTTTAAAATATCTATTTGAAACAATATAGTAACAATTTAATTTAAAGTTCTTGTTTGAAAGAAATGCAGATCCTAGGTGAGTGACTATTTCACACATGCACCAAAATTATATGGAAAAAATATATGATGGAACGCAATAGTTGTAAAATAGTTGCTCAAAAATAGAAAAAAATACATGTATACACATGCAATTAAACATGCATATCATTTTCAAAAATATTTACAACACTAAATTATAGACATATTTGAGCCAGAAATGTATAAATAAATCCAATTATAATGAATAGATTTTGAATTACATATCTCATGCTAAAAATATATGTGATAAGACTACTCATGGTTCAGCCTCCAAGGACCTCTCCTAGTGGACACAGGACAATATGAGGATAGAAAATTAATGATTAATTATTATTAGTAATCATTATTAATTAATTATAGTCCTAAAATGCAAATACCCTACCCACACTTCTAATATTCCAGTCCTTGCACTATTGCTCCAGTCCCAGAAGATCCCATATTGATAGTACATTTTAAGACAAGTATTCTTTAAATTTAAATATATCTTAAATAATCCCAATTTAGGGCTCTATTTGTTATTATCTGCATGATGTAGGAACTCAAAAATAATTGATATAATGTTTCTGCATAGGAATTTCATGTTCTCTTTTAAAATAAAAAATATTAAATAAACTTTGTTTTGAATAATGAGTTTTAAACAGTTTTGAATCATGACTATATTCTGTATTTGAATACTAATAGAAAAATATTTTAATTACTAAAGATAAAAATATTAATCTTTCAACATCTCTTGCATTGTACTGTAATTCTGCCTCTGTTTAAATGACCTGAAGATGAATGGTTTATGAGTTTATTGGTGATCACTGTTAATTGTTAAATGGAACTCCTTTTAATTATAGACAAGTCAACAAACTGAAGTAATTTCTTATTCATAGGATTTGAAATGTTCCACAGCCCCCTTCGATTGCTCTTTCTATGATTCAAACTGGCTAAAGTGTAAATTTCCCAAATGAATCAATAAACAGTTAAGTGGCTTCAAGTATAACTCAAATAAAATAATATAATTAGGGAACTGTACACAGACGGTATCAAGTTCAAGAATTGCTTTTACAGGACAAGTCAACAGAAATGCAGAAAATATAACAATTATGCAAAAAAAATTTGTCAGTGAAATCCATATAGGAAAGTAAGGCATCAAAGTCATGTTATTTGTGGAAGACATGGTACTATAGTACATCATGAAGACTTTTAATAAATATTTCTAGAAAAATATTTTTATGATAAATTGACAGAAAGAAATATGTAAAATTCTATGGCTTTCCTATTTGCAAGTAGAAAAAGGAGAATAAATACATACTAAAATAAATTTCATTCACAATTTCCTCAGAATATCAAGTTCTTCAGAAACAAATTATCTAAGATGGGCTGAAAGACCTATGCAAAGCAAACTACAGAACCTTACTTCAAAAAATAAAAGAGGACACAAAAAATGGAAACACATTTCCTAATCATGTCTTGGAGTAATTATCATCATTAAAATTACAATAGTCACTAAAGAATTGCACAAATTCAAATCATTCCCTATGAGAATACACATTATGGTTGCCTGCCCAGAGACACTAAGGCAACAGGACCCCAAGCTCGAGTAGTGGCTGCCAGAAGCCCTGAGAAACAATGGTGAATTTTCCCTTCCCTAAATGACAAAAATAAGCTGAGAGGAGCATACAAGCCCATCCACAACTGAGGGAGCACAGGCGTTGCACACCCACAGACACAAAAACAGAGGAGTGCAGTGCTCCACTTTGTTCTGCGGCAACACTTAAATTGTAATCAATGTACACCAGTATAACAGTAGAAAATACACACTAAAAAGGACACTCTGGGAAAACATCACAGAAAACCAGCATGCTTAGAGAATAAAGATGATAGATGTGAAGACCCAACAAGTAGCAGTCACCTACATATCCCATGAGAAGACACCTATATTTATTGAAGTCTATTTACAATATCCAGACTTTGGAAACAACCAAGATGCCCTTCAACAGATGAATGGCTAAAGAAACTGTACTACATATACACAATGGAATATTATGCAGCCATTGGGAGAGATGAATTCATGAAATTTTCCTATATATGGATATATATGAAAACCATTATGCTGAGTGAAATAAGCCAGAGGGAGAGAGATAGAGAGATAAACACAGATTAGTCTCACTCATTATTGGTTTTAAGGAAAATTAAAGAATTTAAAGAAAAATTAAATTATTGTAACCAGGCCCAGGGACAATAGAGTTAAGGACCAGAAGGGTCAGAAGGACCAGCTCACAATTTGAAGCTCACCATATGGAGTGGCAAACGCTATTAGGAAAATAACTATACCGACAATTATCATGACAATGCTAGTGAGTGAGAAAAGTAGAATGTCTGTCTCAAATACAGGCTGGGATGGGAGAGGGGGGCATTGGTGGTGGCAATGTTGCACAGGTAAAGGGGGATGTTCTATTTATAACTGAAACCAAACTACAATCATGCTTGTAATCTTGGTGCTTAAATAAAGGTTTTATATATTAAAAAATATAGAGAGGAAATTTGGAGGATGCTCAAGAAACTTGAAGAATCCATTCCACACTTATATCAAATGACATAGACTTTAGACTTAAAAAGGTGAGAAGAGACAGAGATGGATGCTTCTTGATATTCAAAAAATATGTGTCCTAGGAAGAATTCACACTCATAAACATATATGCACCCAGTGAGGAACCAGCAAAATATATAAAAAAAAATTGCCGGGGCCGAAGTGGTGACACATCTGTAAGGCATCTGCCTTTCATGGGACTGACATAGGAATAACTAGAGTTAGATCTCCCAGTGTTCCATATGATCCCCCAAGCCAGGATTGATGTCTGAGGACTAAGCCAGGAGTAACCCCTGAGCATCACTGGATGTGGCCCAAAAAAAAAAACCAATAAAAATATCAAAAAAAAAATTGTTGACAGATTTGAAGAAAGACATCAGTAGCAATACATAATAGGAAACATCAACACTTCCATGTCATTCTTTGATAGGTTGTCCAGGCTAAGAATATGCTAGCTCTGAATGAAGAAATTATATATATATATATGTATATATATATATATATACACATATATATACACATATATATGGTTCTCTATTCCCAGAAAACTAAATACACATTCTTCTCCAGTGTACATGGACCTTTCTCCAAGATAAACTACATGCTGGGTCATATAACATACCTCGATAAAATCAAGAGGATTGAAAATGTAAGAATTAACTTCTCAGATTATCATGCATTAAAATTAAAAGTGAATCACAAATAGACACAGAGAAAACACTTTAGCACTTGAAAAATTAACAACTCACTACTGAACAATATCAAAAGAAAGAAATCAAAGAAGAAATTAGAAGATGTCTGGAAAAAGCTTTTTTGTGGGACATTTGTGGGACATTAAAAAAGTGGTATTAAGAGCAAAAAATATAGCTTCACAAGCATTTATCAGGAAGAAAGAAGCGTCTACAAAATAATTTAATGGCATAGCTTAAGAATTTAGAAAAAATGCTCGCTTTGGCAGCACACATACTAAAATTGGAAAGATACAGAGAAGATTAGCATGACCCCTGAGCAAGGATGATACACAAATTCATGAAGTGTTCCATATTTTTTGAAAAAAGAAAAAAATTTAGGAAAAACTAAAACAATGAAACAAAAATAGACAAATAAAAGAAAATAATAAAACTTAGAGTAGAAATTTATGAACTAGAAATATAAAAATATCTGAACAGAGATGCAAGAGTTGATTCTTTGAAAAAATAAACAAGATTAATAAAAAAATTAGCTAAGCTCACAAATACTTTGAGAGAAAAAATTTAATAAACCAAATTAGAATATAAAAGAGGAAGATTACTAAAGCTACTACAGAAATTCAAAGAGTAATCAGATGTTACTTTTTTTCTTTTTTGATAATGGGTGCCACCCAGTGATACTCAGAGATCACTCATGGCTCTGTTCAGAAAATCTCTCCTGGCTTGATGGACCATATGAGACACCATGGGAATCATACCGTAGTCCATCGTAGATTAATGCATGCAAGGCAAACACCCTACCACTATGTCACTGCTCCAGCCCCAATTACTTTGAGAAACTCTATGCCACAAAACATGAGCATTTGGGAGAAATTGATAAGAATTAAACTCCTCTCACTGCCCATGGTTAAAACATGAAAGTCTGGCATATTAAATAGAATAGCACTATTGAGGAAATAAAAATAGTAATCAAAACTTTCCTAAAAGCAAAAGCCCAGGCTGAAATGGATTCACTAGAAAATTCTTTGAAACCTTTCAAGAAGACCTGCTGCCACTCTTTTTCAGGCTGTTCCAGAAGTGGAAAAACAAAAATACTTCCAAAATAGTTTTTTATGAAGCTAACATCACTCTGGATACAAAGAGCAGACGAATAATGCCACAAAAAAAAAGAGAATTACAAACCAATATCTTTGATGAACATAGATGCAAAAATCCTCAACAAATCCAATATCTCATCAAGATGTCCACCACATGTATGGCAAGTAAGATTTCACCCAGAGAATGCAAAATTGAGCTTAATAGAGGCAAGTTCAATCAATGCAATTATATTGTCACATCATAACAAGAGGAATTTTACATATTTCTAGAGAAGAAATGGCTTAATAGAGGCAAGTCAATCAATACAGTACATTGTCACATCATAACAAGAGGAATTTTAATATTTCTAGAGAAGAAATTGTCAGAAGGACCACTAAGATGTTATCTCCTTATAAATGAATACATGTTTTGAAAACTCCCTAGGAATATTTTCACCAGAGCCCACCAGGAAGTTTTTCCCCCACTGTGGTTAATTGTTCAAAAATTTCGAGAAATATCTCATAATGAGATTCATGTTATGCTATTGACATTTTATTTCCTTTTTAAACAAACATTTTAATTGGTCTCTAGCTGATGCTAGCTTTTACTTCCTAACATAAGAATTTTTCAGGCAAACATAGTCCTGATTAAATTTATCTTTACCTGGAAAACTCAGCATCAAAAACAATGTCTTTCTCCTTGTCTTTTATATGCCATAGCAGTTTATTAACAGAAAGGATTGCTTTGATCAAGGACTTCCCTTAGACACTTTGAATACCTGCTAACTAATTTACACTCCAAAAAAGTTGGCCAGGATAGCATCAGTCTATTGAATTTTTACAGTATAGATTATGCAACTCTTTCAATATAAGGTTTATCTTTTTTAGCCCCTTCTAAAAACCATACCTTAGAAAGTTTGTTATTTGTAATAAGCCTCTAGATCTAAAAACCTAGCTTCCTCAGGAAAAGGAAATTTGCTAGGGAAACTTGGCTTCTTGCTGATCCCTTAATTTACATCAATATAAACACCTATGGCCTACCCAGAGAGAAACTACTTTGAGATGTTAAACTTAACTTCCTTTTTTCCTCTGGGCTCTTAATTGAAATGTATATATTCTAAGGTTTGTTAACCACCTAGAGCCATGTGAATTGTTTTGAAGAACAAACAGTGCACACTGATAAGTTTCTGTTAACAAGACATATGTTGTCCTTTGCAAAGAAACCAAGTGTGAGCATTTTTTTCATACATGTGAATGGAAATATACCCCTCATAAGCTCCTAGTTTGGAGATTAAACTTAGTATACACTGGTTCTCTCATATAGATTTGTATGCTCTCTCATTTCTATATATTTCTCCATTCATGTCACCTACTCTCCTCGAGGGAACTCAAAGAAGTCCTCTAACACAACTGGACTCCAAGAGCTAGCCCACAACAATATCAACAAAAATAAAAATGAAAAACATGATTATATTAATAGTTGCAGAGTATGCATTTGATAATATTACATATCCATTCGTGATAAAAAGTCTCAGAAGATGGCAATGAAAGGAATCTTTCTCAATATAGTGAGAAGGCATTATACCTTGAGCACATGGCAAATATTATACCTCATTGAGAAAAGCTATGCAGGAAAAACCTTTCCTCTAAACTCTGGCACAAGTCAAGACTGCCCTGTCTCGCCACTCCTATTCAATATAATACTGAAAGAACTTGATAGAGCAATTAATTAGGCATGTACAAAATAGCCAAGGTCATCCATGTAGGAAAGGAAGAAGTCAAGCTCTCATTGTTTGCAAATGACATGTTTTCTATATTTAGAAAAAACTAAGGAACTACAAAAAGCTTCTAGGAATAATAAATGTGTATAATAAAGTGGGCAGGATACAAAATTTAATATACAAAAATCTATGGTCCTTATTATACACAAATAATGATAGAAAAGAAAATAGACATAGAAATCAATTCCATTCAGAATAGTACCTGAGAAATTAAAAGACTTCCGTGTCTACTTAAAGAGGGGTAAGGCCATACATGAAGAAAACTAAAACATGTCAGAGGAAATGGAGGCATATTGCTTGCTTATGGATTAAAATGACACTACCCTCAAAGCATTGTACAGGTGTAATACAATCCCTCAAACAACGCCCATTGATATTTTCCCAAAAAGTGGACCCAACACTTCTGAAATTCATTTAGAAGAACAAATGCCCATTAATTCCTAAACCAACCCTTCTCAATAAGGAAGAAGGGAAACATCACATTCCCAAGTTTAAGTTGTATTGTAAAGCAATATTCGTTAAAACAGTATGGTATTTGAATAAAGATAGATGCTATATCAATTGATTAGATTTGAGTATTCAGAAAATGAACCCCAGAATGTTGAATGTTGGTTTGTGCATTCCACAATTCCCAAAGAGCGGGAGGAATTCTCATGGCCCTGTTCACAAATCTGGCAGCAACTCCGATGCAGGAAATAATGTACACACAGTTGGAAAGAATTAGCATGCCAGAAACTAAAACCACTAGCTGTTCACCCACAAGCCAGTTGCTGCACCCCATGGAACAATGAGCCAAGACTTCAGTCAGCAGCTCCTCCTAGTTGCCTGAGTAACCTTTATTGGGAGAAACAAAGCCCACCCCCAAGGGGAGTGGAAAAAAATCCAGGTGAGGGAGAACACAATTGGAAAACAATTTTTTAACAGGAAATCCAAAGAAACCAATTGAGAGACATCTAATTAGAAGGCAATCTGAGGACCAATCCTAAGGCCTCTACTAACAACAGTCACACAATTAATCTTTGCTAAAGGAGAAAGAAACACAACGTGGAGCAAGTAAAGTCGCTTTAACAAGTAATTTGGGGACAAACGGTCAACCATAGGCAATAAGCAAATTTAGGACTCTAACACCATGAACAAGGTCAAATCAAAATGGATTAAAGATCTTGACATAAGTATATATATGCATATATATATGATATATAGAAAAAAAACTAGGTAAAACTCTCTATAACATCTAGACAAAAGACATCTTCAAGGAGGTAACCCACACACAAGGGTTGTCCAAAGAAGTGGAAGCAGAGAATAAACAAATGGGGGGGGGGGTTACATCAAATGGCTTATGCCTCTAAAGGGAAATCAGTGACTTGAATACAAAGGTCACCCCACAGAATGGGAGAAACTATTCACCCAAAATCAACTGATAAGTGGCTAGTATCTAAGATATACAAGGTACTAACAGAATTTACCAAGAAAAAAATTCTGACCCATCTAAAAATGGGGAGAAGAAATGAGCAAACATTACACATAGAAGAAATGCAAATGGCCAAAAGGCATATGAAAAATGCTCTATATCACTAATCATCAAGAAGATGCAAATAAAAATAAAATGAGGTATCAACTCATGCTACAGATACTGGCACACATTATTAAGAACAAAAACAGTTAGGACTGACATGAATGTGTGAAGAAGGAACTCATAACTACTGGTAGAAATGTCACCTAGTCACCTTTCTGGAAAACAATATTTATATTTCTTAAAAGGCTGGAAACTGAGATACCATATCATTCAGCAATATCACTCCTAGGGATATTCCCTAGTATATCCCTAGAGATATTCCCACAATTAGAAAAATGCCCTCTGAACCCCTATGTTTATCACAGCTCTATTTTTAATAGCCAGAAGTAGAAGCAACCCAGATGCCCAACAACAGATGAGTGGTTAAAGAAGCTGTGATAAAGTTACACAATAGAATACTATGCAGCTTTCAGGAAAAATGAAGTCATAAAATTTTTC
The DNA here is from genome assembly GCF_024139225.1 of Suncus etruscus. Lineage (NCBI taxonomy): Eukaryota > Metazoa > Chordata > Mammalia > Eulipotyphla > Soricidae > Suncus > Suncus etruscus. Next base: position 2,148,951 of record NC_064854.1, read on the forward strand.
TATGCATGAATGGTCATCAAGACTAACATGCTTAGTGAAATAAGCCAGATGAAGAGGGAGAGGCAGAATAGTTTCATTCATGTGTGGAATACAATGGAAAAGAAAAGGCGGTATAACAATAATATCCAGAGAAAAGAAAGATGAATATTGACATGAACTTGCCAAAAAAAGCGGTGAATTCAGCTAGAGCACTAAACAAAATGACAAGTAACATGACAATGATTTTCAGGAGAGATACAGAATGCATCTCTGAGAGACATTTTAATTAACTAATAAAATGATAAAAATATTTTTAAATTAAATAGATCAAACAATTTTGAAATTCATGTTATAATAACCCCAGATCCCAAATAACTAAAATAATCATGAGGTAAAAATTGGAAGCATCAACTTTTGCCAATTCAAAACTATTACAAAGCAGTAATAATTAGTAGTAATTAAATTTGAATGGCATTAAAATAAAGATAGTTTTTTAAGATCAGTACAATCGAACTGAATTTGAAGTGGAGCAAGGGAAACCTAGTCTACAAACAGAACAGACAAACTGGTCTACTACATGCAAAATAATGAACTCAGATCTTTTTCTAATGCTATACAAAAAAGTCAAATTAAAATGGTTTTAAAAACTTGATATCCAACCTAAAACCTTATGGCATTTTTAGAAAACTTAGGAAGAAAATTTCTAAACAAATGAAATGAAACAAATGAAAGCAAATACAAAAATAATGGACTATATCAAATTAAGAAGGTTTCTGCACTTCAAAGGGAATGATGACCAGGAAACAAAGAATGCCCATACAATGAAAGAGTTATTTTTTACTGATTACCCATTCCATAAGTGCTTAATATTAAAAATATGTAAGACAGTGGTAAAGCATAACAAAATATTAAACATTGATTCCCATCAGAAAATGGGGAGATAGTAAAATAGAAATTTCTTCAGAGAGGAAATTGCAAATGGTCAAAGGCACATAAATATGTTCCACATTATTAATCATCAGAGAAATGGAAATGAAAACCACAGTGAGTTATTTCCTTCCACAGAAATTGTCACACATCAAAAAAAAATAATGACAACACAGTTCTGGCATGGAATCAGCAGAAAAAGGAACTCTCATTCTCTGCTTGTAGAATAATATTGGTCCAAAATTCTGGGGAAAATAATTGATATTCCTCATTAAAACTAGAAATCGTATTTATCCATTCTTGTATTCATCCATCAATTTCTTAAACTAAGAGCCCCCAAATATAATCCAGAAAGGCATAAGCACTGCTAAATTCACTGCAGATTTTTTTTTTAATAATAGCAAGTATCTGAAAACAACCTCAGAATCCAAGAACAGAAGAGTGGATAAAACAAAAGCATGGTATCTCTATAAGGTGGAGAACTCCTCAGTCATTAGAAAAAAGACAAGTCATATATCTTATGCATACATGGTTAGAATGAAGAGTATCGTGCTGAGAAAATGAATCAGAGGGACATTAATAGGCAGAAAACAATCATACTCCTTTGAGAATATAAATATGCATATATATGCGTATTAATAACAACCAAATACAGTATGAGAATTATGCACAGAGGACAAGGGTAATGGCAGGATAGCGATTAGGACACATAAGGAACTACGATGATAAGCCTAATTGGAAATGATCACTCAGGTCAAGAACTGGTACCTGATACCCATTATTTAAACATATTGCAAACCAGGGGTCAGAGCTTGGTGCAAGGCATAGGGAATTTGCTTTGCACGTGCTAACCTATGACGACCACGGTTAGATCCCCCGGCATCCCATATAGTCCCCAAAGCTAGGAGTTATTCTGAGAGCAGAGCCAGGAGCATCACCTTGTGTGGCTCCTAAACAAACAAAAAAAAAATATGTAAAACAGAGTGCTTTAAAGGATGAAAAGTGGATGAACAAAACAGAAAGACTGAATGACAGAGAGAGGAGAAAGAGAAAGGCTGAGAGAGAGAGAGAGAGAGAGAGAGAGAGAGATGAGAGAGAGAGTGAGAGAGAGAGAGAGAAAAGTTTCTGCCATAGAGAAAGGCTGAAGACAGACGGATGGAGTGAAACTGAGGTAATTTTCAGAAAATGAACACTGAAGAAGAGATGGCTCTTGGAACATTGCATAAATAAAATAAGCCATCACAAGCTTTTTAACTCACAGTGATTTAATTAAAAATAAAAAAAATATTTCATTTGTTATATCCCCTGGGAAAATCATTCTGACAGATTTAGGACATCAGAATTATAAATCCTATCCTATGAATATGGTGGAATATGCTACTTTATCAGGCTACCTTTAAAATAATCAGTAATATGTTGAATCATTTATAAAGGCCATCTAGACATATTAGATCAATTACATTTCATAGCAGAATAATTTATGTACATACCAAGAGGTTTATTTTTGAATTAATGCATTTTTATCTAAATATTTTAAGCAAAAATAAGATTTTCATATATAGTGCTTAATGCTGTAGTTGCTCCCAAAATTATGAGACACATTTCTATGTAGGTAAACAATTTATGATGCATTTAAATTCTATCCCTGATCTACAATAATTTGTCATTTCTGCTTATTTTCATTAAAATTGATGGGAAGCTATAGGAATAATGCATTATTCTAGATACAATTTTATGCCATTCAGTAACTTTATGATTGAGATTAAAATATATCCTGAAAAATTTTGCATTGTCAAATAATTTTATATTATTTACTTACAATATTAATGCAGTGACTAAGAAAATAAGTTTTACAAATAGTTAAGAGAGAAAACATATGGCTTATATAGGTACATGTGTATGTGTGTCTCTCTCTAGATAACTTTCAATATAGATGATAATATCCATTCTAAAGCTTGTCTTTATATGACAACAGAGATATTATATAATTTTAATGTTCCCTAATATAAAGTATATTTTTATTCAAACATAAATCTGTAAAAGATTGTGATAATTTAAAAACATATGGATATTTTATAATTACTTTATTTAAGTAACGTGATTATAACATTGTTCATAATTTTCAGTCATACCAATGTACACCACCCTTCACCAGAGTAAGTTTTTCCACCACCAGGTGTCACCAGTTTCCTTCTCAAACTCCCCTCTTCCTACATGGCAGACATTTCACATTTCTTTCTCTTTCTCTCTTCTTTTTTTCCCCTTGCAACAGTGTGGTTGCACTATTATTAATGAAGGATATGTATTATGCATTTCACTTTATTCAATTTTAATAACCCCATTTTTGTCCAGAGTGATCAATCAATTTTATCTACCCTAACCACACTGCTCCACTATTTGTGGCAAGCTTTCTTCGAGGGCTGATCCTCTGGCCCTCGCCTCTGTTGTTTCTGGATATTAGCATCTATATTTTACTTTCATAAATATCACAAATAAGTGAGATAATTCTTGTCTATCTCTCTCCCTCTGACTCATTTCACTCAGAATAATGATCTCCATATCTATCCAAGTACAAGCAAATTTGATCCTCAAAATGGAATATTATGCAACTCTTAATAAAATTAAGTAATGAATATATGTATTTTTATAAGAACCCTAAATGTCAGTGAAGTTCCCATTATGTTCAGATACATATTCTGTTTTGTTTGTTTGTTTGCTTATTGAGGCAAGCCCTGTGTTGCTCATTGCTTTTTTTCCTCGGTAGCAAAGAGGTCATTCCTGGTGTCTCTCAGTGAGGACCATTGAAGGTGCTGAGGACTGAATCCTGGATGGTTGCATCAAAACAAATGTCTAATATGCTAAACATTTTTTCTAGTCAAGAAATTTATTTTAATATTCAAGTTTTCTAATATTTAAATTAAAGTAATATGTTTACAATGTGTTTAGAATAAATAATGGGAATCTCAGAACCATAACAGTTTCCAAGATTGAATCAGAGGAAGTACAAAACCTGAATAGGCCAATCACAAATGAAGACATAGAAACAAAAATTAAGGATAAAAATTCAAGATCAAGATAAAAATTCAAGGCTCAGATCATTTGCTCTTAATTATACAAAAATTACAGAGAATTACTACAGAATTTTTCATGTTCTGCAAATATTGAAGAAACAGTTATCTGTTTTGGAGGATGGAGGTGACTTTGGCATCCACATGTTGGTGCTCAGGGATTTTTGCTTGCTCTGATATTAGGAATTACTGCTGAAAAACTTGAAGGATCATACACTGATTGGATGCATGTAAGTTTTCATAAATGCCTAACTGTTGCTCTAGCCTCCAGAAATTCTAACAATTTCTATGAAGCCAATATTGTCCAGAGTTACTATAAAAAAGAAATCAGGGCTGATTGATAACGCAGTGGTAGGGCGTTTGCCTTGCACATGGCAGATCCCAGGACAGACTTTGGTTCTATGCCTGGTGTTCCATATGGTCCTCTGATTTAGGAGCGACTTCTGAACACATAGCCAGTAGTAACCCCTGAGTACACAGGGTCTGGCAGTAAAAGCCAAAAAAAAAAATAAATAAATAAGAAAAGAAAATTATAGATCAATGTGCTTGATGAATATTAGCACAATTATTCTCAAGAAAATCTTAGCATAGCCAAGAGTTCAGATACTGGTATGCTGTGATCTAATGGGATCCATTATGTGGATGCAAACATGTTTGGTATACACAAATAAAATAATAAATAAATAAATACAACATACCAGTAAAAGTAATGCTGTGTATAAAGAGGATATCTTGATAAAGATGATATCAAATGGTATATAAAGATCTTTTTATAATATTTTATATCCATTTATAATCAAATAACATAGCCTTATCTTATTTGCATTTATCAATTTTAATCCACATTATAACCACAAATAATAAAGTTCTTATCAATTTTTCTATGTTATATATAAAATATATAAATACTTTGCTATTACTTTTTATCTCTATGCTGTTTGATTTTGAGAAATAGACTAAGTGGGAAAATATACATTGTTTTTCCAAAAATACTATAGTATTCTACTGTGTAAATAATTTACTTATTTACGTATCTCTTCTTGGATTTTTTTCCGACTCTGACTATTGTGAAGAGTGCTTAACCTGAATTCTTCTTCCATGGGAGGAAACTTGCCACAAAGAGCAGGGCAGTGCTGTTAGAATGGAAGAAAAGACCACATAATGACACTGGCATTTGGAAATTATTGTTCTGAATGTAAACTGGGTATTGAAAGAGGTAAATCCCCTTCAGTGACAATACTGCAAATAAGTGTGTAAAATGAAGGGAAAACAAGAAAGACAAGAGAGAGAAACAAAGAGAGACAGACTTTGAGGAGAGAAAGAGAGAAAAGAAAATGTCTGCCATATGATAGGCAGGAGTGAGGGCAAGAGAGAAATAGGGGACAATTGTTGGCAGGAAATATATACTGATGAAGGGTTTAGATGTAGGAAATTGTGTGAATAAAACTTAATAACAAATAACTTTGTAAGTGTGTATAATGGCGATTCCATTAAGCTTATTACAAAAATCATGGTGCTGATCAAGAACAATCCCTCTCCAAATTCAATGAATATTATTGTAGGTTCTCTCTTCAATAATATTCTACTCTTTGATAAAATCTTAATTCATTTTATATCTTTGGCAGTTTTAATTTATTTTTATCTTTTTAACTCTCTTATCTACATTTCAAACCCTAACTGCTCACGGTTATCAGTATCTCTTACTCTTTTACTCTGTGTTTTATTTTATACATAATCTAATCAACAATGCATATTGCTTGTCAAGGAAGTCCTTCCCTATCCTCTTGCAGAATTCATTTTTCCCTAATATGCATTTTATGCTTTCAATTTTTGTCTTCTGTCATGTCCACTTATTTGATAAAAATAACCTTGTTTAATTTTCATTCCTTGCACTAGAGAAAAGTTGGCCTTGTGGAGACAAAGTCTATGTTTAACATTCGTAGCTATCGATAGTTAAGAAAATCATTAATTGGCACACAGGGACTGTTGTATGAAAATAATGTTGCATAGTCAAGATGTACCATAAGGCTATTTCCTATGTCCATTATCTATAATTTCCTTAGATCACGTCTCTGCTACCTTCATGAACTCCTGAAAACTTGGGGATAACCCTGGCAGTGGTTCTCTACATTGCTGCACATAGCACTGAATCAACATTGAAACTGCCCTGGTTTACCCAATATACTTTTTAGAGAACCCAAATCACAAATAAAAAGAAACTGATGTTTATCTGGAATTCCTTTTTTTCTTTCTTTAATATTACTTTTTAATAAAATTATTTATTTAAGCACCATGGCTACATAATTTGTTCATACTTGAGTTTTCATTCATATAATGTTATACGCCTTCACCAGTGCACTTTCCATGCCACCAATTTCCATGGTAATCCTCTCCTTCACCCTCCACATTGCTTATCTTTGGGACAGGGATTTTTTACCTCTCTCTCTCTCTCTCTCCTCTCTCTCTCTCTCTTGCATTTTCTCTCTTTTCTCTCTCTCCCCCTTTCTCAGTCTCTCCCACAATCATTTTTTTTCCTTTTGTTGCACTATCATTAAATAAAGGGTACCAAACGACACATTATTACCTTTCAGCACCGAGCTCCTGTTCAGAGTGAATAAGTTACAACTATCATTGTCCTCGTGGATATTTTGTGCATTTAAAATAGTTTTTTTTTTTCAAATATTTGAGCATCACTTTTGTTATATTACCTTGGGATATACTGTATATTATCATATAAATTTATTCAAGATGAATACTATTTGTGATAGAAGAATAATATACCACTGGAGAATCAGAGTTTCAAATAATAGCATTTTCCAAAGGATTTTTAAACTTGGTTATTAAGGGTCAGTGCTTATCCAGAATCTTTGTTGAGCTAGCTCTTCCGGCAGTATTCAAAATAAACAATATATAGTATCAAAGGACTGAACCAGGGTTGACTGAATATAAGACAAATATCTAAAACCCTTTTTACATATAGCTGGCTCAATTTGAAAATCTGTAATGCAATATAATCACAATATAATTACAGTGCTGGTTGTGTCACAGAAGCCCAGAAACAAACAAACAACAAACAAACAAACAAACAAACAAAAAAAAGAAAACAAAAAATTACATTCTTCACAACTGTAGAAATATAGTTTCTTTCATACTAAGACTCATGCAAGCTATTAGTTTCTTAGATCATACAAGTTTCTCCCCAGGGTTTATATAAATACCTCATATGTTTAAAAAACTTCAAACAACAACAATAACAACACAAGCATAAGTCAGCAATAGAGATATAAAAACTATGATATCTTCAGCACCAAAACTCAACTCAAAATATATTCAAAACTATAAGACCTGCTATGTATGGATAACTAAAGAAAATTATATACACTCATATTTAGCTAAGATCATAAAGATTTAATAGTTTTTTGATAAATATTGTGTTTCTTCTATTACATTTTAGTGTTATTGAGTAAAGATCATTTATATTAGAGAGTAAAATGTACATCATACACATAAAGAATATATTGGATAATAAAATTAATTTTGGGGGGACTCACGGTTATCAATGAATATTATGTATCAAACTTGGAGCTTTACTGATACATATATATTTAACCACTAATGCCATATTTCTGAAAAAGTAAATATACTCTTTTATACATAAGAGGCATTAAAATGAATATGCCTATAGTCTTCATTTTAGTAAAATCTATTTCTAAAAAGAAAACTAAAACAGTAGTCAAGATCCAATACATCTACAGTTTAAATTATAAATTATCTTATCATTATTGGACAACATTTGTGTCAAATCTATTGTTTTGTATGAGTCAATCCTGTATAAGAACACACTTAACTTTTCCATAGAGAGAATTCTAATCGTGGGTCAGAGGACATAGTACAGAGGATAGGGAATTTCTTTTATGCATGATAGGTCCAGGTTGTATCCCTGGTAGTATATATTAACCCCTTAAACCTTAGCAGAGTTATTCTATGAGTATAAAACAGGGGTCTCAAACTCAATTTACCTGGGGCCACAGGAGGCATTTGTAATCACTCCAACTCAGAAACAGCATTCCCATCCTTCTCATGAAGGCTTTCACTTCTTCTCTCAACTCAAATATCTTTTCAGGACATGTCCCCTGCTGAGCCAACGTACCTCGGTGAAATAGAGCACAACTCCATATTCTCACTCCATTTCCTCTAAAAAGCATGGAACTCCTGTGCTTTTAAGCCCTGGATCTGATTTGGTTGATGCATTTCACAACAACAAACATCACATTGTCACACGGTAGGCATTTACTGCAAAGGGCCTGCTGATGGCTAATGCAGTGAAAAACAATGGGCCCTTCTCTACACCCTCCTCTTCAATTTTTTTTGAACAAGTGCCACCAGTCCATTTTTCCTCCCTGACGTCAATGGTGCTCCATCAGTTATTATTCCAACAACCTGTTCCATGGCCAAACCTGCATTCTCAATGGCATCAACAGATGCCAAAATATCTCATTAGCAGTGGTCTTGGCCAATGCATTGGAATTATTGTGAGCAAGTTTCCTCTGTCAATTCAAAATTGCAATCAAGACCCACGGACATAAATTGTGAGCTGCACAGTGTCTGTTATATCTGTGCCCTCGTCAAGACCATCTGAGTATGCATCAAAACATTTGGTTTCTCACACAGTTTGATGATGTCATTTGACATGTCAGAAATGCACTCTGCCACAGTGTTGCCAGAAAGGCTGATTTTGCTAAACTGATCTTTCTTTTCCAGACAGATAATACTTGCAGTCTGTAACATGTATTTTTTTTTAAATTTATATCTTTTTATTTATTTCACTTTCTCATTTTTATATTTTTCTTTTTTTTTTTTTATTTAAACACCTTGATTACATACATGATTGTTTTTGGGTTTCAGTCATGTAAAGAACACCAACCATCCCCCAGTGCAAACATTCCCATCACCAATGTCCAAGTCTCCCTCCTACCCACCCAACCCCCGCCTGTACTCTTAAACAGGCTCTCCATTTCCCTCATACATTCTCGTTATAGGAAAGTTCAAAATGTAGTTATTTCTCTAACTAAACTCATCACTCTTTGTGGTGAGCTTCCTATGTGAGCTGGAACATGTATATTTTTTTAAACAAGCTCTCCTTCTGTGAATGGTTTACCCTGCCTTAGCAATCATCTCACTAACCATGTAAACTAGCTTCGACTGATGCAACATTCTCTTTGGTTGCTTTCTTGAAGAAATCTTTGTTGCCTCATTAGACATGCTTTATGACTGGCAACCTGTTTGGCTCTCTCATTTTCCTTGATATTTTGCACATTCCTCAGCATGGTTAGTTGAATAATGGCATTTCAAGTTATATTCCTTGTGTACTGTAACTTTCTCTGAGCAAATAAGACATGTGGGGATGCCCCTGTGCTCAACAAAGAAATACTGCGTCTCCCCACTTTTCCTGAAATTGTCTGTGCTCGTCATCAATCTTTTTCTTCACTGCAGACTTTGATGAAGTCATGATGAAGGTATGACAAAATTTAATTCTGTAATAAACTTTTCTCACTTCTCTCCCTTAGGCCTCCGATAATGCAAGGGGACAGTAGCAGGAGCAGTGGAAAAGACGTCTGCGCTAGGCGCAAAGTATTCGCGATATTCACTTACCGAATATTCGCAATAAAAAATTGCATTAGTAAGAAAAATATCGCAAAAAATCGCATTAAACATTTGGCATACCCCTGAACAGAACTCGCTTGGGGGTATTGCGAATGTTTAAATGCGACTTTTTGAGAATTTTTTTCTTACTAATGCGATTTTATTGTGATTATTCGGGAAGCGAATAATCGCAAATACTGCGATATTTGAAGGTCGGCCGTGGGCCACCAAATGTTGTATGGAGGGCTGCAAGTTTGAGACCCTGATATAGAAGAACTAAGAGTAAATCCTGAGCACTGCCAGGTCCCATATGTGATTTCTGGGCCCCAAAACAAAAAGAAACAAAAATAAACAACAAAGAACTAGAAGAGAAGGACAGATTCCTTACCATGATACTTTCTTTCTGGTTCCCAAATTAACCTACTTAAAATTATTATTTTACGTAAGAGGTTGCTCAATGGATTGAGAACAAACTTTGAAGCATGTAGCTGACTTCTTATCTCTGTCTGACTTTGTGCTAGGGAATTTTCTGGCCAAGCTTAGGGAATAATGAGGTGTATTGTGTAGATGTGTGCAAAACAAATCCTTAAGCTCGGTGCTATCTCAAAGTTCCAATGGAGGCCTAGGTTTGATCACAGAAAATACATGATTTTTCTGGGTTTTAGACACAGAAAATAATCCTGAGCACTATTTGGTTTCCAACAATAAAAATAATAAAATAAATACAAGAAAGTGTTCTCAATATTCATGTTCATAACATAAATCCATGGCAGAATAAAAACAAATACATCCTTTATTGTTATTTTAATGGGGACACATTCAGTTGTGTTCAGGGTCATCTCCTAGCTCTGCACTTGAAAATCTCTCCTAGTAGCCTTGGTGATTGAAACCTAGTCAGGAGTATGGAATTCAAACCCTATTCATGCTCTGGCATCACAAATGTACTCTATGTTAATGTTAATGAGTGAGATATGTAGAATACCGGTCTCGAATGCATGCGGGGTGTGGGGAAGATGGTAAATGGAGGACATTGGTGGTGGGAATGTTGCATGGTGAAGGACGGTGTTCTTTTTTATGACTGAAACTCAACTACAATCATGTTTTAATCATGGTGATTAAATAGAGATATCAATAAACAAAACAAATTTACTCAAAAAATGGATTCAAACAAAAAACGGTAAAGTTGTCAACTATTGCATACAATTTACATATTGAATAATTATAAATAAGATTAGACTCAAGAACTAGCAAAGAACAATGTGTGTGATCTTGTGTAGACCTTGTAATCAGTCTATTCTAATAGGATTGCCAGTAACCAAAAAAGAATGTCAAATATATCTTTTAAAATTTGATGAAAATATTAAATAAAATGAATCTAAAGAAGTATGAATAAATTCATAGAAAAATACCATTATTCATTAATATATTTTAAGTATGAGCTCCATTAGAACCTCAAATAATGTTGAAAAATGTATTTTGCTAATATTCAAATAAAACATTAATTATAACATATCATGGTGAAATTATATATTCTTGAATTTCAAATTTATTACATCATGAAAAAAATATTTATTGTAATATATGCACACATATCTGACCAGATATTTCTACTTCAGTTATTTATTTGGAAAGCCACCTTGAATTATATGTAATTATCATACCCTCTTACCTTTAGTATAATTTTCTTGTTTTTAGGTCTCATTTTCTAATATTTTTTAGCCACAGTTATGCTAATTTTTCTTTCCTCCTCCAGACCATAGATTCATGTGGGAAAACACCCCCAAACAAATATCCCATGTTAGCTTAGACAATACAATTTTAGTTTTAAGAATATTATCATGCAACCAACATATGCGCAGGAACAAATATAGAATAGACAATGTACAGTAAATGTACTCCCAGGAAAGAATAATAACCAAAGTTCCATGTTAGGGACTAAAATGATAGCACAGCAGTAGGGAATTGCCTTACATGTAGCCAATTTAGGACGAACCTAGGTTTGATTCCCGGCATCACATATGATTCCCCTGGGCCTGCCAGAAGTTATTTCTGAGCACTGAATCAGGAGTAACCCCTGAGTGCAACAGGGTGTGGCCCCAAAACAAAAAAAATAATTTTAAAGTGTAACATATGCAAAATTAGGATAAAATATTGATGTCTTTCTTATTGGCTTTATGAAATATCTTTCCCTTTGTTCTTTATATAAACTTAAACTTGAATATTTATTAGTTATCATTAATGTCTCTGTTAACCGGTGACTTGCATATTGAGAGCCAAGTTGGAGGAGAAATACAGTATTCAATTTATTGGACAGCCTTTGACTCTTTGTGGCTGCCAAAATTTGGACAGTCCTTCTAGATTTTTCATTGGATCTTTGCTTTTTCTTTGCCTCGTTTTCTGCAGGATGGATGTCAAAGGTACCAATATGACTGCATTTATTTTGTTAATTTCATAGATATGAATACTAAAACATATTTGGTAATACAAAATTTTCAGTCATTGAATGTGCTCATTTTTATTTACTTTAACCATTATTAACTTATCAAGACATAAATTATACATTTTATGAACTTTGCAATCGAATGATAATTTAAAATATGCTACCACTATTTTGCACTGAAGTAATTAATTGTGTCTGATAAATGATTAAAATTTATGCACAGCTCCAGAGTTCCATTACACTTTAAGAAGAGAAAATGAAGTCTCTAGGACAACGGTGTTATTTATTAGCACACAGAGATGTGCTAGCTATCCTCTTGCTCTCAAACTGTCCGGATCATAGGTTTGTAATAATGCAAGGAAAATGATTTGAATGGGTCACGGGTCTAATGTGTTAAGCACATAAACAAAGACTGCCCAGGGAGACTGTTAATCCATGCTCATTAATTTTTGAATTCACATTCTGCAAGTTCATCCCAAAATTTACGAAGCACATCAGGGTTTGGCTTCAACGGCAATAGAGACATACGGAAACATATGGCTGAGGGGCAAAATGGAGTCTTTGGCTGTGCTCCTGGGGAGAACCAGGTGAAGAGAAACACATCAGAAGCTCTACCGTGGCCATGAAAGCCGTTGCCCGCCGAAGAAGAACAGTTGATGACGAGGAGACTTTAAAAGGCAAAGCGTAGTCATTTACAGTTTCTCACAGTGAGAATATAATCGCCCTATTTTAAGGATTTCTGCTACTTAGAGCATTTTAGATGCATGATGAGTTAATCCTGGAAAAACTCATTTTTCCACTTATCTATTATATGGCTGTATATGTGTGTACTGTGTGATGCTTATATAAATCACTGCATCATGCATCTGTAGATTATAAATGATATGAATACAATTAATTTTGTATATAGAATATAACATATATAGTTTGAAAATGTATGTATTTTAAATTCTTTCACAATATGTGGTGATATGCTCAACATAATGTTTTTATTAAGAGTTATGCCAGTAAAATTATTTTAAAATAAATAGGTAGAATAATTTGAACAAAACTTTAAAAATTTGGTGTGATTCTTAGTGATATATACTAGTCTCATTACCTTGATTTGATATATTTATCTATGATATTTTTTGGGGATATACAAATTCTCACATATATGAAGATGCATCAAAATACACAACAAAATAAAAATACTAAATCTTAAAACTATAGAACTATAAACATTTTGCAAAATTTTAGAATTATTCATTTTTCTTAATGTCAATTTATCTTTAATCATATTAAAGTTAAAAATAAACAAGGTTTCTTTATTTTATGTTTTAAAATAGAGTAGAAATGTTTGCAATTTATTTTTATTCAAATATTAAAACAACAGATATTTATGATCCTATTCACTAAATCATACCTTCACTATGGTACTAAACATCCAAATCTTCAAGTTCCCTAACAAATAACTTTCTTCAGTATACTTGAATGTTTCCCATTTTATAATACTTTGACCTAATTATTTTTATAATCAATACTTTTTAATAATCATTACTTAATGTAACATGTATTGAAAATGTTATTTTTATGTCACAAGTCTCCATAGGAAAGCCTTCCCTGAAGAGTCAACCTAGGTAGCTAAACCTGACTCCATCTTTGTTTTAGAGTATTATTTTTTTTTTTGCTTTGTTAGGGGGCCACACCCATTTTATGCTCAGAGGTTACCCCTGAGTATGCACTCAGAAATTGTTCCCTGGTTTAGGGGCCCATATGGGATGTCGAGGGAATCGAATCCAGGTCCGTCTTAGGTCAGAGCATGCAAGGCAAACGCCCCTACATCTTGTGCCACCACTCCGGCCCCAACTATAGAGTGTTTTTAAACTCTTATTAGCTTTTACCATATCTGCGTTCTTACAATGTAAAACATAAAACAAACAGGCTTTACTCTGTTCTATTCATGAGTGTACTTTCACACAAATCCACTGGATTTTATTCACAGGCTTTCATGCCTCTCCAAGTACCTTGGGATTACTGTTACTCGTTTACAAAATATTTCTGCTGAGAGAATATCAAATGTATGATTTGAGAATGTATGAATAAGAAAATTCAATAATTTGGAACCCTTGTGGCTTTCTTTTCCCCAGGAGGTAAGTTTTTAAATAAAGCCATTTTGCTCAGGGAGCCTTTTCTGGGAGTGACATTTGCAATCCAGCTGTAATGAAAGAAGATGGGATACTGATTCCAGGACAAGTTGTTTCTGATCAGATCTTTCCATAAAACAAGAACATACCCAACATGGAAATTGATGATCATGCTGAGTAAATGGAAGAAAAGTGCCTATTATAGCATATTGCTCTTCCGTTAAAGCTCTACCAGTGTCATGGGGCGAAGTGTGATAGCACAGCGGTAACTCATTTGCCTTGCACTTGGCAGATCCAGGACAAACCTGGGTTCAATCCCTGGAGTCCCATCTGGTCCTCCTGAGCCAGAATGGACTTCTGAGCGCAGAGCCAGGAGTAAGCGATGGGACATCGCTGGTTGACCCACTTCACCGGGTGCCCTCCCCCACAAAAAAACATCTACCAGTATCTGTCTCTTCCCATTCAGTTGAAATCGCAAACCATCTCATCCCTAAATAGACCAGAATATTAAGGGTCCTGAATCATCTTCTCTCACAAACTCCCTCAACCACTCTGTATTTTTATTTCTTTTGAATGCCTGAGAATAAAACAAAAGTAGTATAGTAGCCTAAAACAGATTCTTTGCACGAGAGAGGTCACATTCAATTCCATAACTACGGCCTTCTGAATATCACCAAAATTTATCCCCAATGTCATTGATTGTGGCATTAAAACAACTCAGAAAAAGTCATGTATGGTTAATGCAATCATGTGTTTTTTGTTAAAGAGTCTCAGATTCATCCTATAATATGGATCATCGCCTCCTCACTCTGCCATCAGTTTCAGTATCTCTCCCTTTCTGTCAGATAATTTTTTCATCCCCTATTGCCATGCTGTTACTTCGACACACTTAAATTTGCTATATTATTCTCTCCATGTCATCTATTTAATCACATCACTATATTATGAAGAATTATTTTATATTGGTGTAGGTTTCACTTTTTTATCTGGAATTTACAACCAGGGTTCATATTCATACATGCAATGTATTCTCTTTTATTTTCTTTTTAGAAATATCTTTCTTTAAGCACTACGATTGCAAGCATGCTTGTAGTTGGGTTTGACTTATCAATACAATAAAGACACCCCGTTCACCAGTGACTCTCCCACCACCAATGCCCTAAGTCTTCATGACACTGTTGAGTAGAGCAGTGGTTTCTTTTATCTCCCACTGCAATAAAGTATATAACAATGATATTCTACAGGACTGGCTATTTATTAGGTAACAGTGAACTAAAGTCATATGGAATTTATTTTGCTATGTTTTAGGGAAATTTCAATGCCACCTCTCCCACCATATCTATAGGGATAAAACTTGCTCTTAAAGTCATTTGATGATCATATAGTAAATATTTTCGATTGCTATTATAAAAAACGTCAAGTTTTTGTTTTTCAGTTCTAATTGAAATAATGATTATATTTTTCTTCATAAATTAGACAACTATTTAATTTGATCTTTTTGAACTTCGAAACGACATATTTTATTAGAATTAACATTTGATTTATTTTGAATCTTTGGTCACACCAACTTGTGCTCAGGCTTACTCTTTCTTTTAATATTTTTTATTTAAACACCTTGGTTACAAACATTATTGTGATTGGGTTTCAGTCATATAACTTGACACCCCCCCATCACCAGTTGCAACATTCCCATCACCAATGTTTCAGGCTTACTCTTGATCTGTGCTCAGGGCTCACATTGGCTGCTCTGAGAAACATTTGGGCTGACAGGATGACTATGTACAAGGCAAGTATTCTACCTTCTGTAATACTATCTACTTATTTTAATAATTAACTATTTATTTGTTTGTTTACTTATATTTGAGTTATAACCAATGATGTTCAGGGGTTACTCTTGGTGGACTATAGGTTAAATTGGGGTTTGTTTTGTACAAATCAAGCAACTAAGCTCTGTACAAATCTTACAATTTGATAAAACTTAATTTAATTAAACACTTATTTTAATATATTTTAGACATATTTTAATTAAATAACAAGCATTATCAAATAATTTAATTCTAACTTACTGCTGCTTTTGCAGCTTACTTTTTAATTTGGTTTACTGTCTGCCAAATTGTTTCTCTAGAAACTTTATTATTGCTACTGTTTGGCTTAATTATATTTCATTTATAAATGAAAATTTATTGTACCAACCCTCATAAAATGTTGCCTTTAAACTTACTGTTCTACAGTTTCACTTTTGTGTAGCCAAGTGATGAGTTACATTTTTAATTATGTTTATTGTTGAATACTTTTAATTTTTCACACATCATATATTCATATACAATTTCTCTGTTGTTCTCTCAGTTGCCACTGATAGAATTCTTCACATAATACAATTTCAACTTTCTGTCTATAATCCTTTAAACTTTTCCATGTTGTTTTTGCCCTTCACTTGTTGAGGTGCATACTAGATGTTTAATTTGCTATAATATCATAATAAGTCCCAACTCTTTATTATCATTGAAATTAT
Source organism: Suncus etruscus (assembly GCF_024139225.1). Lineage (NCBI taxonomy): Eukaryota > Metazoa > Chordata > Mammalia > Eulipotyphla > Soricidae > Suncus > Suncus etruscus. The sequence goes on from NC_064854.1 coordinate 2,165,646, forward strand.
TGTTTCTGAAGACTGCATTAATTTCTTGCTACCAATGCAACAAACCACTACATATTCTAGTAACATAATTGACAAGCTTCTTATTTTAAATTTCTGGAGGCCAGAAGTCCAAAAGCAATTTAATTGTACTTACATCAGTCAAGCAAGACTATTTCCTTTTAGAATCTTGGGAACAATCCATTTCCTCTTTTCCTGACATTTTAATCTATTTGCATCCCTTTTATCAATAGGAAATCCAACATCTGTATAAGATCGACCTACTCTTTTTAATGTACTCTTTCTAGTTTTCTCTTGCCTTGAATTGATTGCACCATTACACTGGAAGCTCAATGAATAATTTAATTAATCTTCCTGTGTCAGGATCCTTAATCATACCTTCAATGTTTCTTTCCATGATAGAGAAAAATCTCACAGGATCTTGTTTACAGGATCACAGAGATTAGTTCAAAGAATGATAGCTTACTTGTTAACATGAACTGCACATGGGATGCATACGTTCAAATCCTGCCATCTAATGATACCAAAGCACTTCCAGGAATTACCTCTCAGTGATGAGTGAGGAATAGCCAGAAATAAATGAAAAAAGTAATCCCTTAGGGACTGTAGCAGTGGGCATCTGCCTTGCATGCTTTAACCTAGATGGACCTTGGGTCAGTCCCCAGCATCCCATATTGTTCCCCAAGTCAGGGGTGATTTCTGAGCACATAGCCAGGAGTTACCCCTGAGCGTCACTGGGTGTGGCCAAAAAGCAAAAGCAAAAGCAAAAAAAAAAAGGTAATCCTTTTAAAGAAATCAATCTTGTCTTCCTGTAAGACTAAATATTAGCAAATATTCTTCCACTTTTTTTTAAGCCTGTGGGGAAAAAAATCGAGGAGCTAATAGCCACAAACGTATCGGGAGTTTTTGTTTTGTTTCATTGATTTGAGGGGACATACTTAGCAGTTCTCAGGGTCTCTGTGCTGACGGTTATACCTAGGGGTGCTCAAGAGAACATAGACAAGATCTAGGTTGGCTATGTGCAAAATAAGTGGCTCAATACCTGTGCTATCCTGGAGTTCTTGTGCTTTCTTTTTTTTTCTTTTGTTCAGGCTTATTCCTGATTCTGCACTCAAAGGTCACTCTCGGAGGGCTGGTGGTCCATATGGGATACTGGAGATCAAATTCATTTGGTTGTTTGCAAAGCAATTGCTTTTCTGTCTGTATGTTTGCTCTTGCCCTCTTCGAGGTTTATTTTTTATATATAAAATTTATTTTTATTTGAAAATTGTGTTCAACTAAAATCAACATTATGAAAGTAATGTATTCATTGTTCTCAGTGTGGTTAATCTTTTTTAATTAAGACAAAGTTCAAGGGTAAATTGGGGAGGTAATTTCTTTAAAGGAAAAATATTCCTAGAAATGTTGCACACTTGTCATGTGTTGGGTTACTGATCCTACCCTAATAAATAATTGTACTCCGCAGGGTGTGATCTGGTGATAGTATATTGGATTATTCCTCCTTGGTATTCTTCTCCCACCCTGGGTGGGACGAGATTCTTTTCAATAAAAGCAGGGGACTGAGGAAGGGAAGAGGCTCATTCTTCGGTCTTCTTCCACTGAGCTGTGCTCCATATTAGGAGCAGAAAGCTTGGGTGGTTTGAATCCTTGCTAGAGCACTGGATTTCCTGAACCCATTTCTTGTACCTCTTCACTGTGTGAATTATTTCCTGCAGATCTCTACAACTGGAACTGTTCCTCCTGACCTAATGGGACAGGGGAAGGGGAATTGCCTTTCCTGTCTAGAGGTTCAGTGGGAATCAAATCTTAACCAATCTCCTAGAGAACGTGACACTTCAGTCATGTGCTTTATTATATATATATATATATATATATATATATATATATATATGTATATATGTATATATATGTATATATGTATAATATATATAATTCAGACATTGCTTCAGGACTCCTTTGAAGTATTTATTTACTTTTACTCTCTAGATTCAATTGTGTGATTTATTTAGGTAACTTTGATATTAGCAGAAAGATTGTTAGTACATACATACTTCTGTTAATAGTATTTTATACCCTTAGAATATTCTCTTTTGGAGTCAGTTACTGCTGAATAAAAAGAAAGTTGCCATAATCAAACTACTATTAGCAAAAGACTATTATGAATATATAATGATCATAAATGCACTCTTGGATGTTTCATCCTACCCAGAAGGCCTAAAGATTTATGATATTTTGTGATGTTGACCTCACAGAATAGAGCTGAGCCTCTACTGAGCTGACCTTAATACCCCTAGAACCGCAGAAAACAAAGAATTACTACTGTTTTATGACACTGTATTTTGAAATGATACGGAATCTAGCAGCAAAAACTGAAAAAATTACTTGGCAGTATTAAATTAAATAAATGCTTGTTTTCATTCAGTGCATGGTGATGTAAGACAAGATGAATTATTAGAACAGGACAGATTTTATGAGAATATTCATATTTATTACAAAATGACTACAGAAGATCTTATTATTTACTAACTTCATTTCTCAACATTTATATGTCATTAGGACTTGCTTACAAGTTCACAAGCAACAGACTGCTAGTGCTCACATTTTACATGTTAAGGAGATATTTTTTCCCTCATAGAGAAATTTTAAGGAGACAATTTTGCCTTCTTGATTTCTCTTCGAATTGGGATGTACAGGTGAAGATGTTCTGTAACATAGAGAAAGCTTGCATTTACATTACAAAAAACAAAACTGGGGGGAGAGATTGAGAGAGAGAGAGAGAGAGAGAGAGAGAGAGAGAGAGAGAGAACTATAGGAAGAATACTTGCCTGACGCTAGACCAACCTGGTTTGATTCCAAGGACTACATATGGTACCATGAACCAATACATAAGTGGTGCCTGGGCACAAGAGCCAGGAATTCACTAAATGTGTGGTACCAAAAATTAAAGAATGGTAAAAATAATGGTAAAATTAGAATAGTAAACACATGTATTCTAAGTATCAGTATCTATAAAATTAAAATGAAAATTTTATACTCTTTTATTTAATATATTCAATTTCTAAGCATAGATGTTTTAAAAAATTAAACCATTGTGATTTATAAGGTTAATCATAAAGGACTTTTAATACCCTATCAGGGGTCTCAAACTCAATTTACCTGGGGGCTGCAGGAGGGCAAAGTCGGGGTGATCCTTGAGTGCAAAGTCAGTAGTAAATCTTGAACATTGGGGGGTGTGACCCAAACAACTAAAACAAAAACAAACAAAACAAAAGATTTGTCTAGGGCAGGGCCACAAAATGTTGTACAGAGGGGCACAAATGGCCCGCGGGCCGCAACTTTGAGACCCCTGCAACTGCATTCAACACTCTCTGTGACAATGATAGTTAGAACGGCTCACTCTAGACAAGAACTGTTTGCTGAAATGGGGACAGAGTGATATGCATGGTACCTCTTCATTTGCAATAGTACATAACACAGTGTCAAAGAGAAGAAAGTCTGTGTATAGGAGAGAAAGAAAAAGAGAGACAAAGACAGAAAGACAGAGAATGAGGGAGAGGGGTGGGAAGGAAGCAACATTGGTAGTAGAAATGCACACTTGTGAAGGATGGTGTTTATTCCATGACTGAAACACAACCATGAGCAATTTTGTAGCCATGGTGCTTAACTAAATTAATTATACATATAAAATAATAATAAAATAAATAAAATTCAGGTATTTAATAGGAAGGTATCACTTGCACATGGTATTTATAATAACTGGATTAGGAATACATTAGTTTAAAGGGAGGAAGTTTAGACACATTAGCCTCAGAAAAGAGGAATGAGAAGAAAAGAAATAGAGGCAAGGGGGAAAAGAGTCTAAAGTGCAGGAGTCAAGGGAGTGCAGGTAAATTGGCAGTGTTAAAAATGCTTGAGCTAACATAAATATCTAAAACATAGAATAAGCAACACCGAAAGCACGACAAAAATGAACTTATAATGTTGCCTGTCTTGATGAAAAACTGGAGTGAGGGGTGGTTGAGGAGGAGAGGGGATATTGTATCTCGGTTGACACTGGTGGTGGGTGATTGCATATACAAGATGACACTGGACCATGAAATGTATTAAAACTCAACTGTAATTACTTGGTAAACAACAGTGCTTTAATGAAGCAATTTAAAAGGTTACTTATGCTTGAGTTCTAGAGATAGGCTGTTCCATGACCAATTCCCACCACCAGTAGTAAGATCCCTTCATCCAATGGTCCCCCAGATTCTATCCCACACCATCACCACCCACCCATAGTCTGTCATCAAAATAGGCCACTTTTAAGTTTGGTTATTAAAGTTTGTGTTTCATGCTTTCAATGTCGTTGACTCTGTTGAATATTTAGTTCTGTCCTTCTTTCCTTCCTTCCTTCCTTCCTTCCTTCCTTCCTTCCTTCCTTCCTTCCTTCTTTCCTTCCTTCCTTTCTTCCTTCCTTCCTTCCTTCCTTCCTTCCTTCCTTCCTTCTTTCCCTCCTTCCCTCCTACCCTCTTTTCCTCCCTCCTTCCTTCCTTCCTTCTTTCTATCCTTCCTTCTTTCTTTCCTTTCCTTCCTTTCTTTCCTTTCCTTCCTTTCATTCCTTTCCTTCCTTCCTTCCTTCCTTTCTTCCCTTCCTCCCTCCCTTCCTCCTTCCTTCCTTCCTTCCTTCCTTCCTTCCTCCTTCCTTTCCTTCTCCCTCCTTCCCTCCCTCCTCTCCTCCTCCTTCCCTTCCTTCCTTCCTTCCCTTCCTTCCTTCCTTCCTTCCTTCCTTCCTTCCTTCCTTCCTTCCTCCCTTCCTTCATTTCTCCTCCCTTCCCTCCCTCCCTCCCTCCCTCCCTCCCTCCTCCCTCCCTCCTTCCTTCCTTCCTTCCTTCCTTCCTTCCCTTCCTTCCATCTCCTTCCTTCCTTCCTTCCTCTCCTTCCTTCCTTCCTTCCTTCCTTCCTTCCTTCCCTCCCTCCCTCACCTCCCTCTCTTTCTGTTTTTGGGCCACACTCCTTAACAGTCATGGGTTACTCCTGGCCTATATACTCAGAAATCGCTCCTGGATTGGGGACCATATGGGACTCCGGGAGATGGAACCACTGCTGTCCTAGTCACTGCTTGCAAGACAGAACGCCTTACCCTAGCCGCCACCGCTCCAGCCCCAAGTTCTGTTCTTTCTTAGCATCAATGAACCTGAGACAGCTTAGCCTCTGTCTCAATCATTTCACAAGTGGCTTTCTACTCCCCTCTCAATGTCATTTTTTTCTCACTATATTCTGGGGCCTACAATGTTCTCAACTACCCCATTTAAGTCACTGCAGTTCTTATGCAATTATTGTAAACATGAAATAAAACTGATATAATCCTTTATTTATTCCTTCTTCTGCCTTACTTCATTTAACATATCTTCCAGTTCCAACCCATGTAGCTGCAAATTGCATAATTGTATCATTCCTTATAGTTATGCAGTATTCCGTTGTATAAATGGACCACAACTTCATGAAACACTCATCTGTTAATGGAAATCTACTTTGATTCCAACCCTTAGCTATTGCACTAAATGCTGCATTAAATATCAGTGTGCATATTTCTTTTTTGGGGAATGTTTTTCTGTCCTGGGGTTAGATACCCTTAGTGACATTTCTGGGTCATATGCAGATTGATTCTGAGTTTACAGAGAACCTTCCCATATTGTTCCCCTATATGGGTGCATCAGATAGCATTCCCACCAACAGTGGCAGAGAGTTCCTATTTTATTATGTCCCCTGCCAACACAAATTATTCCCAATTCTTCTGTTATTGTTGTAAAATGATACCTTATTGTAGCCATGATTTAGATTTCCCAAATAGATAAGTGATGATGAATATTCTTATATGCCTGTTAGCCAACTGTTTTCTTTCTCAGAAGATGATTTTTATTTATATCTTCTCCCATCTTATAGGAGTGTTAGTTTTTGTGGGGTTAACTTTTGTGAGTACTTTGTATATTGTATATATAAACAGTTTATCTGATGTGTTGAGCCAGAATATTTTCTTTTTCTCTGTCAGCTGGCTCTTAGTTTTAGCTGGTTTCTTTGCCATACAGAAACTTTTTAGTTTGATGTAGTCCCATTTATTCATTTTTGATACTCTAGTCCTAGTCATTGGAATAATTTTGATGATGTCTTATTTGAGTTTTATGCTGGAATGTTTTGCCTAGTATTCCTCAATGTACTTATAGATTCAGGTATGATATCAAGGTCTTTGATCTACTTTGAATTGACATTTTTGTCAGATGTGAACATATGAATCCAGCTTTATTTTTTCTTACAAGTGGTAAACTAGTTTTTCCAATGCCATTTTGCTGAAGATGCTATATATATTCTATTTCATATTCTGAACTAATTGTCAAAAATTAATTGAACCATATATGTCGGGACTTGTTACAGATATTCAGTTCTAACCTCATTTGTCTAAAAGTCCATTTTTGTACCCTTTATGCTTTCTTGTAGCCAAGCTTCAATATAGGTAAATGTGGCATTGCCAAAATTTTTTTTTCATATGCTTTGGCTATTCAAGGTCACCTATGATTCCACATAAATTTAATAATTGAGTCCTGGAAGAATTGTCCTTAAAGAATGTTTCTTCCGTTTGAATAGAGATTTCATTAAATTTATTTAAGTCTTTTGTTATAATAATCATTTTGATAAATTGATTCTTGCCAACTAGAAGCATGGGCATGTTTTTACATTTCATTAGATCTTCAATTTTTTAAGTGCTTTGATATTTTCATTGTAAATGTTTCACATTGTTAAGTTGATTCTAGATACTTATTATTTTTGACACTTTTAAATTGGGATAAAAAATATTAACAGATGAGTGGTCATGATGATGTGGTCCATTTTGGAATTACTATATAACTGTAAGGAATGATATAACCATTCAATTTACAAGGATGAGAGTAAGAATATATTATGTTAAATAAAGTAAGCCAGAAGAAGAAAATATTTTTTTGCATATCATGCTTGTGCAGGGGCTATGCTAATCTTCTCTGTAATGTTCCAATTTTAGTATACATGCTGCCGAAGTGAGCATAAGAAGAAAATATTTTAACTGAGGTCATTATTTTTATAAAGTAATCGCAATAGATTATTTTGTATTGAGTAATAACCATTTATTCTGCCATATTGGATTATTGTTTCTAGGAGCTTTTCTGTCCTCTTTAGGGTTTCAATATACATCATCATGGCATCTGCACTATAAAGAAAATTTTACTCTCACTATTTTAATCTTGGAGACCATTGATTTCCTTTACTTTCCTGATTTCTATGCTAGGACCTCCAAATACTATTTTTACATAAAATAGGAGACAATGGAATCCTTGACTTTGTACCTGACCTCAGTAAAATTACTTCAGTTTTACACCATATTTTACACCAAGTATTTCTTCTCCTTTACTGCTTTATTCTTTTCTTTTTCTGTTTGCCATTTTGATTCCTATAAGACTTGATGTTGTTCTGTTTGAGTCTATTTTGTTTGGTGATCAATTGGCCTCTTGTATTTGTACAGGGGTCTCTTTCTGGAGAATAAGGATGTTCTTTGCTATTATATGCCTCACTACTTGTTCATAACCTTTTCTGGTTTTCTTAACTTCTGCTATTTTTTTTATTAGTTTTGGGGCTACACCTGATGACACTCAGAGGTTACTCCTGATTATGCACTCAGAAATTGCTCCTAGGCTTGGGGGACCATATGGGAAGCTGGGGAATCAAATCGCAGTCCATCCTAGGCTAGTGCAGGCAAGACAATCCTTTTTACGGCCCCAAGTTATTATTATTATATTTGTTGTTTTTGTTGTTATGAACTTGAGTAACTTGCACTTTCTTCCATTCTTTTGTAATTCTTTTCTTTTTGACTTCTTTATCATTGCTGACTTGTAATTTAGCTTGTAGTTCATCTTCATGGTTCTGCCTCTGTGTGCTACTCCCTGGTTGCTCTGGTGTTCTTTTTTCCCTTTAAAGTTTTTCTTTGAGTTAGTTTAACTGCTCATCTATTTTATTATTTAATTTTGTTGAATAGTGCTTCATTGATATGTGTTGCTAAAGCATTAAGTGTTGATGTTAGGTCATTATCAAACAGCCTCATGTATTTGATGGCCTTGGGGATTTTCCTAGATTTCTCTCCTTGTCAAATCCACAAATGTAACCCACAACGAAAACTTCTGAAGTTTCTCCATTGTTTTTACATTTTGTAGATTGGAATGGTAGAGATTCAGGTTTTCTGTTATTTAAGAAATTGATTTATTAAATTTATTATACTAAAAGGTGGCTACTAATATATCTGCCTTTCAGATTATTTTTCTATTATGCAGGGTTATTTGAGTATGTTAAAAATAAAACAAACAAAAAAAACCCAAACAAACAAAGGTAAAATCTACCAACTAATTACTTGTTTTAGTCAATTGAATTTTGAGGCTGTTATATTGTCTGAGAAAAGAAGAGGGTAGGGTCCACCTGTCTGGAAATAGCAGATATAAATTGGAATATAAATTTGAAGATTTTTAATAAGAGGGCAGATGGATGCCTAGGTGGACTATTGTCTGCTTCTAGAAGTTAAAGAAGGTAAAGAGTGGGTCACGCTGAAACCTGGGGTAAACAACTCAGCTCCAGAATGTAGTTCTGTATTTTTTGTAGTAGATGGATACACTGTTCTTTAAATCATTCTTCTGTTGCTTTTCATTGGGGGTATTTTATTAGTTACTACTACAGAGCTACAATTACCATATATTTTAACTAATGTTTTTGTATTTTGAAGGAAGATACCAAGAAGTAGAATCATTATAGAAAATGGTAGTTTGCTCTGTTCTTATTCTTTGGGGACTTTCATTAGTATTTTCTATAGAGGCTGAGCCGACCAATATTTCCAACAATAGTGAATGAAGGTTCATTTTTACAACACACTCTACCATTTTAAAATAGAAGTCATACTTCACTTGCCTGAGTTGATATTACATTGTATGTTAAGGCCATACCTTGTACTACTTAGGTGTTATTGCTGGTTCTGCATTAAGCAATCACTCCTGCCGGGTAAGGGAGACTATCTAGGTTGCCAAGGTTTGAACCTGGATTAGATACATGCAAGGTTAAACTCAGTCCTCACTGAGTATCTCTCTGGTTCTATCCCTTCATTGTTTTGATTTACATTTTTTAGATAAGTGGGTGAGAAATACTTCCAAATGCCTACTGGCAATTCATATGTCTTCTTCCAGAACTGTCTGTTCACATCTCCACATGCTTTGATGAATTATTGATTATTTAATTATTGAGATTTATAAATTATTTCTGTATAATAAATTTAAAAAGCAAAGTAATGTGTTAAATAGAAATAATATCTACCATGCCTGTATTTAATTCAACCTTATTTTTCTTTAATTTAATTTGAAGTAAATGGTTTAATTTGATGTAGCCTTATTTATGTATTTTATTTAATCTATTTCCACATTCAAATCTCTTCTCTTCTTTCTTTCTTTTCTTTCTTTCTTTCTTCTTCTTTCTTTCTTTCTTTCTTCTTTCTTTCTTTCTTTCTTTCTTTCTTTCTCTCTTTCTTTCTCCATCCCACCCTCCCCCCTCCTCCCTCCCTCCCCTCCCTTCCTTCCTTCCTTCCTTCCTTCCTTCCTTCCTTCCTTCCACCTTCCTTCCTTCCTTCCTTCCTTCCTTCCTTCCTTCCTTCCTTCCTTCCTTCCTATTTTTTTCTTCTCTTTTTTTCTCTAATCACTTACTTGTTGAAGTGATTTTCCTTCATCTCATTTTATAGTTATCTCATTTATCTTTATTCAAGAATTATTACTATATATATATTTAAGTTTTAATTCTATCAATTCTATATTAGGCATATCTCTGTTCCACTACTGCAATTTTTACTACTATAAGCTTTAAAGTATAATTTAAAGTCAGGAAATGCAATATTTTCACTCGTGTATATTTTGTCACCTTTACTTTGACTATTAAGAAGTATTTTATAATCTATAAAACAAGTTAGGTCATTGACTGTGAATATTGTCTATATAATGTTGAATATATATTGTCTAGGTAAGAAGGTCATTTTGGCAATATAACTGCCTCTCATATATTAACATTCATATTTTCCATATCTACCTATCTCTACTTATTTCAATGGTGACTTACAGTTGTCCATTGACATCTTATATGGATATCTAGGTATTCTGTTTCTGACAAATAATTATTTTTTAAGCTTTCAGCCCACACATGAAAATTTTTTGGGCCAACTCCTACTTGTGTGTCTGTGGAATGTTTATGGTTGGCTTTGGTTCCAAATACAGTGCTGGGTGTCAAATGCAGTTTGGATATCACAAAAGATAACACTGTACTAATTTAATCACTTTAAAAATAGTAAACATTTTTAACTATTTTCACCTCTACTTTATTTTTTACATATTAAATAGTTTAAATAACACAAATAAGTACATTTTTTAGTGACATTTATAACCAGGAAACATTTTGTAAAACAACATGACATGCAGAAAAAATATAATCTTATGCAATTTAGGATCTAGACTAGTCAAAATATTGTAGTAGAGTATCTTTATTGTGATCTTTTCTATCTGATTGGATATTATTTACTTCAGGACTCATTCCTGTGTGTAAGCATAAACAAATATTGATAGGATTTTATCCACCCACTAATGAGTTACTATCTACGGATACTATATTACTTATATAGGGTTTTCTTTCGAAGCTTTACTATATTCACTCCCTACCCCTTCATTTTTTAAATGTATATGTATAAATGATATCTTTGTCTTTGTGTTTTCCAAAGGTAAATAGAAGCATGGCAGTGTAATAAATTTCAAATGTAATTAAAATTGTTTTGTCTTTGGAAAGATGAATAATTGAGATTATTAAATTCCAGTAAAATTAAGAATACAAGCTTCATAATCAACATCCAGTAA